>NC_066375.1:15225272-15535712 GCF_013377495.2 Cygnus atratus
TGATGGTGTGGTAGTGGTTACAACATCACTTACTGAAGTGAGAACTGGGTTACAGGCTTCTCTGAAATAGCTGTAGAGTGATGAGAAGAGGCTAGCAGTCTCCTCCTCTTGAAGTGGTAGAGCTGGTTAGAGATGGTCTTTTAATAATATAGCTGGGGAGGAAAAGAACTCAATAGAAGGAAATAGTACAGGGAAGTAATTGTGCATTTCTGAAATGCCTAACTGCAGTAGGGTGGTAAGCTGGAGACAAGAATACAGTGGTGACACAAGTCCCAGAAGTCAAGCTCTTGAGCAAAGGAAGTTTGTTTTCCAGAAATGGCAGTGGATATTGTGAAGTAAAGCCATAGGGCAGGGGCTGGTTCTTGAGGCTGAGAAACGCATCTGGATATAAGTTTCTCAGATAAGAATGTGAAAGTATAAGAAACAGGCCTGCAATCCTTTGGAGTAGTGATTTGTAATAGCTAATGTATGAAAAGGCAGCAAAAGATGAGGAGTAATCGTGTGTATTTTTCCTGGGAAGTTCTCAAGTTTAATTGCTCATGAAGATTGTTAGAAGTTGGAAATGAATTATTCCCGGTTGATGTTAACTTCATTTTATAAGATAATTGTTTTCCAAGGTTGTTCTTTCATTATTCTTAAGTATGTAAGAGGCTTAGTGCAAAATGGTTTTCATAATCATGAGTAGTTTCAGCAAGTCAAAATGTCAAATACATGTGCTTGGTCTTTTTCAGAAACAAATGAATTTTGTGTCCATTTAGCAAACACGGTAAAATCTATTTCACTTCACTCCAGAAAATATAGTTGGATGAGGATGGGGGATAGGGAAAGGGGGAATATACTTGAAAATGAAGAAAATTGTTTGTGGTTGTAACATCTGAATGCTAATTCTGTGAAGTGCATGCATAACGTCCTTCAAAATTGCATTTTATTTACTAAAACTGTTCTACATCTTCTACTGCTACTCCTTGGCTTAATCTTCTCCTTAATGACTACAGGAAATGTGTATATTCGGCATGGTACTTCTTAGAAGGGGTAGAGTTAGTGAAACAGGATGTTTCTTAATTTAAAAAGAAAGGAAAAAAAATCCAACCTCTTACATTTCCATGAAAAGATCTCCTAAGAAGAGTTTCTGATCTGTGCATATCTGAAAGTGAACAAGGAGTTGAAGTCAGTTCTGTTTTATTTTCAGACTTCACTAAAATCACTGATGTTTGTTGGTTGAACTTTTTTCTCAGGCCATCAAATGTTACAGTAGCCATCATGATAGACACAGGTGTGAAATACCTGAAGTCCTAAATGTCTAACTGTATCGGTGAAGAGCAACTAAACAGATGATCAGTTTCTTTACTGAGTTATATTCAGTAATATACAATGTAGTTAAATGAAATAAGTACTTGTATACAAACATGAGGTATTGCCTCTGAAATAAATTAATGTGAGCTTTCCTGAAATTTACATGCAGTGTGTTTTTTTTTTTTCCCAAATGAGCATGCGATGCTTGACAGTATATAGATTTTAGAAAATAAAATGAATGAAAAGGCCAAGAGCATAAAAGAGTCAGGGAGAAGAACAGTCTTGTGAAGAATAATAACCTTTGTCAATCCTGGTTTCTCGCTTAGCTTTCCATTCTTGAAGCCCCTTAATTAACATTAAAGTAGCATTAAACGCACTGGAGAAATTCTTAAAAATTTGGAAAAGTATTCAAGTTTGCCATAAGTTGTAGTGAAGATTTTGATGCTAAAGCATGATTATTCTTGCAATATTTTTCTGAAGTTCACGTATCACAGGTTGTATTTTACATTGTCTAATAAAATATCCCTGTTTTGAGATGATAATGTGAATTAATTTGTGTCTCGGAGAGAGAGATACCTCTGAAGCCCAAATGGGATGAAGATTGAAGTGCAAGCACTTATCTATTTATGTTCTGATAAGACCATTTGGGCCTTGCTTTTGTTTAACTATCAAATGGGCAAAGTTTGACATTCTCTGGCTTCTAGCTGTGTAACTGTTTAGTCTTTGCAATAGCAAAGGACTGATGTAACAACCTTTGATATCCAACCAGCTGGTATGTGTTGGTTATGAAAGATGAGACAGTTACAGGAGTTAAATAGGAATGGTTAGTTAAATGAATTCAAGAACTGAAAAGAAATAACATGAAAAAATGTTTTTGTGTCTGTGACTGTTAACCTTAATTGTGTGGTGTTTTTTTCTTTAGGTGAATGAAAATAATACTTGAGCTAAAATGACACAGTACTTTTGCTTTTTATAATGTGTGCACATCCTGTTTTCTGCATATTAAATCATGTTTCTGTACCAACTGTTTTGAAGTATTTTCCATATTTTATTTTGTGCTTTACGTTTAAAGCTTTCTGCCAAACCCCTTCTCACCCCAATGGTAAATCAACAAACCAGTGTTTTACTCCCTTCTGTGTGGAAAAGATAGACTCATAAAATCATAAGGGTTTGAAGGCACTTTAGATCTCCTAGTCCAGCCTCCACTCAAAGCAAGGTCTCCATGAAATTCAGCTAGGCTTCTTAGGGCTTTGCCCAGCTGAGTCTTAAAAACCACAGGGCCTTAGTGCAACTCATTCCCCAGCTTAACTGTCCTTATAGTAACAGATTTTTATTTATTTTTTATATAAACAGGTGGAATTTCCCTTGTTTCAATCTATGATCATTGTGTCTTCCTCATCCTGTACCTTCATAAAGACCCTTGCTCCATCTTCTGAGAAACCTCTCCTTAGTTATTGGAAGACTGGTATTCAGTCACCCCAAAGCCTGCCCTTCTTCAAGATAAACAAGTTAAGCTTCCTTAGACTCATCGTGTGTAGTCAAGTCTTGATTATTTCAGTGGTCTTCTGTTGGGCTTGGTGAAGTTTATTAGCATCTTTCTTGGACTGAGGGGCTCCAAAATGGACACAGTATTCCAGATGCACTTAAGACAGACAATATCCACTGTTTTCCCTCAATGCTTCAGCATAGAAGGCAGTCAGGTTGTTCAAATCTGATTTAACCTTGGTAAATCTGTTGGCTATTTTCAGTCACCTTCCCTGTACCCAGAAGTTGCTTTCAATAGTATTTGCTCTATTATTTTTTCAGGGACTAAAGAGAGGCTGATGCTGACCATCCTGTACTTCACCATATTGTTCTTTTTTGCCCTTTTTAAAGACAAATTGAGTATTTGCCTGTATTAAAGATGCCACTGCAAGGTGGCACTTTGAGACAAATCTCTCTGCACACCCAGATAGATTCTATCTGTTTCTATCTGTTCCCACTGGTCAGGATTTCTGAGGAGAGGCTGAACTCAATCCTCTGCCATGACTGGTTATTCCACTCCTTCTTGAAACTTGTGTTTCATCACTAAGACTTGAGAGTCTGTGTCCATGAAGACTGTCCTGTACCATCTCATTTACACTGGAGCTCGGTTGTGAAATGTGTTAAGCCAAGGCTGGCTTCTGATACACCTGCTCATTTTTCCCCAGTAGCTGGATGGAGTGTTGTGCTATTTCAGGCTGGTTTGCACGGCATGTCCCCTGCAAGTCCCTTGAATTCTGAAAAACTGATTTCTGCTCTTCTGAGTGCCAGTGCCTATGCACTTCTACTTATCTTCCTCACACACCTTGGTGTTTTGAACATCATTTTCTGTGGTCACTCAAGCCAGAGATGCTACAGATTTATCGCACCCCCAAACACCTCATCATTTGTGAGTGGTAGATCAGGAAAGCTTCACCCCTGGTTGGCCCATCTAGCATCCATGTTGAGAAATTGTCTGACACTATCAAGAAAACATCCTGACTTGTTCGCCTACCCTGTGCTGCCTTTCCAGCACATGTCACAGAGATTCAAGTCCCTTATAAGAACCAAGGCGTGCGACCTGGAGGCTCCCTGTCATTGCTTAAAGAAGAGCGTTCTCTTATTCACCCTGTGTGGGTGGTTGGTAATGAAGTTCCACCATGATGTCTCTCTCACTGACCTCTCCCCTGATCCAGGCTGGCACATCTCAGTGAGCTTCTCAACAAGTCTACAGAGCACCTCCAGACATTTGAGCTGATCCTTCTCACAAAGAGGAACCTCTCCTTCTGCTCTTTCTTGCTTCTCTTTGAGAACCCTTTATGATCAAACACAGGTGTGATGGCATTAGCTATCCCACCACATGCTGGTTATTCTGATGATGTATATCTGCATCTGTGACAAAAACTTTAGCTCTTCCTGCTTGTTTCACAAGGTTTGTATTTGTGTACTGCTGCTTGAGGTTGGGCCACTTTCAACCTGTTTCATCCTTCCTGCAGACTGTCTTGTACAGATGATGTGACCATGTGAGGTCTGGACTGGAAAGAGTAACTACAGAACTTCGGGGGCAAAGGCGAAGGGCATGGGAGTATAAAACTTAGAACATGATTCTGCCAGCATAATATTTCCTTTTTATATAATAAAATCTGCAAGCTATTATAATCAGTCAGAAGTTCCTGCAGTGTGGAACAAACATGTATTTTCTTGAAGAAACTACTGAACTTAGTCCATTGTGGTGCTTTATGCAGGTCTCAGTTATGACTTTAAATAGTAATCTACTCAATGGGGAATTTAGCCACTGCAGGAGTTTCAAAAAGGAATTACTCCTGAGTGTTTTTTAGCACCTATAGTTTGCCAAGTCCATTTGTTTATTTTTATAAAGATGAGGACAGAAGTGTGTTGCCTGCAAGCAGTTCCAGATCATTTGGACTCTTAACGTGGGCTTTTAACCAAGCACTACTGTAAAGAGTTTGATAATGGATAGTTTATGCCCAAGATCAGAGCACTTAACCTCTAAGATCAGTTTTCTCATTCCTTCAGACAGAAAGAAAACACTGTTTGAGTCATACCTGAGAGCTTTCTCTAATCTGAAGGAATCATCTATTTTTTTCTGAATTAAAAGCTGTATTGTGTAGGTGTGTTAAAGTAGGGTGAGCTGCAGCAGAATTTGTACTTCCCAGCTGTTGTGTGGCTACTCAATTAACATTTAAAACTTTGTGGAGACTGAAACTATTCAATATCATACCTGTGGTACTACCCAACAAGAGCAATAAAATTATTAAATGTTGGATTGTAAAATTACTGTTACTCTGACTTTACAAGACTATCAAAGTGACTGGACCTCACTACTGCTGTGTTAACGCACTCTGCATGATACTCGTGTTACTGAAGCTATGTGGAATGTTTCTGAATCCTTTCAGGAACTGGTGGTTCTGGCAGGAGTTGTTTTTTCTCTGCTAATGTTCATCCACGTATTACCTGCTCTTACTGTGGAGCAGAGAAGAGGGTCTCTATTCTCCTATCCTATTACTTTCTTTGTGGTTTCAGACTGCTGTAAGATCTCCCCATAACCCTTTATTGAAGTTTAACAAGTGCAGCTCCCTCAGCATGTGTTCATATGCCATTATACTACTGCCTCATGATCATCGCAATGGCCCTTTGCTTTACTCTCTCCAATGTGTTAATGCCTTTCTTGTGCTGGAGAGCCTGCAACTGCACACAGTATGGCAGATTAACTTCCATAAATCCTGAATACAAGAGGTTAGTCAACTATTTCACCCTGCTGGCTATGATTGCACTATGACAGTCTGGTGTAGGGTGGCCTTCATTGCTGCAATGGCACACCGCATACACTTGTGTGGCCCACTGAGACTTTGAGATGCTTTTTTTTTGCAAAGCAGCTCCCTGGTCAGTCAGTGACTAGCCTCTAAGTGTTGCAGGGACTTGTTTCCTCCTATGTACATGACTTTTTTTCCCCCTTATGAACTTCATGAGGTTTCTGTCAGCCTAACTTTCTGACCTTTTTATGGTACACCTGAATTGAAGGCCTGTCTTTCAGTGCCCTGACTGCTCCCCTTTATTTGATGCTGTCTGTGAACTTGTCTGTACTCTGTTCCACATAATGTCTTTAATAAAGATTACTAAACAACATTGGCCCTACTATTGATTTCAAAGGGACACTACTAGGAACCAGCTGTTAAAAGCCTTTTACACCCAATGGTCTAGCCAATTTACATGCAGTTTATTATTCATTTATCTGATCAGTTTGGATCTAAAGAGAGTATGGGAGACGGTGTCACTGAAATCAAGGTAAAAACATCCTCTGTTCAATCCTAGTCTGTGGAGCTAGTCATCTCATCACATAAGGCAATTGGGCATGTTTTAGATGGCTCTGAGAATCTGTGCTGGATCTTGCTCATGACCTTGTTCTTCATGTCTTTGAGTATGAAAAATATGAAGGGAACAGTTGGTGACATAAAATGGAGCTCTTATGCTTCTTGAATTTGTACAGTGGAAACAGCAAGAGAGCTAGCTATCTCTAGCTGTTTCAACTTTGCAGGATATTTCTTAAGTAAAATGAAAATAAGTATGTGTATCATGCTTAGTCTACAATTAGTTTAGAAGTGTAGAACGCCTTTAAACTTAATTGTAAAGGGAAATATTTAGAGAATATATCAATCTTCCCAGAAGTCAGTCAAGAAATATTTTTCTCATGCACATTTAAGAAGTCAACTGTTTTTGTTTTAGGAAGAAAAAATAGCTTAAGTCTATTTATGTAGAGGTGGAGCATATTATCTTCTCTTTAGTAACAACAAGAAAAGATAGCAGCTGAATAGGATTTTGAAATTTTTTGTCTTTCTCTTCACAAGCGAAGTTCATACTTGCCCAAGTGTTTTGGGAACTAATGGATTTTGTAGATTTCATAAAATCTGGTCCTAGGTCTTTATTTCCTGTATTGCATAAGTTGAGATGGAAATATGTTAAATCTGAAGATATGCAGATTTTGCTGCCAGAGGGCTTCAGGGTAATGTTATAATTGAGTAGTTTATCATAGTAACTTTGAAGTTCTTGGACTGAAGGCACAAGAAAATTGCCAAGTGCTTTCCATAGGGAATTGTAGTCATTTAAGGTTAAGAGGCTAGTGGCAGTCCATAATCCATTAAAGACAAATTAACTCCATAGCAGGAATTCTAGAGAACAGTTAAAAATAACAAAACAGATATTGGGTGTGTAAAGACTGCAAAGGATAGCCAGAAACACACATAGCAGAAATGGATACATCCGTACACGAGAAAGGATTTTTCTCTTGTTATTGAGTACGGTGTTAGTGTGTTCCCAAATTAAGAACAAAAGTATTCACAGAGAGAGAAGAGCTTTACTGAAGAGCCTTTTGCCTCCAACCCCACAGGTAGCTTTGATAAAAAAAAAAAAAAAAAATCATGAACTCCACCTGGTTTTAAGCTTCTAGAGTGCAGCAGGCATCCAAGTGAATGGTTAACTTACCTGTGAAAATGCAAGTTTCCTCTAGTTCAGGTGGTGTGTGTTTGCGTTCACAGTTACCTTGCAAAGTGAATGGGGGTTGGGAAAACAAATCAAACAGGAAAATTTTCAAGGGATGACTCAGCTGTCATTCTAGCAGGTGTTTTGGATTGACCGAGTCCTTCGGCAATGTAATGGCAAAACAATCAAGGCCTTGTTTCCCTAGATTGTGTGATGCTTGAGTTATTTGGAAGTATTGGGCTAATGTAAGATATCAGTAACTCTTGAGATTCAGGAATCTGGATTGAATTGTTATCACTAGAATTTTACCTTCCACATTTTGAATATGTTACTGCCAAGTTGACTTATCATTTGAAGTGTATCCCTTGGACTACATTACAAATGGGAAAAAAAAAAAAAGAATAATAAGGAATATGGGCTATACCCTTAATAGTGTCATTCTTAAATTCAAAGATAAACTATTTTTCTTCTGTTCATGAACTTTTGGAACTTCTGTGAATTATGTTCTAGTTGAAATTTGTTTTGATGTGAGTTCTAGATGGCGTGTTAACTGCTTTCCTTTCTGGTTCTTAGGAAAATTCATTTTTTGCTTTTTGTATCACATGGGGCATTGGTTTAATGAAATTTCTTTTGAGAGTATTGGGTTTCCTGGTGATTTGTTTATCACAAATGTGACACAAGTATTTATATATTTGAGCTGATATGTGGAAGCCACATTGAATACTTTTCAGGAACAGAACTAGATTTTGGATTAGATGTTCTGTGACTAGAAATTACTTACCTATATTTGAAGAAGCTGGATAGCAATGAATCCTAGTGCTGTGTAACTTGGTTAAGAACGGTCTTTTGAAGTGTGTGGCAATTTTTCTTAAATACAGTATGCAGTATCTCTACTGCTTTTATTGAATTCTTTATTAATATAAACAGGAAAACATCTGAGGGCTTGAATGAAGTTGCAGCTCTTGCTCTAGCTTCCCTTCTCTTTGGATAGCAAGTTATTTTCACTTTGTTATATATTTTTATTTTATGCCAAGTCTTCCCAGGTTAAAGGCAAATGGATTAATAAATATTTAAAAAAAAAAAAAGCCCATCTAGGACTTGTAGTATTTAACACTAAGATGCAAAATCAGGTATTGACATGAAGTTATCTGATATCAGAGATGATCTTCAGTTTTGTTATTAAGAACGTCACTGTGTTTGCCAGTCTGGTACCTCAGAGTTTTCTGAAAGAGGGGATAACTCTGTTTTGCTGGTAACTTTATGGACAATGAATAGCTTTCATCAAATGAAATAATTGGGTTTCTTCTGGAACGAGAATTAAATTTAAGCAACTTCTTTTCTGACCAAGAGTGAACAGGATTAGGCCTGGCAATTGGTTGTTTTCCAGATCAGAAGAAACAGTACCTTAGAAAAATTCTTTAAGTAGAAGCTAGTCTTAAAGCAAATGCTCCACTTGCAGCAAGACCATCAGGCCAGGAGGCTTTCATGTACCTGTTGTGGTAGTTTTACTCAGTTGGGCAGCCGAGTTCCACCATGGCAGCTCTCTAACTCCCCCTTCTCAAAGGGAAAACGGGGGAATGGGGACTGTGGTCAGTCTATAATACTTCATCTCTGCTGCTTCTTCTCGGTCACTCTCTTTCCCTGTGCTGTGGGGTCCCTCCCACAGGATGCCATTCTTCCTGAACTGATCCTGCATGGGCTTCCCACAGGCAGAAGCTCTTCAAGAGCTGCTCCAGATATGGGTCTGTACCTCAGGGTCCATCCCTCAGGAGCAAACTGCTTCAACCTGTGTCCTCCACGGACAGCGGCTCCTGCCAGGTCACCTGCTCCTGCGTGGTCTCCTCTCCACGGGCTGCAGGTCCGGCCTGGAATCTGCTCCGGTGGGGGTCCTCCACAGGCCGCAGCCTCTGTCAGTGCAGGTCCACCTGCTCCACCGTGGTACTCCATGGGCTGCGGGGGAATAGCCTGCTTCACCATGGTCCTCACCACAGGCAGCAGGGGACTTCTGCTCCAGTGCCTGGAGCACCTCTCCCCCTCCTTTTTCACTGATCTTGGCACCTGCAAGGCTGTTTCTTACCCCTCTCTCTCTCCCAGCTGCTGTGTAGCAAAGTTTTTTTTTTTTTCCCCTGTCTTAAATATGCTTAACAATAACAATATCTTAAATATGCAAACAATATCACTTATTGGCCCAGCTCTGGTCAGGAGCAGGGCCCTTATTTAACATGGAGCAGCTTCTGGATTCTTCTTGTGGAAGCCACCCCTGTGGCCCCACCGCTACCAGAAGCTTGCCACACCTGTGAACTTGTACGGTGCCCATAGCTGTAGCTCACAGGCTTAATAAAAACAAGAGAAAAACAACAACAATAATAAAAAATGGTTAGGAGTTGCACTGAGAACAAACCATTTCTTACCATTTAATAAGACTTGATTTTGGCACTGAGATCTCTTTTTTTTTTTATTCTGTGTACCTAGAAGGCATAGGTCAGCAACCAGAACTAGCTTCAAAATCAGCAACTTAATTAAAAAAAAAATATTATATATATACTACATAAACATAGTCTAGGAAGAGTTGAGAAGGAATTAAGTTGGGGATTCACCTGGCTACATTCAAGATATACAACTATGATGAGAGATGAAATTTTGGATTACTTCAGAGACTAAAATCAAGAAGCAAATTGACAGTTGAGTAATAGGAACTTGCTAAAATATGGGAGTGTTTATTGAAGTTTTGCATCCTTGTGTATATAAGGATTTTGTATTTATATGTAAATATTAAATAAGTGATTTGAATTTAAAATTGTTGCAAGACTTCAGCATCTGATTGCCTTTGGTTATTGGCTTTTTTATAAGAATTCCGATGTTTATGTTGCTGATGTCAAACTCGATTCTGACCTTGCATATTAAAGAATTATAAGCTCAGATGTGTCTAAGATGAGTGTGTATATTTGCTAAGGTATGTGAGTCCAGAAGACAGAAGTGCACAGTACTTAGGACAATGTATGTATAGCAACCGGAGTTAGTCCCAAAGTCATAAACTTCATGAAGTCCAAGGACAAGGGTAGGCATTGGGAAGACAAATGTCCAGGCATTTTGGAAGTGTTGGGTGGCTCGGAAGAATAGTTGTCAACTGAAATTGAAGTGATGTAACAAGAGGAAGTCTATCTAGCACTTCTGGTGCTGTTGGAAGCCACATAATGGCACGCTCCAGAGAGTTTTGGAGACTTGAAAACATTTAAATATCTGGCTAAGTTCATCAGATTGTCTTGAGAGAAGAATGAAAGATGAAGCAATTCAGAGGAATTCCTGCTATAAAGAGGGATTTGCTCCAGTTGCTCCAAACGTCCCTGTTTGTAATAAGTGTGTACATTGTGTAACTTATTCTTCATCATCTACAAAATATGTATTGAATTAAATTGTTATTAGAACATAGCAGGACATGTTTATGAGTAAGGCTCCCTTTAATAGTTCAGTCTGAACTCACTTTCAGTAAGTGAAGTCTTGTACAATTCTAGTCCAATTCATATTTCTACTCCCACTGAAGTAATTGCTTCCATATCTGTTTTCTTAAAGCTGCCACTACACCTGCATTGTCTTTAGCATACTTTATGCTAAAAAGAAAAATAGTTTGACATCAGAGACTTAATATCAGAAGCTCCAGGCTCTTTTCATTTTAATGGGTGCCGTCAACTGATCTGATGCCAGACCAGAAGAGATCTATCTTCCATAATGGTGTTTTCTTAGGTTTGTTTGGAACAATATTATATGAATGTGAAATGACAAAGAGTTGCAGCTGGGCTGGTATATGCATGGGGCAAGATCGAGATTTTGAGTAAGATCTAAGATCCACTTGGCCCCACAGAATATGCAAAATTCAGGAATTTTGCACAATAAGCATTTAATTTAGAATGAATGTATTTGCAGATAGGTACTTGTTTAAGCTAAATATAAATCAAATTCGCCTCTGCATTATAATTTTTTCCATGTCTTTGATCCAAACAATTTCTTTTCAAAGCTGGTTGTGTGTTTGCTTCCAACAATTCCTATGAACCATGATGTATTTGAAAGTCAACCAAGATTAGATGTTAAGGTTTAGCTTTTTGTAGTTGAAACCCACTAGTGGTCTCATAATCAGCTGGCAAACTTTTATAAAGGAAATATAAAATATTAAGTTGCCCACAAATACCAGCTGTAAACCACTGAAGTCTGCAATAGTTCAATAACTTCACAGTAACAAAGTTTAATTGGCTAATAGGGTAACTTGTGGCAATGGGCTTTTTTTTGCTGCAGCAGCAGTGCTAGACCTACTCTGAACAGGAGGAGGAAGTGTTACATAGTAGTACATCAGGGTTTTAGTCTTTTTTTCCCTCAAATGGCAGACAAGCCTCGAGGGAGAGAGCTTGCTGGAACAGGTAAATGCTCAGATGGCAAATACTGCTTTTTAAAGCAGAGGAGGCAGGTATCAATAAAATCCAAATTGGCTTAAGGAAAGTGAACTTCATGAAGAAGCATTCTGTTAAAATTAGAAAATTGTCCAAGTAACTTTACTTACAGAAATGGATACTTTATCTCAGGTGCTGATGTTCAGAAGGCTTTAATAGAATGCTTGATTTTATGTGTACGGCTGTGTCAGTCTGCAGGAGTGGAGTAAACAGCAATCTCAATATGTATATTGATCAGAGAATGTTTAAAAAAGTCTTTCTCAGCATAGAGGGGTGCAGAACTCACCGGGAGGAGCGTGCTGAGTAGCAGGAGTGCTCTCGGGGCTGAAAAAAGAGAGGGATGGAGCTCTTGTGGGGTATCAGGCTCAGACTTGAAGGGGAAAAAACTGGTTTGTATGTGTGACAGGAATGACGCTCTGTGTACAGGTGTTCAGGCTGAGTAAATGTGCTGTGCTGAGATTTAAGGCTTACCAAAATAGGCAAAAAGATGGGTCTCTGACCCTGTTGATGTGTGTACCTCTGAGCTGCCAATTGGAGAATTCTGAGCAGCTGCATGCTGTGTTTTGGTAGAATGTTTCTGAGACACAGGCAAGGGAAAACTTCTGAGGGAATGGCATAAAAAGCAGAGGGGAAACAACACGCAAATAAACCACGAAGCTATTTATGTGTTGCTTACTCCAGAATTAATTCCTCCCAGTAATTTTTGCTGTCAGGTCACCCTGGCGCACCGGTGAGTAGTTAATGATGCACCAGGGTAGAGGAATTGAACTGAGAGCCCAGAGGAAATCAAGCTGGAAAATCTGAAAAATGTAGGCGGTGACTGAAAGGTATTACCTGTGAAAAGAGTCATTCAGTGGTTCTTACAGTGAAAGTGTCCTGTAGTTGTTTTGTGTTTTTTTTTTTTTTTCCCCATAACAGATATTTTCTTAAATATGATTGACCTAGGTCTGTCAAAGATAGTGTTTGTTTTATTTTTTTCATGTAGTTAAAATACAGGGATTCTCCCCACACCCACATTGGTTTGCATCTGAGATTTAGGGAACACATGAGGAAAACAATTATGTATGTTTACAAATATGAGGCGTTATTTTCTCTGACAAGTGAATACAATTACCTCTGCTCATCTAAATATTTAAGTTTTTGATAAATGAAGGATAGTGTTCATATTAGAAGAAACTTTATTTTCATATTTTCATGGTTAGAAGGAGTTGGGAAACATGGTAGGTATGCTAAGAAATCAGTTCCATTTCTTCTCTGAATGTTGAAAATGTACCTTTCAATGAGCTTAAACTTCCAAATTTGTAACTGCCTTTTCTTTGAGATTCACAGTAGAAAAAAATGGCATTAGTTACCATGACAATTACCTTTCATTTAATGCCTTAGAGGAATATGCTTAATGTCAGCAGAAAAAAAAAAATGATTCAAGGTATATAATTTTAATTTTTTATCTTGAGCACTCACATATTTCTTATTAGTATTGCATCTATCCTGCTAATAGGGTCTGATGTGAGGTGAAAGAGGACTGGCTTAGGTAGCAGCCATGTTGGAGGGCTTGTATGGAATTGTATGTGTGCTGGAAAATTACTGGACATTGTGCCAGGCAGGAGGCAGGAAAACTTTTTTTTTTTTTTTTTTTCTTCTCCCTGTAGGAGGGTACATGAAAGATTGCAAATCATTTAGCTCTCCTCAACACTTTGAGAGCTTTCATATTCTGTTTGTAGTATTCCTTGTCAGGCACTTAAAAGCCTTCCAAGGACAGCCATCTAGGCAGCATCTTTCAGAATACAAAGGTGACAGTTGAGGCATTCCTGGGAGTTCTGAGTTCTGCCCCTTCCTTGGACTCTTTTTTGTACCTACGGAACTATTAACTTGAAACAGTACTTAGGAACATCTACCTATCTTTCAGAAATTATTTCATGGTCAAGGTTTGAGATGATTGCGAAATGTACTTAAAAATAGTACTGTTACCTTCCCTTGTCTTGTTGAATCTTATTAGAAATTGAAAAGAAGTTATATGTAAGAAATTTAAAAATTCGAGAAGAAATAATGCACATTAATGCAGGAACTATGGTAAAATTGAATTTCTTAAGACAAGTCTCTACTTCCTGTTGTGAATTTGTGATGTCATTCTCTTTTAGCAAATCAACATCTAGCCTCATGACTAGTTTTTCATCTTAGACTATTTTCATCCAGTGGCACTAGACAAGAAAATTTGTTGGAATGTTATTGTTTACCATCTCATGGTCTTTAGAAAGCTACTCAGTGCTTTATTGGCCTGAGAAGTGTTAACCCAAAGGCTTGCTTTTTTAAATATATCTAGCAGCTTTTTACTAGGTGTAAAATGTGACTCAGAAGAAGAAAAAAAATACTTCAGTATTAAAAAAAAAATACTTTTTAAGAATGATTCTTTTATCTAGGAAAATCTGACAATATATTTGTGGTGTTATGCTGGAGAAGTATACCTGTTTTAGTTGTAAGTTTGCTGAATATCGCTTATTTTAAAATAAGCATGGTTGAATGTGAGGAAAAAAGGCTAGCTGTTTGTCTGGTGGTTATCACTAGGTTGAGTAAATCAATCTGTACAGGGGAAAAAAAAGGCAAAACAACTGAAAGTTTTTTTTTTGTTGTTTTTTTTTTTGGGGGGGGGGGGGATGGAGTAGGTTCCTGGTCAAGGCAAATCCAAGAGTCAAGACAACGCAGGACCTCTATAGTGCACCAATATCAGCAGGTGCTATTTTGAAGAAAAAGAAGACACCTAACCAGACCTCTGAAATGACAGGAAGACTTTATATTGGGAAATGAGGAGTTAAACTCAGTTCTTATGACTGTCAAAAAAAATGGCTGCTAGTGTAGTGAGACTTAGCCTTAAGCACAGAACTAATCTTGCAAGAAGGATTGATTTATGAATTCCTTTATCTTCACTTTGATTCAATTTTGACTTAAATAGAATTTGTCTCAGAAGCAAACGCTATTTTATTTGGATGTCTAGTCTATCAAGATACAAGTTTAAATGTGAAATTCTTTTGTATTTTTGGTGCGCTCACTCCAAAGAAAAGTGGACAGCTCAAGATCTGCTTACAATGGTTTTTCCTGTTGTGGAAAAAATACCAGTAACTTATTAATTTGGAATTTAGAGCATAAATTAGCACAAATTGAAACAGTACAGGAGGTAATACTTGGCTATGTGACTACATGAGGAAAATGTGTTGTCGCATAGCATGTGTGCTATAAAATTGAAAGTTCAAGTAAAGACAGAAGACACAAATTGGCAAGTTCTGATTAACATAGGAAACAGGTCAGCGTGATTAACACTTTTTCAAACAGTGATAACACTTCACTGGTTATCTTCTGATAACCAGCATTCCCCAAAAAAATGGGGTGAAGAGCTGCATAAATAGGATGCTGCGTTTGGCAGGGAGCTGTTCTAAAACTTGACAAATCTTCCAGTCATTTGGGTGACACCATGCCTCCACTAACCAAAGCTGGTAGTTCTGTGCTCAGGCTCTACAGCAGCTTCTGAAGCAGGCTAGACTCAAGCGGGCTTAGTACAACTCCAGAGCCCAATTTTAATTTTGGGGGCAGAGTACTGCATTTCAGCTGTGTTGTACAGATTGGGTCTTGAATGTACTTTAGCCTCTTAAAAGATTGTAGTCTTGAGGAATAAGTAGATGATGAGCAGATCATATACTTATAATGGAAACATGAGTTTGTACAATTTGAACGGCTGATAGATGGTGCACTGATGGAGATAATTTCTCCTAACAGAATTTTGGATGTTGGTTATAGTGCCTGAATGCTGTGTTTGTTTTTTTCCCCCTCCAGTGATCTAGAAAAAAATAATATCACAAGAATCACAAAGATGGACTTCGCAGGGCTGAAGAATCTCCGTGTCTTGTGAGTATAAGAGAAAACTTATCTTTCTTGAAAAGACTATTTTGGGTTGTTAGTACTAAGGATGATCATATGTTAGTAATTTCTGTACATTATTCAGTTAGTGGTATTTTAAACCAGGCAACTGGAACAGTTTGTGATGTGAAAAAAATTTTAGTTCCATGTTGAAGTCCAAATGCCATTTCAGAGCTGTTTAATTGTGTTTCTTACTAGCTTTTAATAACCACTGTGAGGTGGACTAAAATTCTTACCACAGTCCACTTATGTATGAATAAATTATATTGGAACACTAGAAAGTAGGACTTGCATATTTTGTCGACTTTAATAGTGCTTTTGCAGAAGATCAAGTATAAAATATTTGATAGCTGTAAAAGTTGTACACGAGGAAACTTATGAATTCTTTTAGTCCACTATGAAGTAACAAATGCAAAAAATTTAGGTAGTCCTGTCTGTTGTTCTAGAATTATCAGTCAAGAGCTCAACTGTGCTTCTAAATAGGCCTTGAAAATCAAAATGGGAAAACATCAATCTACATATTGCCCCTTACCTAGTAGTGACTGCATTCTGTGCACTTGTTATCTAGTTCACTGGAAGTATTTTACTAAACTGTTGCAAATTCCAAATTGTAGTAATCAAGGCAAAAACCTAATCTTGAGTTGGTCCCAGCACTGTTAGAGACAGGTTGGTTTTATTGTTCTATTGACCCCTTTACTGAAACAGCTATCAGAAGATCAAGACACAAATCTGCCTGCACTCCCTGAAAATTTCTCTTTGTTTCTTGAGATTTGCCTTCTGCAGCTAGTATTTTCCTTTAAGTATCTTCTTGTAAAATAAGTCCTTAAAACTGTAATGATGAACTGTTACATTAATTTAGTGAAAATTCAATTAATAAATTAACTGAATCCTGCCAAGGAGAAGACAAGTCTTTTCTGCTGCTACCTAAGCACTTTTGAACCAAGAAAACATTTCTGACCTTCTATTCTAATCTTCTGGTCTTGCATCTTTTCTAATCTTCTATTGGAAGATTCTTCTTTCCTATGGCATTTCCCTCACCTCTATCAGTGGAGTCATTTAGATTTCTTTGGCTCCAATCCCAGCTGCCAATACCATTTTAGAAGTCTGTATTATAATTCTGTTTACAAGTACTATACTATCATTAATGTCAGTAGTTGGTTTGGTAGTGTTTTTTCTACTGTCTATAGTGTCAGACATTACCTAATGTCACTGCAGTCACTTACCCTAGATGTCCTTAACAATAAGCGAACTATGCAACTGCAGTTATTTGAATTTATTTGGTCTGTGCTCATTTCAGATTTATGTAGCATGTTCAACCATTATGAATGGTGTCTGGTGTTTGCCACACAAGTCATTAGGAATAAAAGCAGAACGTGCCTATTAGAAAATCTGTAATTTAAATTGTTTTTGTCTTGTGATATATTAAGCCTACCTGAAACCTAAGATATGCCATTTCAGCATTTGCTTACATAAATATTTTTGATCATTGTCAATGTATTTTCCTTTTCCATGTTCCTGTTGTATCTGGAAAGGTTTTTTGTTTGTTTGTTTGTTTGTTTTTCTTGCAGTTTGTGCAGCTTAACATCTGGTCTCCATAAGTCCTTCAGATTTTTAATCATTTTTCTGAACTTTCTGTATGGTCCCCTAGTAACTCTGGCTATTCTACGTTACTCACCCTCTCCTTTTTCCCCTCCATATTTTCCCCCCATGTGTGATGGGGGTGTAGTGGGAGGAGCAGAAATGTGTAACCTGTACCAGAGCTCCAAAACAGGTGATCTGGTCTTGTCTTCAGACATCACAGTGAGGAGAACTATTTGTATGATGAATGAACTAGAAGCTGGCAGAGTGGTCCAACAGAACAAAGCTTCCCATCTCAAACTGACAACATAAATGCAAAGTACTCCATTGCATACCTTATTCTTTCATACCTTATAACTGCATATTTTTCCCCCTCTTACTTTGAGGAACACAGTTTGTTTGCATGTTTTTTTACTTTTCTTTTTTGGTTTTCGTAGTTGTAGATTCTTGCTGTCTGTCCTCACAACTGCAACCCAGTTGAATGACTCTGAGAATCCTCATAGGATTGGATGCAGAGGAGTGGCTGCTGGAGAGGATTGCTTTTTCACTAGTCATTGCTTAAACCAGACTTATTGTATATTAAGTTATTCATGTGTTTTTAGCTAAAACTACCTAAAATATTCAGAAGGCTAAGAGATTTAGTCTATTCTGTTATCTGAGTGCTCTCACAGAAGCAGAGAATGGGTGTGTGCTGGAAGGCAGCACTGAGAGAAAAAAGATGGCTTAAATGGAAATATTGGTGTATCTGCTTCCTTTTACCTATAAAGAGCGCTTTTGCTGTGTGAATGAATAGTCATTTCCTCCACAGTGTAAATCAAAGAGAAGTCAGTCGCCATTGTTTATTACTTATCCTTGCCTCAGCCTTAAAGGGTGAAGAAAAGCAGAGTCCCACACAGTGGAAGCCTGGGAGCTTTCCCTTACATTATTACACCTGTTGTACAGTGGGACTGTATACAGCTGTCACACGTAGCTGGTATGGCTGTATTTCTGGTGAGGCTGAACTGCTTTGGTTTGTTTACAAGTGGTTTACTCTAAAGCAGGCCTGAAGTCTTGGCAGAACATAAAGACTGGACAAAAAATGTTTACGTTGATTTTTCTGCTATTGACTGTAGGGAGTCAGACATTTCTCCTCAATTACAAAAGCCAAGAGTAAGGGACTGAGGATGTAACAATCAGTCCCTAAACCAACATCTTTCTGAGCGTTATGGTTACAAAAGTTTTTGAACAAAATGGTTATCAAATCTGGGAGTCAGGAGGCAATTTTTAATCAGCTTGCTGTTAGTGACCAAGAGAGAGTGCTTTTTGGTCTAGAATTTACATAATCTCTAATTAAAAGTTTTACTATTGCATCTGTGAAAACCACTTTTATAACATGTGTGAAGTGGGGAAACTTTTACTCTCTTGTCTTAAAATTTACTTGTGTTTCTGGAATTGCAGACACTTGGAAGAAAATCAGATCAGTGTGATAGAACGTGGAGCATTTCAAGATTTAAAACAACTTGAGCGACTGTAAGTATTTCAATTTAAATACTTAAACAAAAATGCCATGTTTTTCTACCTTGCTTTAAATGATTATTATATTTCATGATTAAAAACTGAACTTGCTTAAAAAAAAAGGCAAAAGAAAAAAAGGGGGGGGTACTTACCTGAATTTGAATATGCTCTTAAACACAGTTGGCTTTATACTGAATCATAGCTCATGCTTGAAATAAAATGTGCAACTGCTCACCAAGAAAATAGAACCATCATTGATACTAGAATCTTAACAACACTATTAAAAGAACATTATTTGGGCAACTTTTATAACTGATATATAGATGAAGAAGAAAAGTTTGTTTATAATAATTATTATTTGTACAGTTAATTAAAATATAAAAATCATCACTAATGAAAGTTACAATTGTCCTCAAGGTTTAAGAACCAGAGTATTTGTAGAATTGCCTTTGAACTTAATTTGTTTATTATCTTGATTTCATTTCAAGTTGCACAATGCCACTGATACCAGTAGGTTCCAGGGTATCACGCTAGACTGAGAAAATTAGACTGTTGATTTCTTCTACTTTTGATAGCAATCAAAAGTAAACACTAGTGAATATAAAAGCTCTCTTAATGCAAAATCCAACTCATAGAAAACTACTAGCCTTGTAAGAGTGCAATCACTAATATCAGTAAGTGCAAAAGTAATGCTATATCAAATTGCTACTCTTTGTTGGAGTGTACTGTTCAGCATTGTCATGAAGCTAGGTTAATTTTGTCAGCTTATGGTGAGAGCTGAACAATGTTTTCGTAATGCTGAAATACTTTGGGGAATTATTCTTTGTTAGATGTAGGTGACTAGAAAGAAATCACATGCTGGTTTGGAATGCTTTTTTGTTAAAACAGAGAAGCAGATTTGGTTTTATGCTTGATTATCTGCAAAGCATTTATTGTAGAACTTGGCATTTTTTAACTTTTTTTTTTCTGAAGTAGCTTTTAAGAGTGAAGTTCCCATTAACAATTGTGCAAGACAACTTCGGAGTATGGAGCATATGTTGTACTAAAACTGTTTCAGATGATCTCAAGATTAGACTTGCATTTAAGTTGTTGATCAACTAGTGTTCTGATCTTTTAAAATGGATTTATTCAGGATTTTTTTTCTTGAATTAAAAAGCCCACTTTATACAAATAAGGGGGCTGAGTTTTAAATTCTGATTATAAGCTACTCATCCAGTTTCTGATACCTATATTCCATTTAGAAAGCACTTTCAGGTCAAGAGTTATGCCATGGGTGATTTATTTCACAATTCTTGGGAACAATAAAACAAAACCCACGTCATAGTTTTCCCAAATTAAGCATTTCCTGATGCTGTAGAAAACATTTTTTTTTCAGATTATAGCTCATCTTAGATAAAGATAGATTTAGTTAAACTAAAAAATGTGTTTTGAAAAAAATCTGGGAGACTGACTAGCTATCTGTAACCAGAAATGATGAATACTCAAGACTTCTTTAATGTGTTGCTTTTCTGTAGAGCCTTCTCTGTTAGCAAATGAGCATAATGTATCTTGTGAAACCAGAAGTTAGGAAATATGATACCTTTAACAGCATCTGCTCAAGTATGTGATGTTTGAAAGTCTCTCTCTTTTTTTTTTCTTTTTTTCCTGTGCAAACTCTTAACTTGGCCAGTTAAACATACTGCATCTCTGCTTCTCTTTTTGGATTGCCTGTCATTAAAATATTTCCTAAATGAATGTAGTATGAAAGGGAGGGCTGGAAACATACAACTTTTTGGTATTTTAGCTTAAATCATTTTTAGGACATAACTATAAATCTGTGTGTTTTTTTTTGTTGTTTATTTTTTTGCTATGAGTCAGTAGGCTTTGGAGAATGAACTGTGGAAAGTTTGGCATAACTTATAACAGCTAAATTGCAACATTTTAGGTAACATAAAAGCTATTTTATTAAGTATTGTCAAACATTGCAAAACATTAATGAAGAAAGTATGATGGTTGAATAAAAAAAACTGGCTTTTTTCCATTTAATTTCTTTCAAATAACAAATAAAAATTGCATATATTGCTTCGATTTTGGAATAACATTCGTTTTTGATCTGTTGAAGTGGATGCAAAAGTAATCACTAACTTTTTTTTAAAAAAAACAAAGCAGCTGTATTGGGCCAGACTTTAAAAAACAGGAGTAATTTCTCTTTTTGGCAAAATACCATATATATATGTAACAAAGTAACAGTGGAAGTATATTGTTCTTCCACTCCCACACAGTAATCCTTCAAAGGGCATGGACCATAACCTTAGGTAAATACTATTTTAGCTTACTATAGTCTCACTTGTGTGGACATCAAAACAAACTCATCAGTATTATCTAAGTGAATTAGCAGAATTTTCATTGTGAAATGTGTTTTTTCGTACTGTCCTGCATAACAGTAAGTAAATTTTGTATAAAATGTCTCTACAGCTGTTTGCTATTGCTCCCAAAAACACCATAATGATGGCTCTCCAGTTACTGGGATTTTACTGTTTACAACTGTTTTTTAAATTATTTTTTATTTTTGTTTCTTTACGGGACATTAATGCTTACAATACCAATGGAGCATCTTAAAGACATTATTTAAATAGAGGTCAAGGTATTGTCAAAAGCTTAATAAAGTCTGTCAATATGAGTTGAAGGAAGCACATAATGCAGGGTATGACAAAAGGCCAGAAAATATGAAGTTGAGAAATGAAGTGATGGGTGGAAGGTGTGCCACTTCATTCTTTGACATATTTTTTCTTAGCTTTACTAGATAAAGCTGAGTAATACATGGGATTTTAACCATTGCCTCTCTTATAAAAATTGTTTTTTTTTTCTTTCTTTTTGTGTGTGTGTGTAAGTTGTTCTGTTGAGTCCTAAAATTCAGAGTTCTTGAGAATATCCAATGGTACTCAATTCAGTGGGAAACCAGGAATGCTTTATTCAAAGAAGTTTCTATGATTTTACTCGAAAATCCACAGATGAGCAGTGAAGTAGCTGACCATAAAAAGTTGATCAGTCGAGATGCAATATTAATGTTTAATTGGTCCATACAGCTTACTACCTTCTACTTGTTGTGCTGTTGTCAAACGTCAAGCCGTTCTTGTGCAATGTAATGCCGATGCAGAGAAACTCTAAAGCTTGTAGAGCCTACGTGCCAATGTAAGCTTGTATGTATGAGGTGCTAGAATGATTTCAGGACGCCTCCTCCCAGGCTTGTTAGTTGCTTTTCTAGCTATCAGCTTTTCTTTGGCTCCAAAGTGCTACTTTACGAGAAATATTACTAACTAATGTTGACTGATATACTTTGCATATGTTCAATAAGCATTTAAATGATGGAGATAAGTTGTTCAAAATTGGAAGTGCCATCTGTAAATCTTGAGTGTGCCCTCCTTGCCAGTAGACAGTTTTAGAGCAACACCTGTGTCTGTTGTTGTAGGGAAGGTTTCAGAAATTAATTCTTTTTTCTAGTTCCCTTCTGCATTTTTGTCCTAAAAGTTAACTGTTAAAGTTCCGACTTGGATTTTTCTTTCTGTTTTTGTGTTCTGTGGTTTGAAGTTGTGAGCTGTGTCTATACACACACGGAGAGTGCATTTACACAAATTTATACTGAATTTTGACATTTCAGCTATATGCTTTGCTGTTAACATGATGTAGGATTTCAAGATAAAATTATTACAAAATTTCGTATACAAAGAGGATCAAGAGTAAAGATGCATACTAGTGGACCGAAAAGATGAACTGAAATTTCTTCCAGAGCCAGATGTCACACGTTTATGTGAAAAATGAGGCAGGATATAAGACACCAGCTGATTCTGACTTTTCCACGGCCAACTGCCAGAAATTGTCATGTAGCTGTATTATCTTCAAAAGGCCGGACTTTGGCTGGTGGCTGGTTCTTTCTACTCAAATTAGCGTCTTTAGCTAGCATAAAGGCTTTCAACATCTGAAAACACTCAAAATGTGTTTTTGTTGTTTAAAGAAGGGCGGGGGGTGTGGGGGGGAGAGAATGTATAAGCATGGCCAAATCAAATATCTTTTCAAAGTTGGGAAAAATAATTAGCTTTTTTTTTTTTTTCTTAAATCCAAAAGTTTAACCCTAGCATATACATGTATGGTTTTGGTTTTCTATGTGTTAAGACAGAGGTCCAAATGGAAATTGGCAGACCTTTAACTGTAGAGATGCTACTGTGCATGGATCTTTGTAAGCTGCTTCCTAAATGCTTGATTAAGATATTAAAGTATATTTATTTGGCATAGTGTACTGTAAAATCTGTATTAGTGACCAAAGATGCTAAGGAGAAGAAATTATGAGATGCTTCACAATCTGGATTTCATAAATTGAGATTGAACAGGCTTTAAATAAATCATGTAATACAAAAAGCATCTTCAATAATTAACAGGCTAAGTGGAAGGATTGCTAAGTGCTTCAGAGTAGTGGGCAAAACAATAAAAGCAGTTCTCTGCTGTTGTAAACAAAAGCTTATTGCGAATCTTTGGCAGCATGGACAAATCCATAGTGTTTATACAGGGTTTGCAGTGTGTGCAGTTTAGAGGTATTTCTGGAACTGCATGCGTTACACTTATTTCGTTTATGAAGCAATATGGATTTGCAAATATGGAAGACAGTTTGAATGTAACCTTTCAGAATGAAGCTTTGTTGTTTAACGTCTCCATTTCCATATGACATTATGGATAATATCTAGTTTGAGATCAGTGATCATAAAATGCTCATTTGGAAATGCAGGAGAATAAAGACACTCAAATAAACTTAGCTCTGCAGTCTGGTATTTCAACCATTTTATTGCTTGCATACTTCCCTCTTCCTTCTCAAACTGCCATGCCTCAGTTAGGGTAGTACCTGGCTCGCTAGCAAACTCCTCAGGAGCTTGTGGTGCTTCAGGAGTGAGCCCTTTTGTCTGTATCCTGCTCCCAGGACAGCCCTTTACTCTGGGCCTTTCTCCTCAGAGGAGGATGTGAATGGTAAATTGTAGAGTAGAGCCATCTGGAATTTACGGTCTTTGTATTTGGGAGGGATGGATTTTGTTCTTGTCATGTATATGTAATGCCCAAGATGGTAGTTTCCTCCTGTTTTGTGAGGGAGTGTGTGCAGCAAATGTCAAAACCTGAGCTAATCTGTCACACTGGGCAGAACTACTGCTGCAACAACGCATCATCAGTTGGGTGAAATGAAACTATATTGTCTAATCCCAGGTCACAGGCTGTGTGTCAGTGAAGTAATCTTTAGTAAATGGCAGAAATCAGTTTCTGAGACCAGTTGCAAGCTTAACCACTGCTTGATGGAGCCAGCAAAGAATACAAAAAATGAAATTCAGTTTCTGGTATCTTCAAACATGTTCCTGTTCTCCTGATTTGAAGAATATCTAGTACTTAAGTTTTGTGTTGCCTGCATTTGTGAGTTAGTAACGTGTAGCTCCTTGGCTGCATTGGCTCCTGACTGCAAGTTCAAGAAATAGTTTTTGATGTTTGATCATGATTTGGTCCATGAGTTTTGAAAAAAATTATTCCGGTTTGGGAAAAAAAAATAATCTTGTAACTGACATCTGAAAAGGCAGTCACTTTTACCTCATGTTTTCAAGAGAAGTCTGTTACTGTCTTTTAAAGGAGTATCATTGTGACAGTTGACACTGCGAGTAGTCCAAAGTGATTAGATAGAATGCTTCGGGTGCCAGTATCTGAGAGGACGTTGTTGGTCATATTCTTGGATTCCCTTGGCACAGCCATGGAGGCTGCATGCAAGTTCATCAGTGACATGCTATCTCCTCGCATGGCACCATGAAGTTCTTTGAGCAACTGCAGGTGAGGTGCCTTGGTTTTCTTTTCTGGGCTTGGATTACTACAGGTTTTACTTGTCTTTGTCATTATCTCTCTCTCATAATTCCACCATGCTTATTGCACCACGTGGTGCTGGTCTTTATGCTACAATCTCCTACCTTGTGCCATCTTTTCTTGTAGTGTAAAAAGAGTGATTTGCTTTTCCTCACTGAGTGTGAATTACAGTTCCTCACAGCTGTTCTGCATCTTTTGTGTGTAGCTAAATCATATTCGATCTTCAGCAATACTTTTCCTTTCTTCTAAGGGGAAAGAGTTGTTTCTGTGTGCTTGTGGGATGAGTAACACCCTCAGTTTAAACTAGGGATGATTATGACTCATTCTTGGAGCTAATGGTCACTTCTCTAAATGTAATATTGGAGCCTCCATGGAATCTTTCTATATCTACGGGTAGATTTCATCAGTTCCCTAAACCACAGGTATTATTTCCAGCCAGACAAAACTTTCTGGAACTGGCTTGACTAATTTGACTGGCTGAACTAGGAGCCAAGTCCTCAAGACTTGTCCTGTCCCTCTTAAACTTTTATCAGTTTGCCACTCATACTGTTTACAGTGCAGGTTGTTTTTACCAATACTTTCAAGAGGAACTTGGTTAGCAGAGTTGCTGAGACCCAGACATGTATCTCCATCACATTTATATAGTCTTCCTGAAAACTGCTTCATGGGCAGTTTTAATCAAAGTGCCCACACTGAGGAATTGTAGAAGGACCTTATGAGGTTGACTGACTGTGCAATGATATAGTAGATGTAATTCAGGGTTGAAGAACAGGGAACTGGAGGGAAAAAAACATCCCAAAATGTTGAAGCTTGTGAAAGAATAAAATAGAAGTTCACAGATGGTCATCAGAAGGCTGGCTAGGTTTGTGCAGCAGCGATCCATTGAGGTGTCCTAAATATGCAAAACCTTTATCAGCTAACTGTAGATGAAAAAAGATTGAAAGCTTGCAAAGCTGTTGGGGGATTAGTATAATAGACAACCTCTGTTTATACCTCTGCATGCTTCTACATATTACCACTGTTGGAAACAGGATACGGATCTGGATGGACTATGTCAGACTCAGCCAAGCTGTTCCATTACTGTGTGTTTTCTGATTTTCATCTATTGCAACAAACTGAACCGGTCGTCATCTTTTCCAAAATTTTATTTTGCTTCTACTGAACTAGCTGCCTACAACTGAGATATTAGGGATGTTCAGTTCTTTCAGTGGTGAGATTTGAGATAGTCCAGAAAGTTCCACTGTTTTTTCATGTCTAGCGCAGGGATATTTAACAGCTGCCCCTCATCCCCACCAATAAGTTCATATTGGATATCTGACTTTAAAGGAATGCCGTAAAGTCACCAGTAAGGAAATCCTGTTTCCTATAAGACTTGCTTAACAAAAACATGGGCAGAATTGGTAGTTTCCCTGAGAAATGTGTTAGTAGAAGATAAAAATAATAGGTATAAATTTTGTTCATAAGGTGACAGGAACTGACTTATACGATGCAAGTGGTGAAATACCTGTGTAGTTCATTCTTCACTTGACACATAGCATCACACAAGACAAAAACTTGGTAGTTATTGGTATATCTATGGAGTGTGTGAATAAATAAAAAAACAAAATAGGTAGATATTGGCAGCTGAAGTGTGATTCGTACACTGCAGTAAATATTTGCAGGGGGAAATATAAGTACTGTTTTTTTTTTTTTTTATCAGATGACATCTTGGCTCATGTTGATAACATACCTTTATTAACTCTTGGGATGAAAGAAGGAAATTGATTACTTTTGTATTGCTTTTGATTCAGCTTTATGTGCTAGTCTTGGCTCAACAGGCAAAATAAATGTTCCCAAGATATAGCTCACATACTTCATTTATCTGTCAATACTGTATGCTGGGTACTCTGGAAGATTTCACTGCAATGTATTTTTTTTACAGTACTCAAGTGATAATTTAGAGAAATGCTAGTCATTTGTGTAAATGAAATACCAGATATGGTCAGAAAAGTTATTAATTTATTTATTTACATTATTTTTGTTTTTTAAAAGGACTTTCTCTTTGCTGTTCCCACAATTCAAATATACAGTCAATATTAAAATTATGGTGGGGGCAGGGGAATTTGCAACTGTTAGTCCAAAAGTTGTTCTTGTAGGAAAGGAATGTTATAAGATCTCCAGTACATACATTTCCATATACAGTCAAGTTTCTCACAACAGTTAAATGCTGCAGGAAATACTTAAGTATAGCCTATTTAATGCAGATACTCGGTTCATATAGTAATAACGTAACAAACTATTATTTATATTAAGTTTGCAAGCACCTTATTTTGACTAGAGTAGAATGATACTCTCCAGAAATGATAAATAACTTTTGATTTGTAACCTGAATAGTAAATGCACATCCCAAAATTAAGAGTATGTAGAGCTTTTTGAAACATCTTAAAAATTTGGAAGTCCAAAACACAATTTCCTTTTATTTTATGATGACTTCTCATGATTTCCTTTTGAATTTTGATAACTTGATATTTAGCACAACTTCTAATTTTAGCCTTTCCTTGAGAATCTTCAGCTGTTAATCATGTTTTGAGTCCAGCTGTGCATGGTGTTGGTTACTATGGTCCTATTCCATTAAAGCTTTCTGATAACCAGTAGTTAGCCCCTCTAAATGCCAGTGCCATTCCTTGCAACTCTGAAAAGGTATCTGATCCTAAATGCAAGACAGGACAATGCATGTTCAAAAAAATTCATTTGTGTAGCAGCAATGGAGACATAAATTTGTCCAGTAGCTAAAGTTTCATAAAAACTCCTTGATTTTCTTCAGAAGATGTACCATAGAGATGAAGTATTGCTAAAGCTTAGAAACTGAAGGAATCAAACTAAATTTCCAAAAGGCAAAACAGAAGACGTTTTTGGGGTAAGCTAGTAAAATCCTAGATATACATAAGGTTCAAGGATAGAACTTGATATTACATAATTTTACAACATAGTGAGCACACTATACATGCACTTTTGTCATGTCTTTTTTTTCAGTGACACAATGTAAGCACAGATCTCTAGTGTAGGAAGACTGTGCTGGGGAAAAAAACAAACCAACAAACAAACCACTAAGTATGAAGTAACCTGTAGAAGACAAACCTGGTAATTCTGAGATGTACCCAGTGCACATCTTGCTTATACAGAAGGTCAGCGTCCTGCTCAGTGTCTTAGTACAGCTGGCAGCATTTGTATTTCAAAGTATTTAAGTAGTTTAAACCACATTCTGAAAAGGTCAGATAATTTTAGAAATGTCACTGGGAAAGTATAAAAAAAGTGTAAGAAAGGTTTTAGCATGAAAAAAACTTTGGGGCTTTTTTGGAGGCACGCTTGAAAAACCACAGTATTTCTTAGCCACGTAAAGTACTCTGACCCTGATGTTACCTCAGGGATAAGAGGCTTCTGTGATTTGGATCTTGATGCTTGTAATATTTTTCTAATTTTAAAGCATATAATTTATATTAGCTTTTCTTGAAATTAATCAAGCGTAATTTCAACCAATGGTATTTGTAGTTGTCTGTACACGAACAGTGTTTGACATGCATACAGGTTATATGTTTGGAAGTAATTTAGATTTCTCATGGTCATTTGAGAGAAGTAAAAATTGCCCTGCCCTTTCCTACTACCCTATCAAAAAGATGACAAGATGTCACTTTGCCACAAGATCCTGTGATTGCTGTGCTTAAAGTTCTGGGACTGAAAAAGTAGTTGCAGATTAATTGAGGAAAGAAGCAAAAATCTTGGCAGAACTTGCTCCTATCTATCAATCAATGGTAGGTTTAGTAATGTGTGCTTCCTTGAACATCAGAAAAACATCTTTTTTGCTGTTGGTATCTTTTAAATAATATGGTAGGTTTCACTTTCCTACCCTGGGCTATTGGTGGGGACTATTCACTGAATAAAATACATTTCTTTGAACCGATAAATCTTATGAGAAACCACTTATTCTTTGAAGAAATGTAGATTTGCCTCCTTAGCAGTTTTATCTTTTAATTGGGTATATGCATTTGGGAAAATGATTGTGCCCAATAACTATCTACTGTAGGGTCTTAGAGGGCACTAATATCCTCAAATTTCAGTGTTGTATGTCTGTCTGTAGCACATAATTGCATAATTACATGCTACTCAGCCATTACTGGGCAGGCAAACTTTTTGTTGTTATTGCAGATGTGAGACTGACCTTTTTTTTTTCTTTTGTAAACATTAAAAAATATATATCTATTTAAGAAAAAAAAAAAAAGAAAGACGCCTCTTCTCTGAAGGAAGCTATTAGCAGCTCTGTCAACAGATCTGCACAGGAGGAATCCAAACATAGGAAAAGTGCAAGAGAGGCAAAGGGCAGCTACCAAGAAAGCAGGATGCATGCTTCAGTGAATTGGGCTTGGTTTGAATTAGTACATCTGACCAGGGTTGCAAAACAAAGAGGTTTATTTTAATAATATGATAATAAATGAGCCTGGTTTCATTAAAAACATTTTCATAGTAGGTCACTGACCCATAAGAACTCATGGAAAAACAAATTTGGGTCTCATTTATGTATACAGGAGGTTCTGTAACCACAGAATTCTTAAGCTTCTGAAAGCAATGGTTAAAAATCAAATGGAATCATGAAGTTTCCACTGCAGTGTAACCAACATTTGGTTGGAATAGATGATTAGTGTTTAACATTACATCAGAGGTTTTAAACTTTATTGTTTTCTGTGGCTTGTTTGTTTGATTTTAGCACTTTTTTAAAATTCTTGATGAAGATTTATGGGAGTATTTGCTTAAGGAAAACACTTAGGGATTTAGAAGTCATTTCTCCAGGGACTGTAGGAAATACTTCAAGGTTTGTGTTACTGTAGGGTAAGAACTGCTGCATCAGTGGTCTGTAATAATTTGGATGAACTTTGTTTAGCTTTAATAATTTTATCAGAAAGGTTTTACTTCTGTGAGCTTCCTCATATTTGAATGATTATACCGCTTGCAATCTTAGAAACTCCCTCAATGCTACAGGCTGAACTTCCTGCTGTCAAGCACAGTAGCCCTTAAATGATCCTGTTTGTGGGTGAAATGCTGCTGATGAATTCAAAGTACTTAACATCCCCCCCTCCCCCCACTCACCATTGGAAAATATATGCATATGTAGGTCTTGCAGCCATTCTGTCATCAGTCTTGCTTTTCCTCTGGCACAACTCCAAGTTATCCATATTCACTAAGCTGGAGCTCACCTGAAGCTGCAGCATTCCGTATAGAACAGAACAAATTAGTATTGGTTATAGTTAACTATTGTTATCTTTTATGTTCATGTTATGTGTTCAGTTGTTTAGAGGCAATCTCTTCTCCAGATTTTCCTCTTTATCTATAGTTAGAGTATGAGGATCACATGGAGAAGAGAAAGTTCTAGGGTTCATGCAGATGTTCTGGATATTACGTATACATTTAATTTTTGTCTTTGATCATTGAGTGGGATAGATGTGATGCAATACATTAGGAATACAAGAGATAAATGCAAACTTCTCTAGGTAATGAGGCATGTCAGGAAAAACTGACCCCTTACATTTGATAACTTGCTGGGAAAATGAAAGTGGATCAGAGGTAATTATCAGAGAAAGGGGGTGTTCTCAGTTTTTAGATAAGAGCTTCGGTAACTATAGCAGATTTTTGTGGCTGGTTACCCCTTACGGCTTGGTAGTGCTGAAAATGTCCTTTGAATAAATTGTGATAAGTGATTCCCATAGGCTTGTGATAAAGCAGTCAAAAGCTGGTTTTTGGTTCTCAAATTTATGTCCAGTGTACAGTGTGTTCTTTGTTCCACTTAATTATTTCCTTGTCTTCATTCTGTTAGCTTTGGAAGAAGTATCCTTTGTTAAGCATCCAGTTTGATTTCAGGCAAAAGATGATTCTGTTTGTCTTCCTATTTTAATAGTACTGCTTGGCATATAGCCCCAGGGAGGAAGGAGCAACACATTGCCACAGAAGCATTCTTTACTATATATGGAGAGGCGTGGTGAGCTGGGCTGGTATCGAGTTATTAAAACAGATCAATTAGGAACACTGTTCTATTTCTTCTGGTAAAAATTGCAACAGTAGTTCTACTTGCAAGTTTTGCTAATTATTCACAGCTATTTCTGACTTCTGGAAATGGTTAGTTTGATTAATATAAACTTTTAGGACCTGTCAGCAGGGGCAACACAGCTTGGAGATGTTCATGTTAAAATTTACTTTTTGCTTTCTTCATAGAGTTTCAGCCCTGACCTGGAGAGATTACACTCTGATGTAAGAAATAGCTTCACCGTGTTTATCTTACTGGCTTCACAGAAATTGGTGGACTGTCTACAGTGGTGGATGTTTAGGGATATTTCAATAGATTCTTTAGGTTCTTTGGATGAAGTCCAATTATCTTCACGTAGGCTATGGAAGAATAATTAGGAAGTAACTACTTTTTTTTTTTTCATTCAGTGTTAGAGTTTGGAAGACAAAAATTCAAACGTTCTGTGTGAATTCTCTTTTTTTAAAATTTGAAATAAGAGAGCATTGCTATTAAACTTAAAGCATAGCAGAAACTGAGAAACATCTTGCTTCAGAGTGTATTGATCAAGTTTTTTTTGATTTATTTGAATGATAATTAAAATGTGAATTGTTATATATTAAGGGCTGGGACAGGCAGATATAAACTACCAGCCTGAATGCATGTTGTTGATTGCTTTTATAAATATATGGTAGTGAGTTAAGAGGTTGTGCATAAACTGTTGCCCTTTTTCTGGGTTTAGGGGATTTTCTTGCTGTTGACATTGTCATTAGTAAGTGTTCTTTATTACTTAAGATTCTCTATTTCTTACTTCAGTTCAGTTGGTACTAACACTTCTGTCCCTTTCTGTATGATGTAAATTGTTGACTGAAGTCCTTAATGCATATGTGAAAGGTGTTAGACCTTTTTGTTTATTCATGTTGGCTTTGTGAAATGTTGAAATTTAAACCTGTTCCTACTTATTTTTGCCTGTGTTACTAGTTTGTTCCCAGTTAGGGGAAGTCTGTGTATAATGTTTACACAATAGCTCTATCCTCCATCTTAATAACAGATTTTTCCGTATAAAAAGATCCTGAAGAAAAAGAGTGATTCTTATACTGAGATCTGAAAACTGTTGTGTTGCTACCAGTTTGTATGCTGCTTCTTCATGCAAAGAGAAATGTAGTCTGCTTCTGATAGAGGGTAGATAATCTTTTCCAGTCTAATGAAAAGTTACTAGTAGAGGTTATTACTTCTGACAGCTTTGAAAATGTGAACCAGGACCACCCAGTCTGCTATGTTTGTAATAAGGGATCTCAGACTTGTAACTGTTGTAAACAGTTTTCTTTCAAAAAACCATTCCTTAGCGACATACAGTGCTATCTTTCACAGTTTTTGGAAAAGCTTCTGTACTAACATGTCATGTAAATAACATTCATTTATTTCACACCATAACCTTGTAAAATGGTTGCACTGGACTTCCTCATAGCAACCTTATTGAAATTGCGTTATATATCATCTTGCTTTATTTCCTAGTTTAGTAATATAACAAGATGCTGACAGAAAGTGAAGTTGACTTTTTCTTTTTTTTCCTGTGGAAGCTGCATCTTTACTGTTTTCCCATATGAGAAGAACTGATAACAAAGCAAGGGAAGAAGTTACATTAATGACCACAGCATATTTCTTGATGATGATAGGTTTTTCTGATGAAACCATTGAATGAAATTGACTATGCTCTGACTTTACTGTTTCCTGAGTCAGTACTGCTTGAAAGAGAAAACTTAGTAACTCCTTAGAGTTCAATAACTCCTGTCTTTCTGTCTGAGTCTGCTGTTATGCATTATTTCATTTTTATTGCTTCTTGGTTACACCCAAGCTTGTGATGTAACCGATTCTCTCTTAAAGTAACTCTCAGAAACTACTTCAACTGCATCATGTTCCCTGAGGCTGTTCTCCAAGGACAATGCCATAGAGCTCTTAATAACAAAGGAGAAAAAGTTAGCTTGTTTATTACCAAAATGAGATCCAGATGTTTTGAGTGTGAAATAGAATAAATGATCAAGCTGGGGAGTGAACCCAAAGTTACTTGAATAATGAATGGGTGTTAAAGGCTGGACTACCAAGACTGCTCCCTTGAAAAAATACCCATTTTAAAAATTCAAAAGCACTGTAATTTTGACTTTCTTTGGAGAACGAATTGTAGAATAGATAACATTGTGTGTGTAGATGTTGAATCAAGTTTGAAAGATGTTGAACTTGTGAGGAAAAGAATGGAGTACCACTAATTTCATGACAAATGTGCAGTTGTTTGATTTGGCAGTAAAGCCATCAATGCTCAGTAGAAAAGCAGACGTGTAATTCAGAGGCCAGTAGGTATCATACTCTTCCATGGGTTAAAAATAGGTAATTGTTATATTAAAAAAAAAAATGTGATTATACTCAAAATACCTAGGCAATTATTGTGTTCAATGAGACAATAATAAAGCTGACAGTTTATTTCATAGTTTCTGTGTCAGCTTCAGTTTCTAAGTAGAATGTATTCAGTAATATCCAAAAAAATGGTATTAGTAAAAATAATTCTGCAAGACATTTTGAATGGCAAACAAAGGTGTGTATAAGAGCTTTATACTATTAGATCTTCTAGGAGAGGGAAACCATAGCCATGTAAGCTTGGTGATTTCTGCTCATACTTTGAGTATTTGCAGTTCGTGTAAAGCATATTTTACTGATAATATTCTCAATCTTCACAGAATTTCAGTAGCTTAATGAGAAATAAAATTGCCATGGAAAAATGCACAATCTCCTAAATTTGAGTAACACTTGCCTCTTTAACATCAGGCTTTTATGCAAACAGTATTCTCCATGGGAAGGATGTGAGTGTCTGTTGGGTGCTATGGAGAGAGCATGGAGGAAATTTCTCATGTAGATAGTGGGTGTCCTCTCACTGTATGTTTGCAGAAAAGGCTTTGCTTTTTACTCAGTTCACAGCAGAACAATTTTACTCTGAGCATGAAGCTGAAAGTGCTCCTTCTCAAACTACTGAATACAGTTGTTTGCAGTATGATCTGACTGACACTGCTCAGACCTAAATGAAGTGTATGTTTGTACACCTCGTGAGTAAATAAATGAGACGTCACTATAAAGATAGTGAAAGTAAATATAAAAACCCAGCTTTGTGATGTTGCAGATTTACATAAAGTTTTATCACCTACAGAGAAATAATGGTGCATGAATGTTAAATACATAAAATAATCAAAAGGATTGTCATTACATTAAACTTGATAGCTGCAGAATACACTCATTAATAAGAGTCCAACTCTCCTCCTCAAAGAAGGTTCAACTAGAGCAAGCAGCTCAGGCCTCTGTCCATTTCAAGGATGGAGTTTCCACTCCATCTTGGCAGTATGTTATTGACAGTACACTAACTTTCTAGTAGTTTGTTCACTGTTTATCAAGAAACTTTTGCTGACTGGCAAAGACCCTTTTAATTTTGAACTTTGCAAATTAATTGTATTTTGTATAAGGAACGCACAGCCCTCTGAGATTTAAAATGTTCTTTTACCCTTTTCTTTGACTTCTGAACCTTGAAATTCTTTCTGAACTTTCTGACATCTTTGGTTGTACAGGTTTTGAGAAGGAAAGAATATTCAACAAGCAAATGGCAATAAAAAGAATGTTGAAATTGGAATCTTCTTCAGAATTTGTAATAGGGAAGGATGTGGTTTAGATTCTTCTTGAAAAAAAGACTGGAATGGTAGCAAACTGAGCAAGTTAAAAGTTGTAATGCGTGGTGGAAGTGGCAGATTAAAATAGTCATTTTACCATATTGAAAACTGTTTCCCGTGATGGAAAGGTTGCAGACCTAGGAATTTGTTAGCTGTCTTCTTGATCTCTATAGGTGTGTTTCCACATTCAACTTCTCCTCTTCCGTTGCCGCTATCATGCCTTTCATTTACATTGGATGTAGCTGCTGTTTGCTTTAGTTGTGAAAGGATCTCCATGAGACAGCAGTGCCTGATCTGGAAGTGACCCTTCCAATTTTGTAAGCATGAGAGACCCAGCTAAGTCAGTAGCCCAAAGAAGCCTTCTCCTCCAAGAAAACATGACCTCTAGCTTGAAAACAATTGGAAAATTCTTATCAAGATTGAGGTTCTGTATTCATTCAGAATTTATCTAGAAGCTAATAAAAGGAATAAAAGAAAAAAAAGATAATATAGGTTAAAAACAACCCATGTAAAGTGTAGGTCTTTTCTTCTACGTTTATTTCATGGAATGGTCCTGATAAACATTTTCTATCTTACCTCAGGGCTGGTAGCGTTCTCTGTTTCCAAGCTCCACTGGCTGTTTCTTTTTTAATAGTCAGGGGAATCTTAATAGTTAAGTTTCTCTCCTATCCCAGCTTCAGACAGAGGAAGAAATATTATTAGCCTGGTTGGAGCCAGGAAGGTAGAAATTTCTCAGTTAATAACTTCTCCTTTGTTTTTTTTGAGGGCCCTTGATACTCTGTGATTGACGTTGACACTACCATTGTTTCCCTCCTTTCCCTTGCCTTCAGGACATGGGAACCCCCAAATGGGCAGTAGGCTGAAGGAGGAAGGGAAGTAACTGGCACTCGTTAAGTATATAACCAAAACATTCTTGAGCGGGGAGAGAATGTTTGCCTGTTGTTGAAACACTGTGTTGCTGGATGTGGCCCCTCCAAAAACAAAACAAATAAACAAACACGCTGAAGGATAACAGATGTATATGGGTCACTTTTAAAAGTCACAAATTCTGTAAATGTTTACTTTAGTATATCTGAATCATAAAACAGGAACATGCAGCTTGTAACATAAGCAAGCTGTGAAGTATAGACATTTATGTATTTGCATTATTTGAGAATGGAAGTCTGTATCCAATATGTCTAGGAGGAGCAAAAGTGCTTACTTGGAGGCATGTGAGGATGTCCATTGTTTGGACAGAAGAAATTTGGCTGAAGTAAATCAAAATGAAAAGAAAATACTGTTCACAGAAATACATGCATAGATAAATGGGTGTACGTACATATGCCTAGGTATGCATGTACAGTCATACCTCTCTCTCAATTGCAATTCGAACTATGAATCCTTTACTTGGCTTCTTGCTGTTCAAAAAGTTTTTAGGTCTCATGTTGGAAACATGGTTCAATTTGTGTAGCAGACAAAGTTTGTCTAAAGAGGCAAACTTTGCCTTGCAGAAGTGCTTTGAATGTAGAGATTTAAAACTTACATTTGTAATGCTTAGTATACATTCACAATTTTTTGTGTTGAGTTTTAATTCTTTCCTGATAAACTGAACAGAAAACAGAAACTGTACCAAAAGCCAGAAGATAATGGCCATACCAGCTCAGACCCAATGTGCCAGTAGGGCAGTATCCTGTCTCCAGTTGAAACTTTAAGGAAGAACAAATGGAAGGAAAAGCAAACACATAAATGATATTTCTATAGAAAACACTCTAAGCCTCAAGTGGCCTGTGGTATAGAGAATCATCAGTTGGGCTTTGTTATTATTATTTATTTTTCTCTTAGTTGTTTGTATAGTCACTTTATACTCACGTAAACTTACAACTAATGATATACAATCAATTGTTAGGCAATTTAACTGCTTGTTGAATGGAAAAATTAATTCCATTTGTTTTTTGAAGCTACTATAAACAGTATTGGATACCTCCAAGCATTTTTTTTTAATTAAAAAATATGAGGACAACTGTTTATCACCTTCCCTTGATTCATAATTGTACAGATCCTTACCATACCTTACTCAGCTGTTTTCCTTGTGGGACGTTTCTGGCTTATGAGTCATTTCAATATGAATCTGCTCTGTCACTGATCATCTTTGTTATCTTTCTCCAAACCTTATGGGATCCTTTTTGAAGTGGAAATTCCAAAAGTTTTTGCTCTTCAATATCTGGATACACCATGAATTTATGCAAAGAATGAATATGCTATCTAGTAGTCTTCTGAAAATTTGTAATGCTTGCCTTAGGAATTGTGACACAGCAATAAGTTGGTGTTTTCATGGGTCTACTTCCCAAGAAGCGTTTTTTGGGTTGGAGACTGTTTTTGTGTGTGTCAACTTAAAATTCTGCTTCCTTACATGTTTATTAAATTTCACCTGCAATGAATTACATGTTATTTTGCCATTCAGGCATTAAAAAGTGTTAGTTCTTTCTGGAGTTGGTAATCAGCTTTCACTTTGTGTCATTAATACATTGTCACACACACACAGCCTGCCATTCTCACATTTTTGGGTCACATATGAGTATGCTAAACTGTTTCAGTCCTCACAGAGGTTCTTCTTCGGCTCCAGTGGTGACCTTATTACCCTTACTTTTGCACAGATAAATATTTGGATAAAACAAGGATTATTTCACAGTGGTGTATTGAAATATATTCATTCTGTGGTGCCTCCAAATATTTTAATCTTTTAAATACTTTATTTTTTTCTTTCTGTTATACATTGAGGTCTGTTTATCAAAGTTAAAACAAGAAATCCAATACAGTTGTGTTTCTGTTCTCATAGTCTTGGTTAAAATGTATAATTTGAGAATCAGATCCTTTGCACTTTTTGATAGTTATTTTTTGTGGATTCCTTTATTATGGCTCTGCAAAGCAGTCATTTCTGGTATCTTTATGTTCAGTCTTGGCACCATATCCTGATGAGACAAACATTTTACATCTCAATGGAAGTGGGTTGCAATGCACTAAAGACACAATATTTGTTTGTAAATTTATTTTTATGTCGTGCTTACAAGCATGATATAATTTTCTTTTAACTTTAAAGATAAGACAGGTTTTCCGTCAGGAATAAACTTCAGCCTTGTGATACCTGACTTTAAAGCATGAAAAGTTTTATTTTAAGAACTTGAAAAGCTATCTAAAATTAAGTATGCTATTCTGGGAGGAAAGCTGGGGAAAAAACACCATGGTACTGTTTTTTTCTTTGTGTTTGTTGGTATTGTTTCCCCTTAAGCATCACACCTGTTTTCAATTAACAGTGTAACAAGTGATGGCTCAAGCAGTTGGACCTGAGTTCTTCCCAATTATCCTTTTTTGTTGGTTTGTTTTCTGAGATGGATACCTTCTTGGTAGCTATGGTTGAATCAGGATCACCAAACTGCTGCCACTGTCAGACAGAGTTTATGGAGGATAAGCCTATTTTGATACCTATTTGCCTGACTGTGTTGACAAGGTCTGTGACTGCTTCTGAGGAAAGCCTAACATTTTCAATTTTCATATACCTACACAACTCAGTGTATCACTGTAGCTCTTATTTGTAGCTGATCTCTGTAACACAGTCTTTGACATATCTCATTGACTGCGTAACAAGCTCAGATAGCTTCTATCAAGTACAGTTAAGAAGTTAAAAAGCTGAGGAAGGGTTAAAAATGATTGGTAGTTATATGCCTGAGTGCAACTTGGAGCCCAGCACCTGTGAAAAGCTTGAGTGACTTCAGTTGCAGCAAACGGTCCCTGACAATGCAGTGGATGACTGGCTGGCTGTGGGGAAGAATAGACAAGTTTTTCTGACATTTCTTTATTATTTCATTATGTTTCCGGATTGGTAGGTTGTGCAGCTTTTCTCTCTAAGCATATTGTGTTGTTTGCCTATTATTAAGTAACTTAGTACTCTGTGTAAGAAAAGTAGATTTATTTTCTAGACTGCTCTAGAAAGAGTGAGTCTTTCTCAGAGCATAGTTCACCAGTTTCTTCTTGTAAAGGTTTATTTAGTTATGTCATTGGAGGCACGCTATCATTGTAATTGGTTTGCTTCTTGCCTGTGTTATTTTATATCTGCCTTGAAAATAATTTCTTGCAATATCCAGAAAAAGTCAACAAGTAACCTGAGGTATATATGTTAGGAAGTAACAGCGACATGTCTTGCTGGCTGAAAGAAGGAGTTTTTCTTCTTGTATTAAAAATGCATGGGCACATCTAATAAGAGGCTGAAGTTTTATTACATAAAGCTATCATTCAAAACTATTGTGGTGGACTGAGATATGCATATATCATGTGCTATGAACATTATTATATGTCAGGTGTTATGCATTTTATATAAATAGGTGCTCCTGAAATATCCCAGTACTGCATACACTGAAGGCTTAAGTCTGTATTCCTATGTAAGGTGATTAGAAGAGTTGATGGCTTATGTGCCTGGCAGTATGTGAGGGATTTTAAGAGAAAAAAAACACATCCAAACATAGTTGAACTTCAGGTAACTTTGTTCCTTGGACCGAGTTTTCCAGTTTAGTAACTAATCCTTTTTTTTTTTAATTATTTTTTGTCTAATTAAAATTCTATTTTTTTTTTCTAATTAAAAAAATAAAAGTGCTGATGCCTTAGAATCATTTCATAAGAAACAATAGATCACTTCTGTAGCAAGCAGCTGCATAAAGAAATATAGGTTTAACCTTTACTATTTACAACTCCCCAAACATATTCCAGCAGAAACATAGGTGAACGTACATTTGAGCCTAGTGAGAGGATGTTGTGCTAATGTGGTGGTCTTAGATGAATGCATTGGAGGTGATGTATGGATTCCTGGAGGCCCAGTGATTACATGTTGAGAACTGTTGTGTGAAGTTGGTGATTGGTTGGCTTTTATGGGGACTTGAGGAGCAGAATAACAGAACAATATGTGCAAAGTTCAATTCCCCATGTGCAGTAGTGGTTAAGGTAACTTGGATGGTGGAGGGAGTTGTAGTGTACAGAGATTGCTGACTATACAGTCAGCATGTGTTTAATCAGATTTATGGTTTGACTCAGTGCAGGTATTGCCAGAGCTGGTAAGACTCCTGGAGAGCCTCTCTGCACAGTTCTTCAGCTTCCAGGAGATTTTATTAGTCTGGGCTCCATGCTGTGCACATCCACAAAGTTGTTTCTGGTCCAGCACTGGAGCTAATCTATTCTGTGGCATTAGATGATTATACACCATTCTCCCCAGTGCTCAGGATTCCCGGAATACTTTTCAGGTCTTATTAGCTCTAAGACATCCAGTTCAAAATACTTCAGAGACTGAGCAGTTGCATTCTCATACAGCAGTATTAGGTGAAATAAACCGGACCAGATCTTGTCAGGCTTGGCACCCCTGATTACTTCCTCCCTCTGGATGTGGTGACAGTTGGTGGCACGTATGTGCCCATGTGCTGGTTGTGTGGCGGCTGTGTTTCTAACATGAGACAAGAGGACAGATCCAAGATTTTATTTGTAGTGTGCTATGTGTTGCTCTTACTTGGAACAATGCAAAGGTGTTGGTGTGACAGTCAGAATTTGACTAATTTTGCTCAGAAAATGTTAATTTTTTTGTTAATTCAGGTCTACTGTTCAGACTGATAAAGCTGACATGTCATTACCTCATGATGTAGATAGTTAAGCGCAGCTGCAAAAATGGCTTGGCTTTAAAATCCAAATTCCAGATATCATATCTTCACATTATTTCTATTTTAAATGAACAGCAGATTAACAAATGTAGGTAATTCTGCTTTTTAATAGTGCAGTCCCAAGAACAGTGCCCACGAAATCTTTTAAAAAGAATTTAGCACATTTTCTTTATAATCTTTTTTTTGCTATCCATTTTTATTTTGCCATAATAATAAATGGCTTCATGTTTTCCAGCGTATTTGTTACAAAATTAGAAATGCTGTTATAATTAGAATTAATCATCTGACAGGACTGAGATTTACAGTGACGTGGTGATGACAGACTGTCCTAGGTAAAAGGCCCAGGTGAACATCGGGAATTTCTGTACTGCTCTTTTGTTTTCTTTTTTTGTGAAGGTGCTGCTGCCCAACTGGTTCCTTAAAGCGTGCTCAGCCGTGCTTTGAAGGTCCGCTTAGGAACAGCTACGTTAGAGCTTGCCCTGCCCTGTGCTGGCATTCCTAATGTTTGGTTCACCCTGTGCTTGAAGTTGCTTTCATTGTCATACGGCTTGCTGATAGATGAGGATAAAGTCAAGCTCGCACACAATGGTGTGTTAGGAACTATTCCATTACATTTCATTCATGTTTGGCACTTCTCTTTCAAACCGGAGGAAACAACTCTTATTAATGACCATGCAAAGCATTTGCTATTTTCATCAAATAGTTTTCAAGCACTTCTGTTTTTCTTTTATAGGATTTAGAAACATCCTGTTTTGCAGTTTGATACTTCTCTATTAAGAATGATCTCTCAAGCTCTCTCTCAGTCTTATACTGAGATGACTATTGCACTAGGAGCTATTTACGTACAGTAGGTGGTGTTCAAGACAAACAATACCCTGGTAATTCCCTGAGATCCCCTGAGAATCAAACCATGAATAAAATGACTTCGGGTGGAAATTGCAACTTGAAGTGATGGAAATGTTTGGAGAGTCCCATAGCTTGAACCAAGTCATCTGTAGCCATGGACTTTGAAAATGTTTGTTGTTACCTCAGGTTCTCTTCATAATCAGTTACTTGTGTCGCGTTGTCTTACTAACTGCAAGCCCTGTTTGACAGAAATGCTGTACTCTTGCAGTGTGTTGAGGACAGTATCACATGCCATACAGTGCAGAAGCACTAACACGTACTGATGGGTTATTTTAAAAATTAAGCTTATGCATGAGCTGAGGCAAAAGGACAATGGCATTGTAGTATTGGTCTTGACAGGAGGATTCAGCTAGCTTACTGCTGCTGTATAAAAAGACCAACACTTAATTTATAACAATACCATGGTAAAATTTTATGATAAATTTAGACCAATATGCTATGTTTACTGCCGGTGAGCTGTGGATCATAATATGAGCTTTTAGACTTTTAATTAATTAATTATTTTGTGGACCTCACTTAATATGATTTTTCACTATCAGGCTGGAATCTTAAAATGCTTAGGAAGAGGACAACATGCAAAAGCAGCTTAGAACTTAGTGGTTTTGGAAAAACAAGTGGAGAAAAATATTGTTAAATTTTCTAAGTAATTTTTCATTTAGATATTTTTTTCCTTTGTTCAAAAAATCATCATCTGTTCTTTTAACCTTCAATACCATCAATTTTGCTTTTGAATTAATAAATTTCCATGGATTTCATAAAATCCTGCAGTTCTGGGAGAATACCAGAAGAGCATTCTGGGAGAAAATCAGAACACACGGTAACCTTAACTTTGCATAGGTGTGACAGAAGATGACTTAGGCATATGTGAGAAGAGCAAGTATACAAATGAGCATCTTTAAAAACTGTTTAGTGCTGCAATCATTTCCCAAGTGAACGTGACAATTTACCAATGCATGCCCTATCTGCTCTGTATCCTCTTTCAATTCCCCTTCATTGTCTATTTTCGATCCTTCAGCCATTGCAGGTAGGGCAGTGTTGGCTTATACAGAGCTATCGTTTAACATACTCGATTTACTTGATTGTCCAGATTTTATTGATAAGGGAAAAAAAAATCACATTTGACTTCACAGGTTGCAAACTTTTGAAAATATGATTTTTGTTACTATATGTATATTCTTGTGTTTGCTGGTGTAGCACATCCTATTCTAGAAATTTAATCTCATTTTGCTTAGTTTCTGTTGCTGAAAACTGCAAGCACAAGTTGAAATCCTTGCAACTAGAGTTAAGAATATTCAGAAAACATATTCCTTGGACGTGGCTTTGAGAAGTCAGATGACTTGGGATTGACAGAGGATAATTGTATACATGATGAGAGCTGAAATTACAATTAGAGTAATAATCATTAGAAATGCATCTGTGCACTTCTCTGGCAGTCTTTTTCATTGTGATAGATTAAATAATTTCAACACAATTAATATTAGTCAAGAGCTAGCAATAGTGTTGAGCGAGAGTTAAACCGAGAAATGTAATGAAAATTGTCAGTAATTTTGGGAAGCTTACATTCCAGACTCATCACACTTTTTTCATTGTATTTCATCCTGTTAAGATATTTTTCTAAAATATATTCATGCTTAACTGAAAATATGAAATTAATGAGGATTAATTAAGTTGCACACTATCAACCTTCAAAAAAACAATAGTAAGGCTAGCTTAATTCAATATAAAAGTGTGAGATTTCACATGGGGAAAAAGAATCCAGTTTAAAAGCTCCTATATACTTTCCTAAATGCAAACTAGTGCTTAGTATTTCCCATGTTCTTACTGAGTGTTTCATTTTCTGGTTTATTCATTAATTTCAGAAATGGAATAGAGTAGTTGGTAAAAGTACTGTGAAATAACCAATTTTAATATCTGCTTCAGCTAGCAAGTAGCATGCCTAATGTGTAATATTTAGGCTCTGTAAGCAAGGTTGGAAATCCAGCCTTTGACCTATTATAGGTGTCGGAAAGAGAAGCAAATATTTCCTTCTTCCCCCCCCTTTTTTTTCCCACAAAACATGTTCATATGGTAGCCATGTGAAAACTCTGCATTTCTCACTCCACAGTCTAAGTGTGATCTTTGAAAAGGCTTTTCAATTCAAAAAGAATTTTGAATTCTGGTAGTGAAATAACTCAGTGTGTAAGGAAACTGGAAAACAGATATTGAGTGCTAAACATCAGTAGGTTTCTACAAACTCCTAGTGTCTTTGATCCAGACTCTAGGAAATATGCATCCATTATCGAAGTGAAATTTAAGGTAGACTAGAAGAAGGGAGGCAAAAATACAGTCATATATAAGCATGCATAAGAAGTATCTTCCTATTTAGAGCAGTGTAGCTGTATAGAATTAGTTTAGGTCAACTTCAAAACGTAAGTTACATTAATTAGGACTCTGAAAGCTAGTGACTTTTTATTGTCAGTGAAAAAGACTTAGAGGGAAAAGAAGTTTCTTATCAATAGATCTGTTTTTCAATATTGCAGGGCTGTTTTATGCATTTTACCAAGGAGAGAGGGGTTGTAGTGTTTTTTTTTGTTTTGTTTTTGTTTTCTTAGCCACTAGGCTGGAGTAACTTGTAGCACAATAGATTTTTTTTAATTGATAACTTGTGGTCATCAGTATAATTTTTTTTAAGGTAAGTAAAATGGACTAACATACAAACATGAAGATTCTTGCAGATAGTTTATAGAACATTTTAAAGATAGTATTTCAAAGCACCATATATTTGGTTATCTGTATTTTCATATGTTCTACAACACTGCGCATATTTTCAAAGCAGAAATTTAAGAAAATTCTTGATATATATAAATATATATGTAGTGTGTGTACTGTAGAAATAATAGCTAATCTGGAAATAATCTCAGTTGGTCAGGTTATTTAATTTTCTGTGCCTAGATGTTTAGAAAGTGAAACAGAAAATCCAGATACATCCTGGTAACTGTTTCTTAGAGCAGTGAAAGCTGAATATGGGGGCCATATGATTCGCTGTTAGTAGGCATCTAGAGCAAAATTCAAGATAAATAAATGTGTACTCATCCATATTAAAACATTCAAACTTTCTGGTGACTGTCACTTGACTCCCCTACCTCAAGCATGTGGGCAGGTGGTCTACAGATGGCATGGTCTGTTTGGCTTGTCTGTGAGTAACGTACACAATGCAGTCTATGCTGAGTTCATAGGAAGAGGAGTTTCATGTGTTGATGCATAATATAATAAGCTTTTTACATTGCAAGACAATCTAATTTTTGTTTTTTATTTAACTGTTTAGGCGTCTGAACAAGAATAAATTGCAAGTTCTTCCAGAGCTGCTTTTTCAGAACACCCAGAAGTTAACCAGATTGTAAGTACAATGTGATTTATGTTTCTATTGTAAGTTCCTTATTGTTATATGGATTTGCATGTGTGGGTTTTGACTGAGGTGAGAGCTTTAATTTTCATGATATTAGAACTGCTAGATAATAAGGGTTTTTAAGGTGATGTGTTGTCTTTTTGTGTACTGGTAATGCCATAGAGCATAAATAGGAAAGAGAAGATAAACTGCGAAATGCTCCTGTTGTTCTCATCTTCGCCATGATGACTTCAAGGTGAATTATTCTCAACTCTCTAAGTACAGATATAGAAATCACTAAAAATGGCAACATCTCATCCCTTATAGTCTAGATGGCCTTAAAGAGATTGCATACTCTCAGTACTGAAAAATTACCATATTGACATAACACAGATTTTTAATTTATTTTTTATTTATTTATTTTAAACTAAGCCAAATCATTGCCAGGCAGACCAGTGTGGTTATGGCTGTTGCCTCTTCAGTCAGGAAGATGAAAAATTCTTTTTCTTCCCTTATTTCCTCATTGTATTGAAATAGAAAACAACAAAAAAAAAAAGTTAGATGTTTAGAAGGCATCCCAACCAGCATCAACACCCAGCTAACATGAGCTTCAAATCATGTTTTTCTTGGGGGGGGAGGGAAGCTATGAGAAAGCTGAACTCATCAAAAACAAGTCCTGCCAAAGTTTAGCTCATGATCCAGTCTGTATTTTAGAAGGATATACCGTATGGTTGAACTTTTTTTTTTTTTTAAGCTTGACTTCATTTGTAGAAGATTTCTTATAGGATTTATGATTTGGTTAGAGATATTGAAAAGTTACTTTAGGATGGCTGAGAAGTTGCTTCAATCTATGTGGAAGTTTTGTAATTGTTTTAATACCTCTGTATGTAACCAAACAAAGCAGTGAGGCAGTACAGTAAATTTTACTTCCTGTGGAAATGCAAAACACATGGTGATGATGAAGATTAATTTTGGAATCGGTTGAATATTTAAAAAAATAGTCTCTTTGTTGAAGTTGGTGTCAGAACTTGCCCATGAAAAACTTAGTGTGCAAGTAAAGGAACCACATTGTTCTGGAGATAATAAATAAACAAAAAATGATGAACCATAGCTGTTCTTCGGTTTCAAAATGCACTTGAAACATCTTAGGACTTGTTTTTGACTAATTCAGCTTTTTCATAGCTTTTAAGTGCACTGGAAAATATTTGCTTAATGGGTTTGTTAGGGCTTAGTGATTTGTTTGTGTTTCCTAATGTTGTTTGCTTATTTCTGAAATTCTGTATCTTGAAACTTCTCTTGAGTATAAAGCTTGAGCAGGTACTTGTGGATACCATTATCTGCTCTCCAGAAGATGCTAGTTGTATTTATTTCATAGAAGACTTGCTTCATGGAGATTTCCTAAAGTGATGGTGATGCCTTTAAGATTAAAAATAAATAAAGAAGAATTATAGAGTTTACATCAATTCATATAGAGCATGCTGTAGCTTCCTCTGTGTGTGGTAGCACTGTACATGTACTGTTATAGGTTTGAAATAAGCTTTCTGGTCATTTGTGATTTCAAAGGAAGGTTGGTTGTTGATCACTTGTGTGTGTTTATCTTAAGGAACCTTGCACAAAGAAGCTTTATGAAAGTAATTGAGATTTTTCAATACCAGAGTGGTGTTTTTTTTTTTTTTTAGTAGATCATATAATCACGATGCATTATAGTCCTTAACAGCAAGGGTAATAATTTTGCTTTTAGAATATAAAGATTGTAACAAAATTACATTAAATACACTGATTAATATGAGTGCTGTATTCTCTAATGCCTCCCAATGGATGCCGTTGAAATATTTGTCTTTATTCACTGACATTCATTCAAAGTCTCATTACTGTTTAATAGTGATTTAGATGGATCACTGTAGCACTGTTTATCAGTAAAAATGTGCTTTTTCTTTTGAGGATACAAGTATTATACATACTGTATATTTTAAGTAAAATAAATCTTAGCGAAGTGAGCAGTTATGGTTCCAAATGCAGTTGGCTTTTATGTTTTTCAATGATGGGGTAAGAATAAGAACTTTGTTACCTATTGGGATATATGTACATATCTGTATATAGTTAAATTTTGAAGAAAAGTAGAAGTATACATCAAAGATAATTACTTTGTGGTTTGTATTACTCTTTTGTTCCTACTGCTGGTAGATTTCAGAGTTGTTCTTTCTCACTTCTCTTAAAACTACTCTTAAATATAACAGTGCCAGTCTACTTAGTTCACAACTGGCTTTCTGGGTAAATCACATCAATGAAGAAGCATGATGCGTGCATTCCTCTCCTGCAGCTGCTCCGACCTAGCCTTTCAAGAAGAAAGCATAGCTGAGAACGTGATGAAAGGGGGTAAAAAGCAAAGCAAAAATGTGTGAGTGAATGATACATGGGTGATGCAGATCCTGTGGAATTTATGATAAGAGAATTAAAATGGAGATAAAAAGGTGTAGCTAATATTTTTTTTTTTCCATAATAGTGGTATATTGCTTTTACAGACATACTTTCAAACTACGTTAACTCTGGACTAGTAAGTTATGTACCAGTTAGTTTATTCTTTTTAAATGGTTATGCTTCTGATAAGCTTGTAAGTGCAAAATGGAGTTTTTAATAGTTGAGCTCAATACAGCTCAAATGGTGCCAAGTGTGAAGAAGTAATTATTGCCATGAATTATGCCCAGCATGGAAAAAATTGATCATATTGGGTGGAAATGAGGAGCTTGTAGTGATGGCCACATAGCAAATGCACATGAAATCAGCAGTGATTCTTACAGCTGTTCTCTTTAGCAGGCATACAGGGAACCATAACAGACTACAACTGTGTTAATAAAAGTCCAGACTCGATTTAAAAAAAAATAAAAACCAAGATAACATTTTAAGTTTGATAACTTGATAGTAGCATGAAAGTTAAGCATATTTATTAGCATTAGTAGATTTTTGTGTAGATGGGGTGAGAGACCTGCTTTAATATGCAGAAATTCTTCCTGCCGGAGGGTTTCAGGAAGACCTGTTAATGCTTCAGGAATAGTTAAAAGTTTTAAAACAAATACCAAGATTTCTCTCACTCTTTTGTCAGCTGGACTGAAATGTGCCTGTGAGTTTAGTGAAGGAGTAGCCTTGATGTAGTTCCGTATCAGCAGTGTATCTTATGTCTCGCTGCTGGAAATGGAGGTACAGATCACTATGCTTCTCTGTCAGTGATATGCTTGAAAATCTAGAGAAGAAACTTGTTTGGTGATGTGTTCTTCTCTTGTTCTGCATACGCACAGTCTGTGTAGTTTGGGACAGCTGTCCAGTTGTCCCAGGTGCTTTCCTTGTTTGTCTCCGTAGCGTACTTGTGTCAGGGCATTGTGTGCTTTCACTAAAATTTCATCTTTAAGGTAATTAACGAATTTGAGTGAGGAAATAGATACTATCTGAGAAGCCTTCTAAATGAACCACTTAACTCCAGGTACCTTTGTTTTTTTCTCCAACTTTCTCCCAGAGTGCTGAACTACAGGATATCCTGCATCTTTTACAGCGTTGCTTAGGCTTCGTTGTCACATCTGGTGAATATTAGAAGCAGGAAAAAAATATCTATAGGGGGAATAAACCTTAGGTGGAATGTGAAACATCCCACCAAATCAGTTTCTCATAAGGTTTTGAGCCTTTTCTTCTAGAAAGAACAGTTTTGAGACTTGTGGATTTTGTTTGCTTTAGTTTAAATGAGACTTTTAAGTTAGTTAGCTGGTGAATGAGCCCTTCAGATTGGATTCTCTGGTGGAAATGTTTGCCATTGCTCTGATGCCTTGACTTCCTAGGCTTTCAGCTTCTTGAATGTTTTATCTAGGATAAATAATTGAGTATCTAATAATTCAAACTGCAGGCACTTTTAATGAGAAACCTGAATCGTGAAAAAGACATTTTTAATATTTCCAGAAATGGAAACAAGAAAAAAATGTTGTATAGTTACAGATATTTATTAATATTGAGCCATTGAGGAAAAAAATAATTAACATAATACACATGGTAAAAGTGCAAAAGAATTATAGTCAATGAAAACATGCAATATAGAAGTTATAAAAACAGGCTTTGATTCCGGGGTTAGTATTTTTTAATATTTAAAATAAATTGTGAAATTTACTTACGAAGTTTATAAACAAAGCTTTGTGTGTACTGAAATCATGAGTTTCTTTCGTATGCACAGCTGGTTTATAAAATGACCATACTGTATCTGTTTTTTCACTGAAGGCCAGGTGTGCTAATGGTCCATGATGAGATATTTAAATATTTAAAAACAAACAAAAAAACTCAAGCCAGCTCCTGAATTGTCAAAGGAAAGCAACGTTCCTTAGTTCAGATGAAAATAACTCCTAAGTGCTCTGAGTCTTGCTGTGGATCAGCTGCTCTTAGAAGAATGAAAGAGGATATGTGGAACTTCATTAACCTGCAGTCATCCCCTGTCATTTGTAATGAAACTTAAGGTATTTTATCTGATTGCTTCTGCGTGCCATTTACTTTCAAAATGTTTTCTTCCTGAAATAAGAGAAATGTGTAATGATCGTTCTCTTTACAATTAATTTAAAACAACAATATGAACCTGATGTGTTACTTACAATCATGATTTTGACAAGTCTAGTGTGAATTAGATTTTACCAATTCCCGCTTTCTTTTGAGGGCTTTTATGGCTAAGATCTTTAACGTAGCTTGGAAATGCATATGTTTGCTTCACCAAAAATTTGTTCGTGATTTTCTAGAGCTGTCATTTGTAAACCCTCCTTTCCAGCCTGATCTTTAGCAAGCTGTAAGCATGAAATCATGCCTTCTGATCAAATTCTGAAGCTTTTATCTAACAAATGTCATCAGAAGGCCTGTTTGGAAAAGGGACAGTTCATAATTTTTATTAGTGTCCCCTTTATTTTTCTTTTTGTTCTCTTCCTAGAAAGAGAGATCTTGCAGATCTGGCTTACAGCTCCATTATCATTTCATATTAAAGCAGGATCCTGACAATTTAGATATTACACGAGTTTGAGTTACGGTGTTGCCATGACAAAATAGCAAGGGCTGTAACAGCATGGTTTTGTGGTTTTTCCACATCCAATAACTGTAGTTTTACTGTGCATAGATCGCAGCAGGTCTTTTTAGAAGACAGTAAATAATTATAGTAAGCGTTTGCTGGTCTCCAGGGTGCAATTCTGCTTGAGAAAGATGTGCATTAGGTCAGAGGTTTGTGCTGCAGATAGCTGGATGACATTTACACCATTTATCAAGCTGAAGTCATTTTATATCTTCTTTTGGCTCTGGTTGAAAATAATATATTTAGCAATTTTTATATAAATACACCAGTTTTATATGGGAAGTCTAAGGATTCTTTTTCCTGTTTAAATTAATGCAGAAGATAACTTGAATTTTCAAGAATATGATTTGTTTTTTAAAAAGAAAATTAAAAGTATAAAATAAGTGAGGACATTTCAAAAGACTTTGGCTTCAGTGTTGCTTTTTCCCTTCTGTGAAACTGGTTATTCAAAATGATACTGAGCAAAAGTCTTGTTTTCCTTCCTAGGGCAAATAGACATGACTGGAGTAGAAAGGGTGCTCTTGGTGGAATTTACTTATGGGTTTTAGTGGCATCTTTTTGCTAAGAAGACATCTATTGCCAACTTCTGTGATTGGTTATTCTATTACATAGCTATTTAAGGTAGTTTGTGGCAAAGGTTTATACATTTCCAGAATAAATATCACATATGCCGATTAAGTGCAAGTCTGCATTGGAAATAAGCTGTAGTACTCTGTTAGCTGAGTAACTGAAATATTACCTTTCATTTTCAGTATTTACTAGAAATAATATATTTTTCTATGCTTTTAAAAATTAGACATACTATTTTGGTTGGTGTTCAGTCAAAGAATTCAGGAGGCTTACAATTTGTAAGATAAATTTGACACTAACTTATTTGGTAGCTTTAAACATGTTGCTGGGTGTCTGTTTTCCTAAATGTATATTTTTTTAAAAGCAGTCTTACCAGTGTGTTCTAGTTGCGTATTATGTAGACATATGATAACATTAAGTAAGAGAAATAAAATTATACAGTTATTGCCCACTTAAGCATTTTACAGTTTAGGATTGTGTTATTTTACTAACACCCAGAGTAGCCTTGTAAACTTCCTAAGTCCAGCCCAGAAACTTTATGCTAACAGGGCTATTGTAAGTAGTTTCTGATGCATTCTAAAATTTCTTCTTATTCTTAATATCAAGAAGAAGAAATATTAATAAAATATAGTATTTAGTCACTTTATCCAATTAGACATTAATTCCCATCAGAATTATTTCTTATCTCCAGAATATTTAATATCCTATGTTGCTCAGCCAAACATATCTTTTCTGAACTTCTGCAGGCTAACAATATTTGTTTTCCTCGCTTTGGAGGTCTTTTTATTTTCTTTTCTTTTTTTTTTTTTTTTTAACAATTGCAAACCCATTGTCTTTCTAAGTTCAGGAATCTGATAGATGACTTTTGCTTCTAGAGAGAATGGGACTTTTGTGTTAGCGTGGAAATCGTGATGTCAACAACTTCTGGCACTGAGTAACTGCTGATTCGGTTGTGGAACTGTGTGTGAAGGTGGGATTGAATGTCTCAAGAAGGCAGATTGTAGCACAGGGTGTAAGGAAGAGTGTCTTCCTGACAGGGCGGAGAGGAGCAAGCATTAAGTCTTTATGAAATCTCATGTGAAAATATCCACTGGCTTTATAGATATGCAGTTGCATGGAATATCATAGAAGTGATTAGTGCCAAAATATGTATATTGGATATATGTTTTTTTAAGCAGATGAAGAGGGTGCTTGTGTTCACATTTTAATGTGAAATGATCAAACTTTGTGGATAACTAGATTTTGTTTTTAAAGAGAGATCCCTAAGTTTCAATTTCTGTGTCATGAGTGAAATGAATCCTGCAACCATGGAAATAGGCTTGTTAGAGGAGTTTCTGAGAAAAATAGCAAAATCAGTCTGTTAATTCAGCTATTTCTTCTTCTTTTTTTTTTTCCCCTGCTTTTCATCCAGTGTATTATTCCACTTTCTTACTCAGTGCATCTCTCGGAGTATGGCTTCTTTGTCAAGTGGTAGAGACCAAAATGTGATCAGTGCAGGAAAGCAAGTTCCATCACTTCTAAAGCTTTGTAGATGCACCGACTGCATTGAGTTGATCTGGGTGAATATCCTGCATGATTTGTAAAATGGGGAAATTTACGATTTCTGTATCCTGCTCAGCTAATTAGTATTACAAGGCCCTTTTATAAGCGGTGTCAGAGGTGTTGTCTTGCAGTAATTTCACGCGAAAATGATAGATGGGAATTCATATTGATAAACTCTTTTTAAGAGCTGTTGGTGAAACAGACTGTTTTGCTGCTTTTGTGTGAGTTGCTACAAAGACAGCTCGATCAGAACTCCTTGGTTACTCATCACCTGGGTAGATGGAGACATGGTTTGTGAAGGTGGTCGTGTATGCTCTGCCAATTTTGAAATGCATTCTTTTTAACAGGCTTCAGCTTCTGGTTTTGGAGTGACAAGTTAGAACTGGGGGGAAAGCACAGTGACTCAGCTTCTTGTTATGATGGTTTCACATGACTAACAGCTATTGCAGAGTTCTTGACATACAGTAGTTGTGTGTGGGCATATTGGCTTACCATTTTCTTACATTAACGTTTGGAACTTCAGTCTTTTGCTCTTGTTAACACCAGTTCAAGTGTAGCTTGCTTTGAAGTAGGGGTAAGCTTGGGGAGGCAGTTGTCAGAGTGGGTGCCTCTGTTGAAGTCATAGGTGGCTTTGCTCAATTCAAGGGGATTGAATAGCTGTGGAGGTTGCTGGGTGGTCAGAGAACAGTTAGGTCCTATCTGCAAGTATATTATTTCTGCAGGTATTCTGACCTGATGGTTTGTAGGCCACTTCTTTTCCAGAAGTTGACTAACCATGTTGGTCTGACTGTATGCTGGAGGAAGTTTGTTGCAGTCAGATTTACTGCATTTGCTTTGTTAACTTGTTGTTTTGGTCCCTTTACTAGAGTTAGTCTGCAAATGTCAGCACATTGTGGTGTCCTTGCACATAATTAACTGCTATAGGGACATTGATTCTCTTGTTTAAAAATTTCCTTTTAGTTAATTCATGTATGAATATCTTTAGTGCTTTCCCTATTGATTTTACATTGAGAGCAGCTGAAAAGCATTTTGCTGAATGCTCTGCTAGTGGTTCCTGCCCATAGTTTAAATGAGCAGTTGCAAATTTCCTTTTAAATTTTCATGATTGCAACTAGGAGAAAGTGCAGAATAGTTACAGCTTTGTTGGTTAACAGGAGATTTGAATAGGAGTGCTTAACATTATTTTTGTATTTGAGGCTATTTCCATAAGTGAGGTGAATGTAGGAACAGATTGAATGGGTGACTTGAAGCACAGACATCTCATCTGCTTAACAGGGAAAAATATAATAGTGATAATGTAAATATTTGCATTGCTTGCCATAATAGGTTGTCATCCTGAGGTTCAAGATGAATTTATATCCAGTGTCTTGTAAAGTCCTTTGAAATGCTCTGGACATACTTTGCAAATAATGAGAGTTAGTTTTAGTGTGCATAGGGATAGTAGAAGCAGGTGATGCAGTCATTGTTGAGGTGGCAAAGAGAGGGTTCTATTCTTCTTGCACAGCAAGTCTGGATTTTAATCAGTGACTTCAAAAATGAAAGGCCATTTTCCATCACTGGCTTTCTGGCACCCACCTCTACTGTTTGCTGTTTTGCAGCAGCAGAATGCAGCTTTGTCTGCAGAGATTCATTGTGTATTCAGAGGGCCCTGAGTGTAAAGGTTATTGTGGGTAAAATGATGCAAGACGAAACGCTTCCTTGTTTTAATTCTCATTTGATTTCATTCTAGAAAGCTGTAATGTGTACAATAGGAAGCTTAAGTCAGGCTTTCTGGAACTTTTCAATATGTTTCAATGTGGGAGCAATAGGCCATGCCTATTTAAAGTATTTCAGACACTTAGAGGTCATCAAAATGAATACTGCTATACCTTGTAAATGCACCATGGTTGCATTTGAAATAAAATCATAAATGTTCCAGGATATCATTGTAATTCAAATCTCTGTCAGCTGAGAGAAACGATGGGATTGGAGCCTGAGGCATGTGTCTGCGTGATGCTGCCCTTCACAAGGGTCAGCGTGGAGCTGTGCTGGGAGGGATGGGATCAGGACTGGGGTGGTTTTATGTCCCAAGTGTAGTCTGCCGTTGTAAAATTTGTAAGAGTAGCAACTATTTATGAAACAAAATTTAAATAACCTGTGCAAGTCATGCAATGTTATATTACTACAGAAATAGATCAGCAAGGGAGGTTTATTAACTTTTCAGTCTTATGACTAAGAGGAGGATGTGATACAAGGTGTGCTTTAGAGCTGCTCTTATTTCTTAGCTCCCTGTAACATACTGAAAGCCAAGGCTTATGACACCTTGTGTAAAAAGATTCTAAGAGCTGTTTTTTTAGCATGTTTCTTCTTATATAATGCTTTGAAAAGTAGATAATTCAAAGATACAGTAATTCCACTGTTGAAGTTTGAGATTTTTACAATAAAAATGCAAATACTATTCAGAAATGTCATTAAGCATTTTTGGAATTAAATACACATCTTTTGATTTGCTTTTTTAAAACTTGCTGATGGGCTGCTAATAGGGACAGACACATCCATGAGAAGTTGTGGGTTTTTTTAGGAAACAGCTGATAAGGATTTACTTAATTGCTATTGTTATATGGAGGGATGTTAAGTTATATTTTGGAGTGGCTTACATGAAAAATGCAATGACAGTTTTTACTGAACTGTGTATGGAGAAAATGTTGAAAACTAAGGTAGCCAATATCACAGCATCCAAATTTTATTTTTCCATACTTAGTGTCTTGTGTGGAGTGTATAATCTTGTGCCCTATCATACAGTCATGTGAAGAGAACTCATTATTTTGTCAGTTCTGATAATATCACTGTGCCAGTCCTGCTTGCAGCACGGTTCCTGTACCACTGCAAGTGCAGAAGGTCGCTGAGTGGACTAGAACATTATCAGTCTCCAAGAGCCGGGCTGATTTTTCTATGACTGATGTGCATGCACACAGTAACCATATCTTTGAAAGTACTATGAATAGAATATTTGCTTTTTTCCTTGATTCACTTGTATTCACACTTTTCTGTTCCGCTCTTTCCCAAAAATTGCTTGATTAATCCCATACTTGACATTCCTTTCCTGGGAGCAGAGTTGACTTAACCTTGTGCTTAGTTTCTGTTAGCACCCGAGCTTTTTCTGCAGAACTGGCAGCTGTTCTGATGTCTGATCTTAGTGTATTTTGGGCTTAGTCTATTTGGGTACTTGTTGGTCAGTAGGAGGTACTTCACTTAACTTGCCTTCCTTTACTCTAGAGGCCTGATATTTCTTCTGCTATATGAAGTATTTCTATTGCTGCAAAAGACTACACTTGAAAGACCAGTCCCAGGATTTTGCAATGTGATAAGATTAGCTGCCATAAAGCATGTCTGTCTGTCAATTTGATACACAGAAGATGTGGTGGCACATCCTCACCTGAGCAAGGGTATTGCTCCAGAAGGCAGTGACTCACCTAACGGAGTTATCTACTGAAGCTCCACGCATTTTGTTGTGTTTTCTTCTATTAGCTATGGTAGTGGGAAGTGCTTGGTACAGTGTTGCTATTTCTATCAGTCCTTCATGTAATGAGGACAGAATTAGACTACCATTGCTCAGTTAGTCTGCTTAGTTTTGACTTTTAAGGCAACATTTGTCAAGTATTTTGATAAAGTGTACTTCATAGGCATCAATAGGGACCACATGCTCCAGAGGGACCACAGCAATAGTGGCATTGTTCCTGACGTGAGAGCAAGCAAATTTCCCATAAGCCTGGGGAATGCAGCATGCCACTTGAGCCAGTTGGTGGTGAACTTCAAAAGAAAACAATTTATGTTGCTTTTTTATTGGCCTTGGGGTTTTCACTGTTTTATCTTCAAAACTGGTATTTCAGTTGCTTGAAAGGAATTATTTTCCTTCACTGCTTATTAGTTTTTTTCCCAAATGGCATTACTACTTTTTAGAAATGAGGACTACCTCACTCTCTTGCAGCTGCAACTTATTGTGGCTCCTATTTAATTAGATGATCCAATTTCATTGTGTATGTGTACAGAGAACCCATCGTGAGATTGGTCTGTGGATAGTAGTGGCTTACAAAAGACATTGGATCTGATGTCAAACTTTGCAAAATAATAATATTATTTTAAAAAGGAAATTGAAAAAAAAGCATGAGCTAGATTTTCTTTTCAACTTCAGAGTTGAAGTTTCAGATACTCATACTGAAACAAGCTCCTTCAGTTATCAGTGGATATTAAATGCTAGATATATGCTACAGATGCTGGAGGTATTGATGTCTACGCTGAATTTCCGCGGAGTTGGATACCCAGTGACACTTTTTCTGTGTAACTTTAAACTGCACTTTTTGAATTATGCAACAGTTAGATACTTGAGAAACTAAAGTTGAGTAAATAACTTAGAAACTAAAGTTAGAGTAACTTTCCACCATTTCACCTGTTTCAACTGGTTTCCTCTGTACAGGTTATGTGGGGATTTTTTTCATTTTTTTCCCCAACTAATGTGTCTCACTTTTGGGGTATCATATTTAGTATTATGTTGTCAAGGTCATTTGTCCTTTTCTACAGAAGAAAGAGACTCTTCTGGTTTTCTTCTTGTCACTTAGGGAAGAATGGAGCATCGTAACCTCATCTGACTGAGGCTGGCCATGCTTTGAGTGGGAATTTGAACCAGATGGCCTCCACAGGACCTCTACAACCTGAGCTGTTATGTGGTTAAATATATTACTTGCAGTAGTTAATGCAACAGTTTGGAAGCTTTTAGCTGGTTTAAGGTTTGGCACTTCTTGTGGATCAGATACTAGATTATGCATTTTTTCCTTTTTCTTTTTCTATATTTTTATGATTCCGTATAAAAGATTAGATGTAGTAGACAGGATTTTTGTGGGTGCTGGAAGATGCTGTGCCTAAGAGGTGCAAGATTGTGCTTATCACCAGTATCTTGCTTGAGTGTGGGATGAAGGTTCTCAACTCCCACAAAATTTGAAAGTTAGCAAAGTTTGAGGAGCTGCTGCTAAAGCAAATCATTTTTATCTGTTTGCTGCCCTAGATCGTGCTGTTCAGATCTGCTTGTAATGTTGACTTTAGTATCCTATTCAGAAGTAGGTGTGCCTTGGTGTCGAGTGTTTTTACTTTCCATGTTGTTACAACTCATTGTGGAAGAAACTTACTTGTTCCATCCCTTTCCTGAATGTGACCCAATTCTTCTTTACTTAAAACCGCCTTGTGAAAGCAGAATGACTTGCATAGTAGGTCTTGATAAGATTAGTATGTACTTATAGTTGCTTCCTTGTCTATTCTAGAAAATAAAATAACAAACGTCCTCTTGGCCTTGGAGGTTTCCTTCCCATAAGCCTTTCCAGAGAGGGCTTCCATCTTTTTTTTCTTTTTTTTTTTTTTTATTCACTGGAGGACCCATGTTTTCCTACATTGTACAGGAGGATGAGTCATGAGATCCCCACAAAGATGCTATTTGGGACATGTGCTATGGTCAGTACTGTTCATACAATTTGTAGCCTCTTGTGGGTGCTGCAGCAATGATGACAGCTGCGAGTTAGCGACCAGCCCACTTTAATTTTTTGGCCACATGGCAATCATGGCTATATCAATAATGCGAGTATAGAGTTTTTCTAATAACATAAGATTTTCATTATTGAAAGTAGAATAGTTTCAATATTTCTACACACACATATTTCTGAATCTGCCAAGATTTTCATCTCTGCTCTGTGGTGTTTTTGTGCAAGTGTTGAATGGTTAAAATTTGGAAGAAGGGCAAATTGGTCTGAATCTTGCAGTATCAAAGAACGTAGCTTTTGAATTTAAATGATTCTACCTTTGCTGCAGGTTGCAACTATAGAAATGCACTTGTTCTAATTCTGATTATCCATCTGTTGAATTTGATTTAATTTTTAAACTTATTTCCAAATGGCCTCTAATGTAATTGTATTATCGTGTCAGCAATCTGTTTCAATTCCATAAAATTCCCAGCTATTTTAAAAGAATGATTAAAAAAGACTTTAAGATAAAGTTGACTGGAATGTATGCTGAAAGTCAGGCATGGTTTAAGCTTCTCCAAAGTTGAGCTCATGTCAGAAGTGGAATTGGTAAGTGAAGTGAAAGATGGGCCCAAGCAATATATAAAATGGGATGGTGGAGTGGCAGAGCTGGTGTGACCCTGTGGAGGCAACTGCTGAATCTTTATTCTTTTTTACTGTATGGGTTTATTTAAAAATATAAGCATGTATTCTTTGGTGTTTTGGAGATATGCACATTATTTCCAGTGTGTCTGTGTGTTTTGAGAATTGTGGATTTCGTTTTCTTTTTCTAACCTTCTTTCAGATTTATTGTTGCATTTGTTTTTTGGATGGTGGATTTTGGGGAGGGGTATACCTATCTTTAACTGTAATATTTTCAATCACTGTAGATTTCTCTTCTGTGATAGAAAGTATGAATTTCATAATCATATATGTGAGAGAATATTCTGTTATTTTCATTTTGTTGGGTTTAGGTTCTGCAATTAAGGTAGATTGTTTTACACATCAAGCAACTTTAAATAGAGACCAAGGGAAAAAAATAAATAACTGAGCAAGTGATAGAAAGATTTGTCTTGCCAAAGAGAAGATATTTAAAGATGATGCATGACATTGTTATTTGATATGCATCATTTCTGAATACTTGAATATGTTGGAACTACGTTTGCCCAGTTTAATTTTCCTGTGTGTTTCCTGTGATACATATTTTTCGCCACAATCACTGAGTTACTTTGACTTAGATGTGTACATCAAAACTTTTTTTTTTTTTCCAGCAAGTATTGCCTTTTCTCCCCCTCAAGTTCTGGGAGTATATATCGGAGCTGTGTGTGTATAAAATCATCTAACATATTCCAAAATCCTAACATTTTGTTCTGACATGCAGATTAACTAATGAGTTTGGAGTTTTCACATAGCCAGCACAGAAATGGGGTATATTGCTTAGACTGGTATGTCAATAATAGGTAATGCGTGAAGTAACTGTTAACTATGTAAATGCTAGAACCACTTGAATTTTAGGAAGACATATCTTTGAAGAAAAGAACATCTGAAATGATGTTCTTTATGCGTGTGCACGCGTGTGTGTGTGTGTGTATATATATATATATATAAGAAGTATTAGAAGATGAAGTCAGTTTGAGTTTCCTCCCAACAAAGAATAATGGTTAATGGTTGAGATGGTTGAGCACTGTGTTACTTGGCTTTTCTTCAGGGCATGTGTGTGATTTGTTTTGTTTAATTAAAAAAAAAAAAGACATTTGAACTGGTCTACTGCATTGACAAAATTTTTGCCTTCTCCTTGTATGTCCCTGTAACAGAACTTTATGTTTCTGTTAAAGGCATGGATTGGAACTTAGGGCAATGTTTTTAGTCAGTACTTGAGGTGCTAACTATAGAAAATAAATGTTGCTTATTTTAGAACCTTGAGACAATGCCAATTTTATATTAAATAATTCCAGATAATAATTACCTTTAATTCTTATATTGCTCCTTATTTGGTTACTTTGAAGGTGTTCCAAATAATTCCTGGAGTCTTTATTTTATCAAGCAACTCTTTTTCATGATTCTGTGCATTCCAGTTTTAAGCATGTAGCTATGATGCTTAATGGAAATATTATATTTAAGTATCACTTAACATGCTAACGAAGGAACTTGTTTACTTGCATTGCAGAGTCAACGCAGCTCATAGGGTCATACTTTTATAATTCTTAAGGGAAAATGTAGAAACCACTTTTGAGGTGCAATGCCTTTCTTTCCTTTGAGTTATTCTCAGTGCTCTTCAGTATGTGAATAAAAAACCAGGAAATTTATTCTGGCTTATTGTCAACTATCATCACTTAATAAAAATACGGCTAGAAACTACTTTTGGGAATTGAAGTTTTTTAAAATTATTTTTTAACGCCCCTCCTCATGATTTTATGCTGGTATCAAGTAATTGGTTGCTTTTAGTTCACTTGTGCCTGGACATAAAACTCTGAGGGGAGGGAAGAAGAGGGAGGCTGAGGGATCTCTGCGCTTTCTGGCAGCGTGGAAGAGACAGTCGTAGGAAGCTCTTACAGCAGAGGTTTTATTCCAGTTTTGCTGTTCTGGTGTCTTCAAACTAAATAATAGCTAGCAGGAGCCAGGCCCACTGGGTTTCTGCATAGGAGGCTCCCTGTAGTGCAAATTTGCGTGATTACTGCTCTGGGGTAGTACCTGCTGATTTACTGCAGTTCCACACATGTGGGTCATGCTGTAAGCTAACATGTAAGCATGCATTACTTAAATACCTGAAATCAGAAATAGCAGTAAGTGGTGACACTGTGAAACTTTTGAAACTTTTACTAAGAGACCATTAAAAAAAAATTGTCATATATGTTGTTGTTTCTCACAGCCTGCAGTCCACGTTCTAAATATCCGTAGTTACAAAGACTAACTGGGACCTGAAGGCTGCCATTGTGCAGAGGTGCATTTATACGTGTTTATTAGGTTACATGTCATTGCACTGAATTTGATTTAGGTGTCTGCACAGTCCATCTACTGTAAATCTGCACATTGTTCTGCTCAGCATTTCTCACTACCCTATGTCAGAGCTTGTGAAAACAGAAGTCTTACGTGGAAAATCTTTTTTCATAAACTACCAGTGACAGATGAGTGGCTCAGACAGATTTTTGAAGTCATGTAGGCAAATACTAATTATCAGGCATGGAGAGGGACAAAGAAATTATGAATGTGGTGAGCAAGACTCAGTGTTGTGATTGGAACTTTTAGCTGCTGAAGAACTGGAGGATATTTTTAATTGAGCGACTGTGTGTGTACTGGTGCTAAGAGTTTGTTTGTTTGTTTTAAAGATGGCCAAACATCTTTGATGGTTTCACGTATGCCAGTAAAATATTGACTTAGTAGTTACTTGTTTTCATCACTGATATTGCACTGATTGAGTCGCTCTTAAGAAGGATTTCTTAGTATGGACTTTCTGACTTGCTCAAGAAAATGTAGTTCCTAATGAAAACAGTGTGTAGTGCAACAGCCAAAGCACATTATAAATATGCACACTACTGTGGATTTTTTAAAAATATTACAATAATGTCACCATTCATTTTGGAATGATTGTATTTTGGGGATGTTACATAAATAGCTAACTGCTGAGATGCTTGGAGTTTTTAATGAAAACTTTCACAAGCTTCAGATTTGCTTTTTCTGTTTTTTAATGAGAACATTTAGAAAATCAGACACTTTGAATTGTCTTAAATTTTTGAAAAATAAGTAAATTTTTTAAAAGATTAATTTCTTACCATTCCTGTTCCTGAAGTACAGATGTTTTTTCATTAGTTGTAAATCTTAATTTTATACAGTGCTTAAATACTCTCTTGGTATATAGACAGGAAACAGGGTTTAGCTGTGCCTTGCCTTGAAAGTCACAGAATTTCTTGGCTGAACTTTGTGAACTTAAAATGGTCCAACATGAATGAGTGCTCTAACTGACATTCATTTTTGTTGACATTTTCTTCAAAGCTACTAGTTCTGCTGACTTTTTGCAGTGTAATAGAAAGACATGGACAGATTGGAAATTGGATTGTCTTTGCCATGCTTCCTGATACTAATAGGGAAGAATAAGATAAATCAGAGCTATTATTATACACTGCTGAAGAGAATGTGTGTTAGGTGAGCCTGGAGCAGCAGCCAGCATGCAGAACAGAAACAGGCCTTTAGTTTATTGACTTGAGATAGAGATATAAAAATACAATCGAAGTGTGTGAACCAATAGTATATTTTTCATATTTAATCTTCAGTATTAAATCAGTGATTTCCTTTTAGAACGTGCATCGGATAGGAGCACCTGCTGCTTCTGCTGTGATGTTGCTGTTTGAGAAGCAGCTCTGCAGAAGGAGCTGCTTCCCCGAGGGAGTTTTAACTTCTCATTGGGGTCAACAAGAAGTGTGAGGGTTCACAGCCGGGCTGCTGCGGGCTGTAGGAGGCTGAGCTGCAGCAGAGGGTCTGGCCTGTGGATGCTGTGACTGACAGCCTGAGGATACAGCAAATAGTTTCAGCATGGCTCGGCGAGTTTTGGAGAATTTCAGCAATGTCATGGGAAATGGCCACAGCCAGACTTGAGATTAGCAGTAGAGTGCAAATCCTCTGGGTCATTGCCAGGGTTCAGGAGGGCAAAACGCTGCCGGGCTATCCAATTGTTGCCATACTTCGGTGTGCTTTTCTTTTTTGGTATCAAGCATACTACCAGTTTAATGCTGTGAATGTACGCATCCCAAACAATGTGCAGGGACAAATAGGGACTTGAATAAGTGTATTTAAATACTCAAGACATAGAGGAAATCTGAAAAGTTAGTTACTACTCAGCTTCATTTTCTTCACATTAAAAGAATTCTCCCATGGATTTGTCTTGATTGCTGCTTTATAGAATTTACCTACAGCAAGGGGAGCTTTCATGTGCAAGTGATTCTGATACGGTTTAAATTTTTTTTTCTGAATCATAAAGTAAAAGAAATGTGGCATGTTGAGGGCAGAAGGAAAAAATATATTTTGACATATCAAAACAGTATATTGCATGGGCACAGGCTATAACTAGGTAAAAACAAAATAGAAAAGTGAATATGTCAATACACTAAAATACCTTTTTTAATGTTTTTTTAACCTTTTTTTTCCCCCTCCTGTGAAGCAATCTTTTGTGCAATCTACTGGCTGTATTAGTCAGACCTGCTTGTGGATGTGATTTGTGAGTGTACTCAAGTTGAAGTTTTCCAAGTCCAACCTCTTTATTCATTCACATCAGTTAAGTAAAGAGGCATTTTGTTTTGCACGTGTGTGGTTGCTTCGCAGCCCACAGGGCCCAGTGCCTTGGCACAGCTCTTTTGCAAATCACAAGTAGAGTGGGGTTGTGTTACTGGTCTCTAAGAGGAGATCCTGCAGCCAGGTCCTTGCTACAATCAAAACACGCCGCTTCTCTGATGCTTCTGAATTACTCTGGTAGCAGGCTGTAGGTTAGATTAATTGTACCAGCCTGTTTCACCGTAAGAGCCCCCAGTCTGAGTTAGGCCCTTTCTGGATCACTTTCCTGAAAAATGATGACATGTGGGTCCTTTCTGTTGAGCAATCCTAAAGTGATGCAGAGCTCTGGACTGGCTGGTGTTCTTTGCTATCTGAAATTGTAGTGTAAATGCCAAGGTTCATGCTGCCCTTATTCTCAGTGAGCCTGCTGTGTTATGCGGTATATCAGTGGCTGTGTACTGGGTGCTGTGATGCCAGTATCTGGTGATGGAACTTGCTCCTCAGCATGACAACTGGAGGGAATTGACTGGGGTAAAAAATAAATTCAAGAAATAAAAAATGCCCTTTTACCTGGGTGAGCTCTTAAGTCATCCAGTATTGTTCCTGTTCAAGTACATGTGCGCTTCTACCATCACAGCCAAGGCAGGGGCAGTTGAAATGGTGAGGGCTGGTTAAGCCAGAACTGCAACTGAAAGACATAGCTATCTAACTGCACAGAGAGCCTGTGCACTGGGCCTTACATAGCACTGGGATTTATTTTCTTTTGGCTGGACTGCTTTTATTTATTTCTTGCTTCCTCCCCTCACAATACTAATGATATTTCCAGTTGATCTTCCTGATTTTTCATTTCCTTACACATTTCAACTTGTATATTTCAGTACATGTAATTCCACATTCTTTACTCATGTGAAAGTTATAGAAAACCTAACCTGAAAGCAAGCCCTTGCCATTTTACCAATTGGTAGTTTTGTTGTATTAATCTGTTTGTATGAATTAATCTATCCAGCCTATTCATTTAGTAATTGCAGAGCTCTTACTGTTTCAGGAATAATACTTTAAATTAGCAGGGGTTTGTAGGCTTCTGTGCAAAGTGTTTAGATCTTGGAGTTCTTCCCTGCATGGAGCAGTCCCTCCCCGCTTCTCTGTATGGAGCGATGGGAAGCTGCAGTACCGTACCTGACTTGCTACACTGAGTTTGATACCTGCTGTGGAAGCTCACAATTTGTTTGCCACAGCCCCACTTTTAAACAAGAGAATGCTGAACACCTGCTTTCATGAAGCAGGAAGCACTTTGCTGGAGGATATCCTTGAAAAGTCTACACAGTAATAATACTTTTATACTTGCGTTGCTTGGGGAAAAAAAAAAAAGCAAAAACATAATGTAAGTAACATATAAAAAGTATTCTGACTAAATCCATGTTGATCTTTATTCTATGTTTTTTGCAGGGTTGGGATGAAGTAATGGCAGCAGTGTAGTAGTAGTTTGGCCAAGGCGGCTTTGTTAAAGGTTGAAATTCTCTTGTAAAATCTATTTCAAAAAGGAGAATTTTTAAACTAAGAAATATTTTCGGATGGTCTGCAGCTGCAGAGAAATAAAGCTGTTCAGCTGTAGTGACATGTCTCTCTGCTTTGAAGGTGACTTTCCCTTACTTGGATTCGGGCATGTCTCTTTCCTAAAGGATGAGTTAAATTGGTAAGCATAAAAGACAGATCTGTTCTGTGCTCTCAGCAGCATTCTCCACTGCAGACTGTGTTTGCATAGAGTGGTGTGTAGCAGGATCTGAGAGATGTTCAGGAGGTATCTTAGTATCTTTGTGGAGGGACTAAGAGGTCACCACAAGACCTAGCCACATGATACTGGAGTCTGCGTTTTATACCAATGACAGAACATACTGGTGCTTCTGGCAAATGTTTGGGAGGTGAAGGGAAGAACAGGTAGGAACTGCAAGCCAGCCTTCAAAGGGTAGGGAGGTAACAGAGCCACCTGGAAATATATAGTAATAGCTCCAAGTTTTCTGCATTCTTAAAACAAGATGAAAGCCTAAAAATACCCAGATGTGTGGAAGAGATTTATAGTTTAAATGTATGAATACCATGATTGGCACATAATGACTTTGAAGTATGTTTTTAATTACACTGTTTTTACAGTGTTTGGAATATTTTGATCTCACATAGGAAGAAGAGTTAGGTCTATAATAGCTGAGTTAATAGTGTGGGAGCGCTTTATTTTTTTATTTCTGTGCCTGGAGAAACTGGCATGTACCCTGTCATCAACTCAGATGAGAAAAGGAAACATACAACTCCTGAAAGTTGTGCGAAGAATATGATAGGAAATCTTCTGTCTTTGAAGACCTCCATATGTAAAATACTCATGTGCATGTTTTGGAGATGACTTAGTTCTCAGAATCCCTGAAGGTATTTAGGAGGAATGAGAAGATGTATGCAGCAGACACGTATTTGGCACCAGCTTAACAGCACAAAACAATTCACAAAGCAAATGCATAAATATGGTAACTTATTGTCTCTGTCAAAATGTAGTGCAGTTATTAAACTCTGTCCAATTGCATTTTGTGATCTGTGTGGTCTGTTTTCTGGCAACTAACATACTGGAAGTGCAGAAGCTAATGTTCCAGCAACATATCCATAAAGAACTCTCTTGAATCCTGATGTGTAAGGCTCGTGTTGTCTGCAATCAGATCATGTTTTACCAACAGCAAAGCATGCACGTTTTTACTATTGGCTGCCTTTTTTAAGTGAGACTGAACTTTCAGATTAATGTCTTCAAAGTAATGAGATTACTGAAATTCAGTTGCTAGAGGGAGAGGTGTGCTTTAGGAACTATTTGATGTGAAAATGGCTCGAAACCAATGGAAAATTTAAAAAGGAAGAATCGGAAGGAGAGACTGTTGTTCACAGAGGGAGATAGGCTATAAATTGCACCTTTAATGAAACTGCATGCTAGGCTCAGAGCTAGACCTACAGGAAACAGAGAGTGTTCCACTTAAATCTTCAGCATAGCTACCTTGAGGTAATTGCAGCTATGCCATGCAGTACTGCCCAGGCTGTCTTCTCAGGAGGCTTGTTGTGTGTGCATGTTGGAGACTCTTCATGGAAACCCTGCAGTTCTATGGTATATTCATTCCAAATACACAGAATTTCTAATGCTGCATATATTTCCAGAACTGCAGATCTTCTTGCAGTTCATTATCTACTTCCACATCAGATGTGATAAAGATAAATAATTTTCAATAGCAGCTGCTGCTGCTGCAAACCATGGGAACTTCTTTGTGTGTAGAGCTTCAAGGACGCACATAAGCACTGTTAGATGAAAAGAAGATGATTCCACAACCCCCACCTCCAAACCAAACAAAACCAAAAAAAAAACAAACCACAAACCAACAACATTATAGAAGGGTCTTAAAAAGAGAGTAGCTAGAGTCAGCTTCCATTTTGATATTAGTGGAACAGGACTGTTGAACGAGCATGGAGACCCAAGTAAGGATGACTGTGGTATGCACTGGGATGTTTTTCTAAAGTTCTGGACAAATTAAATTGTTAGACAAGGAATTGAGTGTGCTTCTTTAAACAAAATAGATATATTTTTCATACCTTTAATTATTTTCTAACCTTCTTTTGATTTTTTTTTTCTGGGACTGGTTTGTTGCTGTTTGGTTTTTCACCTTATTCTTTAGGGCATAATTGTTTTGATTGCTGTGTATGGTTTCTGCACTGTTACTACAGCAGGGCAGCTAAGGTTGACAAATCTGAGCTGCCAGCCAAGTGAAGCCAGCCCACACACAGGGTGAGCCAATGGTAAGCAGTAAACTATGTGGCTTTCATATCTAAGTGCATTTGCCCACACCTGTATATCGTGAACTACAAGGTAGTCGTACTGGTTTTCAGTGGCTGTATTCAACAAGAATGTCAGGTGTTGGTCATGCAGGTTACAGCCAGAATGGTAGTTAGTTCAAGTGCTTCTGGTAGAGTTCGTACTCCTAGAATGGCTTAGGTTGGAAAGAACCTTAAAGATTAATTCATACCAACCCCCTACCATGGGCAGGGACACTTCCATGGTTGCCCTGGGCCCCGTCCAGCCTGACCTTGAATACCTCCAGGGATGGGGCATCCACAGCTTCTCTGGATAGCCTGTGCCAGTGCCTCTGAGTGAAGAATTTCCTCCTCACTTCTCATCTAAATCTCTCCTCTTTTAATTTTAAACTGTTCCCCCTTGTTCTATCGTTACCTGCTCACGTAAAAAGTTTTTCTCCATCTCTTTTATAAGTCCCCTTTACGTACTGAAAAGCTGAAATAAGGTCTTCCCAGAGCCTTCTGTTCTCCAGGCTTGAACAATCCCAGCTCTCTCAGCCCATCTCCACAGGAGAGCTGCTCCAGCCCTTTGATCATCTTTGTGGCCACCTCTGGACCTGCTCTAACAGCCCCACGTCCTTGTGCTGTGGGCCCCAGCCCTGGATGCAGCACTGCAGGTGGGGGCTCACGAGAGCAGAGCAGAGGGGCACAATCCCCTCCTTCCCCTGCTGGCCTCACCTCTGGTGATGCAGCTCAGGATGCAGTTGCCCTTATGGTATTTAAGCATGCTCTGCTGACTCACTCGAGCTTTTGATCCACCATGAAACAGATGGAGCTTTACTCCAAGGTGCTCATAAAAGTTCAGGGAAGACTTTGACAGACAAAATCAGGAGAATTTAGCACTCAGATGGCTTTAAGCTTTTCCAAGATGTTCTAAGCAGAGCTTTCTCTCTGGTGATTAAAACCTCTCCCAAGAATGAGGACTGTGAGCGTTGAATTCAGAGAGAAGTCTGCATGCTTTTATAACAAGACATAAACTGAACATAGAAAATATACGTGTGAATTAAATATTGAGTGGCACCTGGGCTAGAGAGTGAATCAGACTGTACTGATCCAGGCAGGAATTTTCAGCGGACTACATTTGAATCTTCCTTTGATGTAAAGCATTACTTAGGCCTCGTGGTGAAAAGTACTTAAGGTTTTAGTCTTGTTTTCAGAGAAGCAGGGAATTTAGTAACAATAATAAGCACTTGCAAAGAACTGAACAGAATAATATTAAATTGCATCAAGTGATCTGGTTTCTGTAGGAAAGGTCTGAAATACATTTTTAATAAGGTTGTTCAGCTGGTATTGGGAAATAGAGTAGCCTCTCTATTAATTCTAGGTTTGATTTTATTGATGTAGCCTGCTAACTCTTATGTTAATTTGTTTTAAACGTTTTATTCTTTGAAAATCACATTTGTCTTCAGGCAGGAGTTCAAAGTCATCTTGGTCTTTATGGGGTACATTTCTTGCAGTAGGATGCATACAATTCAAGTACAATAGAGCGTAAGTTAAACAACAAAAGAAAAAGCATGCTTGGTTTAAAAACAAGTTCATTTTACAGTCGTGCTTTCCATGTTTTTATAAACATATATTATTGCAAGTTAGACTCACTTTTTGAGCCAAACATGCTATACTTGCATCCACACCGTACAGACCATAGTACTTTGAACTCCTCCAGGTGGCTGTACGGTGGTCTACTGCTAACATTTGTTACTGTAGTATCTCGCTTCTTGCTTGGGGGGTTTGCAACTTTTATTTTAACTGCTCAATTTTGAGGTAATCTGTAGCCACTTAAAATTACCCTTTTCCTTCATATGTGTATAACATGTATATGCTACATTAATTCTACAGAATATATATAGATCTCTACTGAAGATTCTATATAGAATGTTACTTGCTTTGTCTGATTTTTCTTTTTTCAAATGTGTTTTTACTGTAACTGCATCCAACAGAAGAATATGTTGGAAATAACTGCAGTTTTAGATGCAGACTGCAGTGACAAAATTAACTGTTAGCTTGCTGCAAAAAGACATAACGGAGAGACAAGTAAAGCAAACATAAGAAGGAGATGGGGTTACAACTGTCTTATGCTTAGTCATTTTAGATGGAAGACTGCTCATCAGGTTTACCTCATACCTCAGAATGGATTTGTACTATAAGTGAACTTGTGATGCAGAAAGCTTCATCTGGTCTTGAAATAGAAAAGAGCATACAGTTGTCTGTTTTTACTTATCCCCAAAAGCAGACAGACTTTAAAGCCTGGTTCTTCATCTTTCTTGTTTGCAGAAGTATGAGAGGGACAGATAAGAACTGGTGTTGTCTATGCAAGCTATCAGTGACTCTCACTTCTGTTTTATGCCCTTTTTAAATAGCTAATCAATTGTACTTGAACTAAAATTAAAATTGTAATTATTCCAGTAAAAGTATACAAGCTGTATAAAATAAAAAATATTTCTGCAAGTGCCTATAGGCAATGAAACCTGTGTAAGCTGAACAATGAGGATAAATTAGCTTGTCCTATTAAGTGTAGAACAAGTGCTTACAGTTGTGCAGAAAAATGACTAGTGTTCAAAGCCAGCAAAGTGCAGAGATGAGTGTTAAATAGTGGCATCCAGGGGTAAAGTGGAGCACGGTAAGTTAATGACCATTTCTGAAAGGTGACTAGAGACGTGGAGCCATGTATTGTAAATATTCTGAATACTTGCAGTTGGAAACCTACGTATGTTTTTCTTCTGGGTTTTTAAAAATCCTGTTAGCCAAATAACCCAACCAGCTTTCTGTACTTATTTAGGCAGGAAGCCATCTGTTACATCTGTCTGTATTAACTATCTGAGAATTTAGAAGAATAAATATTCTACATACTTTCCTTTTGAAGTACAAATTATGTTAAAAACTAATTCTCTGTAACTGCTAAATTGGCCTTACTTTTGTCTACAGATTGACAAGTTCTAATTGAAAAACTGCCTCATCACAGGACATTAATTTAGCAGCTTAGAGCAAATCAGTGATAATGGTAACCTTAGGACAGAATTGTCTGATGAAATGTAATTATTTTGTGTGTGAAGATGCGTAAACTTTTGCTGATAATAGAAAAAAATAGTAGGGCCTAGAGTATTTCTTAGAAGCTGTTAGTTCCATGCATCTTCCTCTCTTGTACAAAAGCTCCCACTTCTGCCACCTTTTGACTTCATACAAATCTTTCCCAAATACAAACACAGAGTTATTTGTTTGGGTGGTCATGTGGTGCTCACATTGTTTCTGTGTGCTCCAGAGTCTGCTTAAGGACAGGATCTGTTTTGTTCCTGTCCTTTACATTTTGGAGGGGATGTGGGGGGGAAATCTTGAAGCTTGACTTGGCATTTGACAAGCTGTCCTGATGTTTCCATCTTAACACATTTGCTAGAACAAGGGTAACTGATCAGGTGCAGTGAGGTTGTACTTTCGGCTGCCAAATAGCAGGCAGTAACTACTGCTGCCTGCTTAATTTCTGTTCCACAGGGTACTTACCTGTAACCATGTAGTCAAGAATGCTCTGCCTTTTATAAACTGCAAATTACAGAAATGTCAGAAACATTGTTTTGAATAGGAGAAATAACAGAATATAGAATAGGTAAACAACAAATGCAATAGATCTTAATTCTCAAAGATGCATTAGGTGAACAGGAAAGTAGTTGAAAAGAGTTTGTAAATTAATACCTGTTAAGCTAAATATTCTTGGCGTAGATATAGTCAATTTCTCCAAATAAAGAGCTGTTTTGGTTGTCAGCAGGAGGTGCTATTATTTAAATAATTAAATCTCCTTTGCTATGGAGGATTTCTCCTGCTGCTTGTTTGGACTTTAATGGGTATATCACAGTTGTGAGAAAATTGCAAAGTTCCTTAATCAATTAGCAGAAACAGCACCAGCTTAGTAGTGTCAGCTCTTCTCTATAACAAGCAGGAGAGAAGCTGCATGTGACTTTTGACATTCAAGACTTGAGAAGATTGTAAATCTCCTAACAAATGAAATGAATACATGGAGAGGATGGAGTGGGTTTCATGGAAAAAGTGGTCTGCTTGTTTGTTTTCTAATAGCAGAGTTACAAACTTGTGGTATGTTTAACTGCTCTAATTCTGGGGCTTCCTCTGAATCTTCAAAACTTGCATTACCTGCACAAATGGAGGCAAGCATAGTTTTAATGGTGAATTTTGGGACATCATAATTCATTATATAATTTGCTATAATAAACAGCTAGTTCCTCTGCCTCCTTCCCCTCTCCCCATGTCTGTGTTTATTTTTTTTTTTTGCTTAGAGGAATTCACTTTATTATTTGCTGTCTAACAGATTCTAGCCAGCGTTTTAGTTGCTGATGCACTTAGCTATGCATCCAAGTCCCATTAAGAAGATGGGGACCTTTCTGTATGACCTCAGAGAAGATGAAATGAAAACCAGCCACTTCAGTTGATTGTGTTCAATGTACATTAGTTCTTGGGATAAATAACACCTGAAGCATTGATGTGTAAACCTCCTTGCCCTTGGATAAATCACTGGTGCGGGAAGAACAATCTGCAGTGTATAACTGCGTCAGCAAACATTATTTACTATTATCAGGTAATGGGTATATCTTTTCAATTTACTGTTTGTTACCATTTTATTATTATTATTATTATTCTTTTCTTGGCCAGGGTATTGCAAATATTTCAAAAACTGTTTCTGTATTGACAGATCTGAATTGTAAAGTCAGATATACATTTTAAATAGAACATAACTAATTTTTCCATTTGAAAATGTTTTTAATATTTATATGAAGCCAACTGTCTTTGTTTCTGTAGGTACAGTTTTATAAATGCAATCAGAAAATTTATTTTCAGATATTCCAAAAGATTTTGCAGAGTTAGTTCAGCCATAGTGAAACATCATCTTTTCATACAAGTTATTAGTGAAATTCAAGAATTGACAATAATTCCAAGAGGAATCCATATACAGGTAAGAGTTGAAAGTCGTCTTGCAGTGAGAATTTGGCTGTCAGTGATACTAATTCTTGAATGTAAGGATGTAGGTAGGAGTGGCCATTAGGCTGTTGTTATTGTTTGTAATTAATTTTTTTTTCCACATTTTGGAAATAGAATCATTTGTTAATCCTACCTTTTTTGTTTTGTTTTGTTACATTGCCTTATAGAATCCTTATTGAAACTACCATGTAAATCAGAAAGTTGGTTTTAACTCTGTAGATAAACCGAATCTTTTTTTTTTTAATATCAGTCATGACTGAATATTTTAGATCTCTAAGATACAGACTCGCCTTTTCAGGTAATGAAGTATAGAAATACAGCATAAAATTTAGGAAGTTTGGATATGCAGAAGTGGTGCTTTGCTATGACAGCAGATAACGTAATGATGTTCAGAATAGGACTTGAATTTAAGTCATTTCTGTGTTTCGAACTATTGCTCAGCTTCTTGCTGATTTAAGTGATATTCTGCACTTGTGCATGACTAATTTCAATAACATCCTTTTCTTTGCTCAGAGTACTGTGAATATAATACTGTCAATTGATATCTTTGAAATTTAAATTCTAATGGAATGAACGAAAATACAGAAGTAGCAGGAACTTTGTCGCTTCTCTATAGGTTATGGGTGAGAGTACAGGGGAGCAAAAAGAGTAGGAGAAAAAGATACATAGATGACTTAGGTTATTTCCATCCTTCTGAAATGAGACTTAGTAATTTGCAAAAGGCTGTTCTTAAATAATCATTGGAAGTAATGCAATAGGAACAGAAGTGACTTACAAAGTGACTACTCTTATCCAGTTCTGTTTACAACAATCAAATTAAAAACAACAAAAAACACCCACAATGGAGAATAAAGTCTGCATGACTCTCTCATTTAAGCCCCATGCTGCATACATGTTCCTAATATTTTTTCTCATCTATTATAGTTATGGATGCTGCAATTTATGAACACTTTTAAGAATCTGTGCACTAGTTTGTTTTTAAATATCCAAAAAAAACAAGATTTTCAAAGTGAACTCTGAGCTACAAGAGAGGATGTATGCATTGCTAAGTTTTATCTTTCTTTATTCTCCTCCCTTTTCAAAGAGTCACACAATTAACAACAAAGATTCTGATTCTTGATGAGGTTTTAAACTGACTGGAAATTCAGTGTGTATGACTTCTTGTAAACGAATCTCACAGACGTGAAATTTCTGCATGTGGATTTTGCCAACTGCAAATTCCCATTAGCAATTTACTTGAACTCAACTACTTAGAACGTTATAAACTTATTCTAATATAAACCTTTAAAAAAAACCACACACACACAAAAAAAGACTTTGTAGCAGTCATGGAATTCTTCAAAAGGATGTGTTTTTCTTATCTTTTCTATGGCTGACTGAAACTTCTGTGATTTCTTCCTCAGTAGAGGATAGAGAGAAAAGGGAAGAGGAGATGGTAACAGTAAGTGAACAGAATGCAGGAATATGATGTCCCTTTTGCATTGCTTATACATGCATTGGAACTGGGAAACCTAAGAATACCTACACACTGGGCCCTCAATATACCAGTTGTTCTAGAATAAGTTGTCCCTAAAACAAGGTGTTCTATTAACATGTTGACAGTTCTGAGATCTCCCTTGGTCTCTCTTAAGCTGTATTGTACAGTACATGATGGTACAGATTTCTTGCCAGGTATTACATGTGCTCCTCAAAAGGTACTGTCCTATGGAAAAAGATGAAATAAATAGATAAATAAAATAAAAATAAAAAGATAAATAGAAAAAGATGAATACTGAGTAATTAGAATGGATGCAAGTGAGTGAATGCAAGTCTTGCATCTGTATCAGAGACATAGCCGAACTGCAAGAATAATTACTCTCCTATCCAGAGTTCAGTCTGCTCTTCAGGATGCTGGTTATTTGTAATGTTTGCCATAGGAATTACTTCAGACATATCTTTGTCAGCCAATTCTAACACTAATAAACAGAGTAAAAGAACATCTGAAACATGTTACAAATCGTCTTTAAAGTAATAATATCAAACTCCTTAACTTTCAAGTACTTATAAAATTTAAATATGAGGTACTGTATTGGGTTATCCAAAGGAAAAAATGATACTCATTTTCAGGCATTCTAATGTTAATGTGTAATAACAGCTACAGAAGAAAAATGGCCCTTCAAGGTTTTACTAACAGCTGTTGTGATTGTCTTGGCATCACCACGACTTGCTTCTAGCCCTGACCTCCTTGATTTCTTTGCTGATGCATTGCTAAGATGTCACTTCAGAGGAGTTCTGATTGTATTTGAAAGTTTTCTTAAAATCCGAATCATTGGAGATGAAATGATTACGTTGGCATCACAGTTTGCGTACAGTGAGTAAAACTGGCATACTCTTGTTCACAGAAAATGGAATACAAGCTGTGTTTTCAAAAATGGACAATGCATCTTTTATTTCTAATCCAGTTGTATTCATAGTATAGGCTAATCAGATTTAATTTGTCAGCTTTTAAAGGAAACATTTGAGTTGGGAAGTAAGATACTAGAAAGAATCCCAGAGGCTGCCTGCGTATGAGGGTACCATACAGGCTAAACATAGAATCCTGGAATGGTTTGGGTTGGAAGGGACCTTTAAAGATCATCCAGGTTCAACCCCCAGATGGTCTGGTCCAGCCCCCAGCAATTGGATGACGTTGGCAGAAGGGCATATCTATATTCTTGAAATTAGGGTAAGGAAATAATGAAATTATTTATAAATGTTAATGTAATCTTGATATAAAGCTTCATAATATACAAGAAACAAGTCACTTCATTCAGTGTTGTAAAAATCAGTGGCATGATGCGTTTCACTCACTGAAGTATGACATCAAATAATTACCTGACATGATCAGCTTCTTAGTAATTCTGTAGAGATGAAATGAAGTCTAAGCTCAAGGATATGTAAGAAAAATACTTAAAATAAAAATTAAATTTTAAAAATCCCTGGAGATGAGAAGTAATTTTCGTAAAGTAAATTCAAATGTTTAATTTGTAGATGAGTATTTTCTGTGTATAGTTCAATAAGTTAATGTTTTCCATGTCCTGTGTTTAAAAAAAAAAAAAAAAAAAGGAAAGAAAACATAATGTGTGTTCTTAAGCAGTGTCTTGACAAGGGCTAGTCCCATTTCTGTCATTAACGAAGGATAATATCTAGAGTGGCAAATGTCCAGAAAAAGCAATCCGCTATAAAGGCATATTTACTTCATTCAGAGAATTTGAGCTGTGGTTAGAATATCAATATTAGCTTAAGAAAGCATTTGGCAGAGAGAGGGTCCAAAACACAAATGGTTACTTTACTTTGCGTGTGTGTGTTCAGGCATTTTTCACTGGTCATCACAAAGTCACTTTTAAACATATGGATATCTATTTTAACCTCTTCAGCCTGCAAGTATTATGTGCAGCTCTGAAGAAGAGGTCTCTTGACCATTATTTTTGCATAGCTCTGCTGTTCACAATTCAGATTTTACAGAGCTAGAATGAATAGTTTTGTGCTGCTGCAGCAATTGGTTTACAGGAGAAGCTCAGTGCACAAGGAGGAAGCTGACTCCCGTGCATTAACAGTACGTGGTTTACCAGTTCCTTCCTGTAATATGAAGTCATCTGAGCAAGCAATATTGCTGGTGGTATACAGTTTCAGATCCTGACCATTGGTGTCTGTTTGTAATGCTCCTCTTCAGTGATTGTAGGTTTCTTGTAAATTCAAGGCTATGACTTCTGTGTGTGAACCCTTGTTTCATTTCTGGAAGAATTCCTTCACTTTCGTTAAGATGGTGGTGTAACCAGTTTCAAACTACCAATGCTCATCCCCCCTCCCCACCATGTGGATATCAATAAAACAAAACAACAGCATCAACACCCTCAATCTTGAAGTAGAAAGCTTAAGAAACTTTGAGGGTTATTCAAATAATATATATATATATGTATATATGTGGGACTGAAGTATTTGTCAGATAGAAAGCCTAATTTCAAATGTTACCTTTGGGAATATCATTCTGGAGGGGAACAGGATTCTTCTTGATTCAGCTAAGCCATGTCCACTGTCAGCATTGCTCAATTTTTATAGATGTGGTTTTTGTTGTTCCAATATTTTAACCAGGTTTTACTTTCTTAGTTAGCTACAACAGTGCTTATGCATCTTTCGTCACTGGAAAATTTAAAAAATTCCTTTGTGATTTGCAATCAAAAACATTGTATGTGTTAGACACTGTTCTGACAGATCCTTTGATATTTTCTAATTAGAAAATCATGAGATATGGGAAATTTTTCTTGTAAATAGTTTATATAGTCTAATACAGATGATATGAGAATAATTGGAATTGTGCTTTAGCGACACAGGATGCATGAACATCACATGTCCATCTTCACAATGTAATTCTCAAGAGTTGATTCTGTGGTGAAAAGTCAAGAAAGGTTAATCTTTCCTTAAATGAGATTAAGACTAGGCAGTAATGTGATTCAGTTTCTGAACATAATTAGCGGTAAATGCACAAAATGCAGGAATACTTGCTTTGAGTGAGAAGAGTAAGATTTTATTTTTTAAACTAAAATCAATGCAAATTTTGGAATGTATTCTGATGCAGAAATGTTCTGAGTATAGTTAGGACCAAGTGAGTGCTAACTTGATCACCTTTTGCAATAATTAGCTACATTTTCATTTCTGTTTGGAAAGGGATGGATCTTCAGTTTTCAGTGTGGGGGTTTACTTCTCTGAATCCTTGCCCCTGAAGACTTTTTTTTTCTTGAGTAAGGTATCAACAAATTTGAAGATCATAATTACTATTATGTTAACATAAAGATGTTTATAGATTTACTTCCCATTGATTGCAGGTATTGGTGTGAAATACTTTAGACTTAGATATTTTAAATATGTTCAGTCCTTGAGTGGCTTGAAGGATAGGATAGTTTAATAATGCAGAAGGGGTTTATCTGGAACAGTATCAAGACCAGCAGATATACCTTATACTTTCCACTCCCATATACAGTGATACGCAAATCTTATTTCGGTGCAGAGCATTGTGATGTAATCTAATTAAATGACTAATTTCAGAATTATTTTTTATTTTTTATTTTTTTTCATACAATGTTGGCTCTCTTTAAGTGGTCTGTTAATTCCTAATAAGTGGATATACATTGTAGTGTTATCTTGACATGATTATTTTTTTGGTAAACCACTCAGACATTTTCTATATTCTTCCTTCACAAAGTATTTTCAATGATTTTTGTATTCGTAATAAACATTGTATCTCGGAATCTGATGATAAAGGTCTGTTATAAGTAGGAAATAAAATGTCAATTTGTTTGAACAGCTTGTGTTGTTTCAGTACAAATTGTTTGGTGAGTACACAAGGCTCCAGTTCCATCTGAATGGCATTAAATTATGCTGAACTAATTATATTCTTGTTTTTTGTAATCTGACATTTAATTACAGAAATTAAATTCTGCGTGCACACCTCGCCCTGTGATTACATGACATGTAGCTCTGTTTCCTTTAGCTATTTTTCACCTGCTTTATCTTCTTGCCAACTTCTCATTTGCAGTGAAAATGTATTTCCATGACAGCTTTTACCTGAGATGTTGCCTTCAAGTTGCAGCTGATAAGCAATGTAAACAATTAACATGGATGCCAGGTTTTTATTATTTTTAAAAGTGTGTATGTCAGTCTTGACTGATGCAGAGTTTAATTCTTTTCAATAAATTTCGATTTGACCTTTTTTGTTCTCCATGGAAACCATCATTTTACTAACACTACTGTTTTCCAGCAGCTATTAACGATGTTTCTGAATCTATGAGGAGATATCAGATTAAAACCACGAAACACTCCCTTCCCCTCAAAAGAGTATCATTTATATCTTCTGTTCTAAATTGTGTTTTCAAGTTTGAAATATCTGAATGAATCATTTGATTAAATGGTCAATATGTGAGCTGAAGCCCTTGTCTAAAGCATGAACAGGCTATGATAGACTGGAGCAGTCAGCTAGCAAAGGATTGCTGAACCTGTAAAACTTGCCAGGGCTTTGGCATCTAAAGCTGTGAGATGCAATGTGCTATGTTGAATAAAGTAGTTTGAGCACCAACTGCTTGAACTAAATGTGGCAAGGCATGGTTTCTTACGACTTGACACTGGTAGCTCTGGTGGTGTTTGTTGGATCTTGCCCTGGCACAGGTTCATGTGCAAATAGTGGCTTTCGGCCTGACTGGCACCTGGGGGAGGCAGTCAAGGGGTGAATTCTGCTGGACATCCATGCAGTCAGACTTAAGCCACAACTGTGTATACATTGTTTTGATTGTTTTTTTCTTAAGGTTAAAATAGAAGGTATTGCTGAGAAATTTATCATTTGTCCAGGTAGCTGGTGTGTTCAAAATATCTCTGGGTCTGGTTCGTGACACGCTTGTAGGGTTTACTACCCCTGCTGAGAGCACAGCTTACCTGGATCTGCAAGGGGAGGCAGGGCAGAGGCTCTGCTGAAAGGCACCTTTATGCGATTCTAACACGAGACAGGTTTTATTTCTTAGTCCTTTTCCTTAAGAGTTAAATACAATATTTTTAAAGCTTCAGATTGGCACAGCGTAGAAAATTTACAAAATGAAATACATAACACTCTTAAGAGTGCTGAAATATAACCAGATCAGCAGAAGACAAGTTTAGGCATTTATAATATTACTAGTTACATATAATTTCAACTGTGGTAATCTATCTACTCTAAAATCTCTCAGAAGATTAAAGCTCTTAATCTTTGCTTTTATGCTTCGTTTTCCTTTGTGCTATTAAATTCTAGATTAAATATTTTAGCTAGAATGAAACTGCAAAGTTTATCTGGAGATCTGTGCAGCGTGTGACCATGTCCTCTGTTTCTGCCTGGAAACATTTTACAGTATGATCTTACCCTTGTCAGGGAGGTCTTACCTGACCTCACTTTGTTTTTCTGGTTGGTGTGTACTTTTTGGAGCTGTCGCAGACTCTCTTGCATTCATTCAACTGCTCCCATGTATAATTATGTGAAAAAGATTATTTGTTGTTGCATGATTGTAAAGCTAGCTAGATTATGATTTTTACTAGGTACTGATGCTTAAAAACCTACTGATGTTCTCTAGCTTTGTGCTGAAGTTACGAATGACGATTGATGAGAGGGTATATATATTTTTCCAATGTAACTCTCCCTTAATGGCTACAGATGAAGTAACTGTTGAAGTGCCATGCAAATTAGGTAACTCAAATGTCTGATTTTCCTTTGGTCTGTTACTCTGCCATTTAAAGAGTATATGTTTTCTTCTTTGTAGTGATTATTTTGTATCAATGTCTAAGGAATCCTAAAACAGGTGTTCACAAGAAGCTAGCCCTGCTCTAGGTTTCTGCTGTTTGAGCTTAGGGGGAGATGAAGAGATTTTTTTTCTAAGTGGTAGTCATTGCAGAGTGAAAAACATGTAGAACAAGGACCAAGACGTGGTCTGATTGACCAGCCTGTTCGTTTGTGCATAAAGAGGTAGTAAAATTGCCACAGCATCGTGAGCTTTTTGTTTGTCAGTCAACATATCAGCACATCATTAGTTACAAAATGATGCCCCAAAGCAGAGCTGCTCACATTATAGCTGCTGCTATAGGGCATTAGCTATTGGTTGCAAAGAAATGAAAACAGTACCTGCCATTGGGATAAAGGCTGAAGCGTTTTAGTCTCTTTAAGTGTTCTTTTATTTTGGAGAGAAGCTTTTGACACACAAACTCTTCTATTCAAAATCATTCTAATTAAGGTTGCTGGCTTAGAGGGTAGAGGGGAACAAGATTTTTTAAATGGTTCTGTAGGATAACAATCTTTTCTTCAAAGTCCACAGTTAGACAAGAAGAAAATAAAGTATTCCATGACTTCACATATTCTATCGCCAATTAAAAAAAAAAAAATCTCTATCATGTTACTGAGTACTTAATCATAGTTTTAAAAGACTGTACCATATTGTGTCAAAACCCTGTGTGTATAAAGTAGTTTGGTGTTTGTTAAGCCTTATCTTTTTGTAGACTCAAGATCTTTTACTTTTTGGAAGGAAGATTTTGCTCTCAAAAGCAAGAAGCCTGGAAAGGACTAATGCCAAGTCTGTTGTCATTAGGCTTTAGCAAGTTAGAGAATAACCTGAAATGTAGGGTGACAGCAAAAACAGTCAAGTAATTATGGGTGTGATGAGTTTAATTTGTAACATACATTGACTGCAACATCTGAATGTGATGCACTGTGATCTTTCAGCTGAGTTGCTCTCTTCTGTATTTTCCATTGGCTTGACATAGGTGTAAATGACCATGAAACCTTTTTGTACTTTGACTGGATTGAAGTTCTTTTGACAGTAATTTGTTGTGCAACACAAAATTTGCAACAGAAAACAACAAGAGGTCCTTGAGGTACTGGAATGTGTTTGTGAAAGTGGAATGTCAAAAGGTGATAATGTTTGAATAGATGTGTTTGCGTTATGTATTGAATGTGTTGGGAAAGGCAGCTAAAGCAAGGGGAAGTTTGCTAAGGGGAAACTTGAATATAGTTAGCCACCCAGCAGAATAACTTGATGGTTACAGAAGGCCAGTTGTAGAGTGCTTGGAGAGTAGTAGACTAACATAGTCTATTGCGGGTGTATCTTGTTGAACTGTAGGAAAAAAATGAAAAACAAAAATGGTGATGTGTTTTCCTGAGGAGCTGGACTTTAAACTTAAATATACCTTCTTTGAAAGTACCCATTTGGCTATTAAGGAATTTGTACAGTCAGCAAGGTACTTGCTGGCATGAAACTTGACTTCATAGCCCTATTTCTTTTAGATGTTACAAAGGCCTGTTTCCTGTGGCTGCTGAAAGGCCGGAGGTCATACCTGCTAAGACCAAGTCAAAGCTGACTATCTATTTAGGTGATATTTCACAGGCAAGTATGCATTTGAGTTGCCCATGTTCTAAGTGTGGCATTTTGATTGTCCTGAGCATCACACTGGCTGCACAATTTGTAATGGACCTCTTGTGTAAGTGATGACCATTCTTTACTGAGGTGTAATTGCATCTGGTTTCAAACAGCAAGTGCCTTTATAATGCTCTCTACTAAGTGTTATGTGCTTGCTGATTAATCCCCTTTATGGTAACTAGTTAACGTTTAAGTTGAAGCTTAGTGTCCTTTCTTATCATATTGCGAGGAAAACCTTGCTGATGTTGTCTCCAGTTTATTTTCTTCCTGTGCCTGATTCTCAGTATGCCTGTTTTTTGGTGATCCAAGTATGGACCATCTTCTTACATCAGAGAGAATGGTAAATAATGAGAGAAATATTAACCAGCAGGGAAATAGTAGAAGTTCAATGAGCTAGTATGGTTCTCCTTTGAAGGATTATAAATTTCCGAGGCCTATTAAAGATGAACAACAACAAAACCAAAACCCACAAAATTTGAAAACAATGTGCTGTAACTATAATCAAATTCAGCATCTATGCTGTCCTGTTTCTGTTGTGTGGTCTACCTTTTAATAAGAGACTCTTCCTTTTTTTGGTGGCTCCAATTAGAGGGTTTTCTTGTTCTGAAGATTGGTTAGGCGAAATATAGAAGACTAGAGCTCTTCAGTTCAAGTTACAAAACATACAAGTCTGTTCGATAATTACATTTCCTGGAGCTGCAGTCTTCAGTCAACAAAGAGGTTGGTGTAGGATGAGAAGTACTCTTGAAAACCAATATCCTTAAAACATAGCAATTCTGTGCCTCGTGGGGGCTAGCAGAGAACTAAGTTTACTGTAGAGATAAGATAGTTACACAGTATTTGTTTATAAGAAGAAAGTACCTACACAGTTCTCAGCTCTGAATCTTGACCTGCGAGTATCATAACCTTCTTATGTCAGAGACTTCAATTAATATTACAAAATCAATGAAAGATGCTAGAAACTGCTCACAAAGATGCTATGGTACTGAAAAGAGAGATTGAAGTTATGGCAGAGCACTGAGGTTGTTGAAGTAGAGGAAAAGGGTTTCTGTTTAATATAATGTAGAATGTTCCTTTTATGCACAGCATATCTCAGTTCTGAAGTTAATATTTTTGGAAGGTTCTGCCAGAAGGCCTTATTTTAAATATTTCCAGCAATTTCAAAGGAAAGGAAGTTTTTGAAATATATAGTGTTTTTTTGTTTTTTTTTTCCTGTGACAGGTTTTTCAAGCAATTTGGTAGAATTTACAAAGATACTATAGATATGCTTTGGCAATGACTGTTCCTTAATTCAAAAATGAAATCAGGTTCTTCGTATATGTTCAAGTTAATAGGAATCTTTGCATATTTCCAACCATAGTGAGAAATCCCAAGTATGGTTTGGCTAGAAGAAAAAAAACTTCTTTCAGCAGAAGGATTTCAAGGAAGTATCTATACACATGACTATAACATCAAGAACATGTAGGCTAAATATTTTAGTAGAAGAACCTGTTGCTTAAATTTAAAAGTGCGTGATGTGATGTAGTACTAGGCATGAATAACAAATCCTGTGCTCAATTTGAATGGCAGGTGAGAGAGAGACAGAAGTTAAAGGAACCAAGTTCTTGATACTGTAGTCTAGAGAGAAGTTAGTTGGAAGGTCAGAAAAGGTGATGAATGCCTAGGTGTAAATAATTAAGGCTGTTGGTAGCAACTGATGGTTAGGAAAAAAAATGCATAAGCTGGGGAGGCAGAGATAGTGTGTCAGCTAAGTCTGTTTAGAACCAAGTAACTCAATTTAAAAACTAAAAGGAAAAAAAAATTCTCTATTTAAGCTATTTTTATGCTTCACTTGCTTACAACTTTTTCAAATGTTATGTTCAATGTCTAGAGATTTGCTGTAATCCGAGGCAGAATGGCACACCTTGTTTTCCTTAGCCATTTGTTAGAACACACCTTGTCCAGTGGCTGGATTTAAAGTTAAGTGGTGAGACAAAATAGAAAGCATGCAGGAATAAAGAAGCTGAAGATCTCTCTTTTTTTTGTTGTTGTTTAGTTTGGAGATTTGCAATGTAATGTCATCCATCTTTTTTCCTGGCTACAAAATCATTTTTGTGAACCAAATGGTGTTTATTTTTCTGTTAGTTAGTTGGAATTGTAAATGACATGCATACAGCTCAGGTTGATTTGGAGAATACATAAACTGCAAGGCACTCTAGTGCTTTTCTAGCTTCCACTTCAAAAAGTCTACAACTCTATCTTTAGTCAACTGAAACTGTCAACTCATTCAATTTGGTATCTTTAAAATACCCAATTTCTAAAGTATTTTGATTAAATGCAAGATATGTCCTTTATGTGCATTTTTTATCATTTCTTGAGTTTCAGAAACTTAAGAATACTGCACTGAATGAGAAAATGTGGTTTCAAATGATGTTGGAAAGAAATTTTAATTATGAAAACAAACAGTGATACTTTGTGCTGAAGTAGATCTTACTTTAGGTGGTTAAGATTATGTTATTAAAACGTGCCAGAGTGTCTGACAAATGTATTTGACAACTGAAGGTAACATCATCAAAACATAGGTACAGAATTTAGAGGACACCTTTGTCCATAGGCAGTAACTTGTAAAGAAGAGAGAACAAGTTTCAGGCTGACTTTTAAGAGCTCAGATGATACTAAGTAGGAGATATTAAATGTAAAGGTACAAATCTAACCTTCCATGACAATGATCATCTCTTAAGAGATATCCTTCTGTGTCTGAATGCTTTGTAGTTTTATGGTAAATAGACCCTCAGGTACTATTTAACTATATTTATTTCAATTTATGTGCATGCCATACATACCATTACAGTTCTCTTAGATCCTACTTAACCAAACCTTCATCTTTCTCAGGTTTAGCTGAATGTTTTAGCAACCAGGGAAAGTAGCTTTATGACACTGGCAGAGATGAGTGCACTACCAGTTTGTATGTTTGTGGAGACTTCCATGAGAAGTGCTACATGGTCCTTGAATCAGTTACGTCTTTAGTTACAGAAAGCTAGAATGAAGAATAGTCCAATCCTTATTTTACAGACAGTTGTGGAGTTTGTTTGTTTGTTTGTTTTTCTTTCCCCAAAACCATGTCCGCTCTCTTTATGGGAGGAAGTTTACTCTGATCACCTGATGAAAAACCGGTATTGCTCACATTATCTCAAAGTAATGATCTATATCATCTGGTATCCTGTCAACAGTGGCGGTTAATATATAATTGTTAAGAAAAAAGAATTTGCATCTAATCGGGCTTCAAGAGGAGGAAAAAGATATCGCTTCTCTTCCAGATGACCCACCAAAGCCTTAGACCATGCAATTTGTTTATAGCCATTATGTGAATGCTTGTGAGCAAATGTTGACAATTAACAATAACGTTGAGCGCTTAATTATATCATGCATCCCCACAGGGCTGTTTTATGTTAAGTAGTTGTCTCTGGGTGCTTCAAACAAACTTATATTCATAAAAAGTTCTTTAGCAATCTTTTATTGTTTGTATGACAAGATCATATACCTGTTTCTCTTTTTGGCCAAATGGAAGAATTAACATCAAATCTTTGGCTGATTTTTGCGGTGGGAGAAATCAATGCTACAAGTTGCCTTGGATGCCATTTGCTTGTATGAATCCATCTCAAAGCTCCTTTTTTATTTTTTATTATTCCTTGAAAACACGAGTGTTTTTATTGAAATAAGTAACTTTAGATAGCACTTCCTGTGCAATTGTTAAGGAAAAACATAAGAATAAATTCAATTTCTACGTTAAGTTCTTTCATGCTATTCAGAGTCTTTTCCTACTAAGATGTATTGGTGCGCTGATGTACATTGAGGAAACTTGCTGTATGATTGCATATAAAATGATGAACATTAACGTTCTTCATAATATTTAAGGTTGAGAGGCTTTTTAAATGTTTTCTCTGGATGCTCATTTAAGGCTTCAGAGTGTGAAGGGGTGGAGGAAAACATACATATCCAAATTGAGTTTGTAGGAGGACAGATATTGGGCAGACATTGATAAATATTCTTCCTCTGCCATGGATTTAACTGTGACAATCTTAGGGAATATTTCATCCTTTGTAGCTGTATGTCTTTTTTTTTTTTTTTTTTGGCATTTTATATACCAGTCATCAGGTCATATTCTAGATTCTGGTTTTACTTTCGTTACATGGCAACATGCTTTCTCCATTTATCTTGCTAAGGACTGTTCCAGACTGTGAGGAAAGGTTGCTCATGCAAAAAGTATGTTGAAGTGCAAATCTGGACATATTCAGAAAGCTGCTGGATTCATTTTGCTGAAACTTTCAATTGATTTTAAGGTATGAAAACCTGGGCTTTTATCCAACTGGCCAGACCTATTACACCATCTGCTTTTGCAGATATTACACCTTTCTTTGAATCTGTTGGTGATATATTTAAGGTATTCACAGACACTGTGGTGATAGGCACAGTTTTGGATGTCATCAGTGATGAGGCGGTGGGAAAGCTGACTTCAGTCAAGTTGCCTCTGGTTAGATGAGGTGTGGCTGACATTTTTTATGAAGCCAAAGCCTAAAGAAAAAGATGGCTTAGTTCCTGTTTAGGGTAAAAAGTGGTATTACTACAAACACCTAAATGTGTTTTTGTTTGTTTGTCTTTTTGAAGAATATAAGTATTTTTGTCACATAAGGTAAACCGATGCTGTTTTACAGAAAACAAGCAGTGTTTACCAACAAATATATAGGAATAATGTTTTATGATAAAAACCAGGAAGACAGTATCAGATGGATCAATTCTTTATTTGGGCTCTGAGGTGAAAATTTTTAAGTCTGATTTTGGGTGTTTACGTTTCTTCCTGTAGGGCTTGAGTGTGGTGCCTTCAAATTGTGGATCTGTGTGCACAGCTGTGCCCCTTGTGTGTGACTTGACAAGGAAGTTCTGCTGACTATCACCTCGTTTCTTTTCAGTTGCCTCAATCTCTGCAGCTAGCTGGTGTCTTCTGTCAAGTGTTTTTACATTTCAAGGAGTATACATTCAGACTGAGTTTTCTGTACGTGGACATGTGATTCACATCGTTACATAAGAAAATGTTTTCTTCCAGGGAGTTTTACATCCTGTAATATAAAACTACCTTCAAAACAAATCTTTGGCGTACTTGCGTGGGAAATCCTTGTGGAATGGGCCCATGCATAGCGCAGATGGGAAGCACGCAAGCTGTACAGGAGAAGGTCAGAGATTAGATTCTTGAGATTTTAAGTCATTCAGTGAGCAGCAGGAGCAAGAGTACTGATTTCCTTCAGGTTTACTTGGTGACTGACTTGTGTCCAAGGATGCTATGATTTCTTGAGATACTGGCTGAAAAGTTAAAAACATGCTTTCACGCATCGTCACCCTTCCTTTAGATTTCTCATTTCTGGTACGCTGGTGCTTTGTCAATTTTTATAGATACACTTGTTTGTGTGCCTCACCAAAGTGATCTGCATTATTGAGAGTTTTTTTGGTTCTGGAAAGTGGATTTTCTTATCACTGTTTATCTGAATTCAAGCTGAATCCTGCCTTCCTCCCCCAGTCATACTGGTGCAGTGAAGGCAGTGCTGAGTTGTGACACACTGGCAGGAAGAAGGCAAGGAAGTCATCAGGGTTTCCTGAATTGTGTGCTTACACCATGGTTTGGCTACATAACTTTTTGACAATAGGGCCACTACCCTACCTCTACTGTGCCAGTGCAATATCTGCAGGAGTACATGATGCATTGTAGTAGGAAACTGACTTCATATGTTTCTTAAAAATAATAAATAATCTACTATACACATGATGTAGTTTGCAGAGCAGTTCCACAAATGGCCATGCTGGTACAAGTGCAGAGCTCTATGCCATGCTACGAGGTCTAAAACAAGCAACAGAACAAGAAAGAGAAGTAAGAACATAGGAGCAACAGCTTCTGTAGTTTTGGCCAATTGAATAAAATATATTGAAGAAACGAAGTTGTAGGGAACTTCTAAAATACATTTATGAAAAACATGACATGCTGTCTATATTAACTAATATTTCAAGAAATGTGTGTGTTGTTTTTTTTTTTCCTGAAACTTTAAACGGCATACTTTAAATTGAAAGAAGTTGGAAATGCAGACTTTCAGATGTATGAAGGCAAAAGCAGTGTTGGGTAGTATTAACTGAAGGATCAGTCGTGATTCAATGTGAAGCAAGTGCTTCATCAGTGAACTCTGACGCTGAGGAGTAATATGTGGATGCATATGAAGAAACAAACATGATCTATGGCAACTTTAAGAAACAGATGCAAGAGGGATAGGTCTATTAACTGTGCTTAATTGGGCAAACTAAATTCTATATTCTCTTGAGACGAAATTGTAATATCTAAATAGCAGCTGCTATTTAATATAGGCATCAGGACAGGCCCAAGATGGCCAATGCTTTGCTCATCTACAGCCTTTAACCTCAAATGACTAAACAAGTCTTGTGCATCTGCAACACCACCATGCATTTTTGTATGTATATTACAAAGTATGATATGTTGTCTTCCTTAAGTGAATGCACTTGAAAAACGGGAGTCAAGACATCAGGCCATGCACACACGCATCTAAATCACTCCCAGATATGATGAGCTGCTTCTGATTTTTGAGAAGAGAGCATGTGGCAAAATGCAGGACACTTTTAAGCTCGGGCCTCAACTAGATTTGAAAATGACTGCTATGAATGGATGGGTAATAAAAAAACATTTGTCAGATATGACAAAATGAAATATTTGATGAAATGGGATTTATCTCACCAACATTTTTCTCCTTCAGAAAAGAATGTTGATGGACACTTCAGTATCACCACATGCCCATGTTTTGACGTTCTTATCAGCTAAATGCTGTTTGGATGGTTGGTTGTTTTTAAGTGGTGCTGCTCTTGAAAGGTTGTTTCATTTAAATGTACTAGTGTTTTAAAATTTTGGTTTGTAGGGAATTTGGAAGATCTCAAAGTACAGGTTTCACTTACATTTAAACAGAGGTTCATTTCAAAATATTGAAATCATTTGCTATCATTGAATTTCCTTTTGCAACAAAATGTTACAATACGTTTTTTCCCCATATAGTATGGTTAGCCACTATGCTTTACCTCTGTAACTGATAAGAGCATACTGCATGTGGTTATGGGTAAAATGTGTCCTAGAATTGTAATTCCTGTCTTTGAGATGCATTTTATTTGTGCACATTTATGCTTTTCAATCTAAATCACTATGAACCCTTTTATAGTTAATGACTTCTAAAAATAAGTTCTTTTAGTATTCTCCATGCGAAATTATCATGGTTTAACATCTACAAAGGCTTAGGAACTTTTTTACAAATAGGAAGAGATTAAAACTTTTTGAGGGAGTGATTGATTAATTAGAAGCATCCACTGTTTGTCACATGCAAGTTTCTTTCAATTTTAGTCTATCCTCTCAACTAAGGGGAAAGCAGGTCTATTAAATGAATTGCAGAAACTGATTCCAGGCCTGATTTCTTCAAGCAAGGGATTGGTATGGAAGGAATGCAGTTATCCTACATTCTGTGGCCTGGAAGACTCATGAGGATTATACAGTTAGAGGATGCTTTCTTTTTTGTGTTTTCCTTTTTTTTTTAATTTTCTCTCCCTCCCCCCCTCCCCCCTTTTTTTCCCCTTGTTCCTTTTCCTTTCTTTTCCCCTTGTTCCTTTTCCTTTCTTTCCCCCTTGTTCCCTTTCCTTTTTTTTTTTCCCTTGCTCCCTTTCTTTTGTGCTCTTCTCATTTGGCTTTATGATTAATACCCAGAAAAGTTATTTACTTGCACTTATTTGTTCTTTTTTTTTTTTTGGCACAATGGCTGTGTTACTTGATGCCTGATGTATGTGGCTTGCTGTGTTAATTGCATGCCCATGTAAATTCTAATAGCCTTAACTTTCTTGGTTTGTCTTGTTCCTCTTAAGTTACAATAATTAACAAAATTTCATCGGAATATCCAAAATCTAGAGGAATCTCTAGAAATTCTAGTATATTTGCAACAATGGGCAATGAAACGTTACTCAGTGCTATTGTATTTTGCAAAGATTACTTATCAAACAGAAGAAGGCGGGTTTTGTGTGCTTAAGATTTGAGTCTGAAAAAAAGGTTTCCAAAAATACTACACCAAATTCCAAAGCAGTCTTGTTTTAATTTCAGTGGTTGGAATAATAACCAAGTAAAGAGCATAAAACAGGCAGTCTGACTTGAACAGGGGCGATTGTGGGGTTAGACATCCACTTCTGTAATCAAAGCATGTAATAGAACTCAAGTGTACACAAATCTATATTTATGACAGCCTTCATTTTACATTCTATTTAAGAGAATCTCTGTATCTGAAAATGAGTAACAGTCTAGCCCCCCAAAAAACAAACATCAGATGTAGTGTTGTTTACAGTGAATTCCACAACCAGCCTAATCAGGAACTATAAATCAACAGGAAAATAGGATACGCCACTAATTAGTTAGTCAAAAATTCTACCAATCAGCACAGACCTATGACAGAAAATCCCAAACTTGTTGAAGGCATCTTTTCAACTTCAATGTTTAAAAGACAGATCTGTTTTTAAGAAGAAAATTTATGTAAATGTATGAAATTTGTTTCTAACTTGAGTAAACTGACGTATCACTAACTGAAATCAAATGTTTGTAAAAGTGTCTCTGGGATAAATCTAATCCAGTCTGATTTCTATTAATTGATTTGTTTTGCAATTTAATGGCTGTCAAATCAGTTCCCATTGCCAAAATCATACTTAGCTCATGTTGTAGCCAAGGCAATCAAACAAGCAGTGTTCTTGGTAAATGATATTTGGCAGAATGTTCAATTATGCATGTCATGGCTTAAACCAACTCCAGTCCATATTTCATGCATATGTGTGAATTCTTTAATGCATATTACCTTTTATGAAGTAACCATATTTTAATTCATGATTACGAAGTTCTATGAGAATTGAAATGCCACCTAGAGTTCAGCTATGTAGTATGTAGGATGGAGTCCCAAGTACCTGCTTTAGTTTTATGCCTGAAAGCATTAATGGGCTTATTAATTGCCAAATATAAATCTAATATTGAAGAAACTACGAAGTAAACCTGCATTTTATTTCCTAACTAGTATGTAATTTAAGTCTGTTTTTTTGTGGTGTTTTAGTATCTACATTCAGCTGTTAATTAGGACTTTTGACGTGCACTGCTGCAGGGATGATCCCTTGAAGAAAATATTTTCAAGTCTTTTCACTTTCTAAACACAATTTATGTCTTCCCAGTTTAGATATTTGCATATAAACTGCTATTCTGATCTACATTCTTGCTGAGTTGCTTCATAAGTCTTTGAGGTTGTTCCACAAGAACTAATACATGTAATCTAAATAAGGAAAGTGAAAAGAATCCGCTAAATGAATGATTTCTCTGTAAAAAGAGCAAGCCCTATGAGTAGAAGTACAAAGTTCAGTGAGCTGTTGTGACTTAATTTTTGGAGTGTACTTCTCTAATTTACTTTTAAGTTCAAGTATGAACATCTCAGATATTCTTCTTTTACACTGTACTGGTGGATTTTTGTGTTTGGAAGAAAGGGGACATTGCATCCGTACTTGTTTTGGTAAGATGGCAACACCATGTGATACAGTGGACATGTCTGAAGCTGAGTTTTTTCCTTACTGATGCTGAATATGTGCTGTATCCCAATGGAAGATGCATAGGGCACTTAAGTCCTCCGAGGATTTAGCTGAATTGGTGCATTCATAATTACACAGATGTTAAAAGCAGTCTGAAGAATTTCTGACCTGAGAAATGTCAAGTTCAGGCTGCAGTGTAGAAAGCCTTGAGCACAATAATGTTCTAATAAAATACAGAATTTTAACTCTGCCTTTTCAACTAACTGAGCAGAAGTTTCATCTAAAAATCTGTGATTATGCCATTTCTCTTCTTTCTGCCTCTCTCATCAAAGGGTGATGAGCCTGAGCTCTTTTGTGAGTGGTTGGTGAAAAGCTTTAGATGAGTATTGGTCTGTTGTAGTCACAGAGTTCCCATCTCCAGGGAGCTTATAATTTTTCAGAGATCCTTTAGTGAGAGAGCAATTTCTTCAATACTGTGTCTGCATGTGATTAGTGAAAGCACTTCACTTGCCAGAATCTCTGTCCCATGTCTAAGTATGCTGTTACTTCCAGAAGTTTTTTCTGGCCTGTGCGCTTCAGCAAATAGTGAATGCAGTACTGACTGCCATGGGCAGTTTGGTCAATTTACTGACACAGAAAATGTTACCTGCCTCTTGGATCAGGGGGCTTATTCAGGGACAAAGGTGTGATTCAGTAAGTATTGTATTTTCATGGAATCATAGAATGGCTTAGGTTGGAAGGAACCTTAGAGATTATCTCATTCCAACCCCCTGCTTTGGGCAGGGATGCCACCCACTAGATCAGGTTGCCCAAAGCCCTGTCCAGCCTGGCCTTGAACACCTCCAGGGATGGGGCATTCACAGCTTCTCTGGGCAAACTGTTTGAGTGCCTCCCCACCCTCTGAGTGAGGAAGTTTTTCCTTATATCTAATTTAAATCTCCACACTTGATTTAAAAAACATTCACCCCTGCCCTATCACTGTCTGTGTAAAAAAAAGTCACTCTCCATCTTTTTTATAACCCCCCTCTTTAAGTATTGAAAGGCCACAAGGAATTCTCCTTGAAGCCTTCTTTTCTCCAGGCTGACAAACCCCCAACCCTCTCAGCCCATCTTCATAGGAGAGCTGCTCCAGCCCCTTGATCTTCCTCATGGTCTCCTCTGGACCCACTCTAACAGACCTATCTCCTTCTTTTGCTGGTGGCCCCAGCCCCAGATGCAGTACTGCAGGTGGGGCCTCCTGAGGGCAGAGCAGAGGGGTACAATCCCATCCTTCAACCTGCTGCCCACTCCTCTGTTGATGCAGCCCAGGATGCAGTTGCGCTTCTGGGCTGCAGGCTCGCACCTTTTTGTCTACCAAGAACCCCCGAAGTCATTCTCTGCAGGGCTGCTCTCAATGAGTTCTTCTCCCCATCTATGTTCCTGTCTGGGATTGCCCTGACCCAGATGCAGCACCTTGCACTTGCACTTGTTGAATTTCGTTAAGTTCACGTGGGCCCACTTCAAACTTGTCCAGGTGCATATAGATGGCTTCCTTTCCTTCTATTCTGTCAACCACACCACTCAGTGTGTTGTCATCTGCAAACTTGCTGAGGGTGCATTTGATCCCATTGTCTATTGCATTGATAAGGTTATTAAACATTTTACTTGAACAGAATCATTGTTCCTTGAATTAGACAGATTCTGCTGGTGGACACAAGTGTAGCAATCTAAAATGTGACATATAAAAACATGACTTATTTTTGAAAATGGATAATTCTATGGTCCTTCAACTCTAGGAAGAGAAGAAACTGGCTTAACATAAGCCTCTTCTAGGCTTTTTACTTGTTCCTTTTTATTCCACTCGTGCTGTGTTCCCTGACATTAGAAGTCAGAGGTACTTTCTCTTCATGAGTTAGCCACATGATGTTAACTAGCTCATTGTATCCAATGTTCTGGATTACTTGTATTATTTTTAGAAGTTTTATGTAAAATACCATGTATTATGCATTAACATAATATGTTGCCTGAGTCAGTATGTGTTGGTCAAAGTATCCTAGTAGGATGGTGCATGACGTCAAGCATGCCATCTAAAATGCCGTGGTGGGATATTACAAGATGACGGAGCCCCCAGCATGCAGCCTGGCTTACTTGTACTGAGCACGCTTCAGTTCTCTGCCAGCTTGTTAAGTAAAAAGCTTGTGCAGGCTATGTCAAAACCTGGAATCTTTGTGCTTTTTTCCCTTAATGTAAGGATTCTTTGAGTGTTTCCTCCTTCTGCTTTTGATAAAATGATTCTTCAGTTTGTGTAACCATTATGCGACCCAGGCTTTTGTAAATGGATTTTGTTTATTAAGAGGAAGGAGACAGATGTTTCTTGTAAGAACTTTTCTCAGTGCTATGTAAAGTAAAAACACTATGTTACTTAGTACTGTAATCCATGAGCAGTCATTCTCTTTATAACTTTATGTGCTCTGGTTACTTTATCAGTTGCTTGGACTCTTCATTGAGAAAATCAAGAAATAGATCATCTTGTCACTGTGAGTGTTGCTCAGGAGTTAGCACAGTGCTGTTAGGAACACCTACAGTGTGTCCTGAAGAACATGCCAAAGGATTTTGAAATGCCACCTTGGCTACGCTATTGTGTAGCAAAGTAATATTAATTATTCCCCGTGTGCCCCCTGCACGTAATTATATTGTCCTGGAAAATGTAGGAATAGTGAGTTGCAAATCAAAAATGAACAAATTCTGCATCTGATTTTAGGAAGAAGAAAACAAAACAAAATAGCTCTTATACTTGACACCATTGTCTCCGAGAGAATGATGAGGGTATTTGCAATACAACCCTCAAGTGCTGTTACAGGCTTCATATCCCCTTCCAATGAGCCTGTTCTGCTGTCCAGCCTGTTGCACAGATAGGGAGTAGATAAGTAGCTAAATGTCTACTTGAAGCTGCTTTGGACAGGCCTAAGACACTCCTAAGCTAATAACCTCTGTACTTATTTTATCACTGGTGTTTTAGGGTGGATGAAATTCTCCTGACTGCTTAATTGGGAGAATTGGACTGGAAAATTGCCATATCGCTCTTTTTAAAAGAGTGCCAGGAGCCATGGTTGCTAGTTGTCATGTTGGTGGCTTAATCAGGGCTTTGCATCTCTGTACATCTGGGAGACGTTCATTTGTTTTTAGTCTTCTTTCCAGGTGGTTAGGCAATGAACCAAGCTGCCTGTGATCAGAAACCGCACATACAAAAATGGCTGCAAACATTGATAGTTTGTTCCCTTTATTGTTCAGTCACCAAGCAAGTGTAGTTAGAAGCAAAGTCTATTTCTGGCATAGCAAGGGTATAATTTGGAGGAATAAACTTTCACTGTATGTTCTAGCCATTTTTTAAAATGCAATTTGACAGTTCCCTTAAATACGACATGAGATCTTAAGCTCTGGCAGAAGATGAATACTGTACTCTTCTAAACAACTGCAGATACATATGCATCCCCGGATGTGGTAAGACTCAGATTTCCTCCCAAAAATTTCTTCTTAGCAAGCCAGTGTACAGAGTAGGAAGTGAAAATATCTTCCAGTGAAAGATTCCTGATATCTTTTTTGCTACTACTGCAAAAAAAAGGAATGATCTTCATTTGGTGCATTTCTTGCTCATACTGTAGCCAACCTTTAAGTCAGTGATGCTTAAACTTACAGGTATATACATTTAAAAAACCAAAAGGAAAAAAAAAACTTTTATACGTTGCTGTGAAAAAAAAGGCCTAAGAAGATAGCATTGCAAGATGAGGCCAGAGATGTATTTGTGACTATGAATATACATTTAAAATAGAAAAATAAATGAAATAAATACTTAAAAGTGAAGTGAGAATACAGATGGCTTCACAGTTTATCAATCTCCTTATTTTTAGCTTCTGTAATTGCCGAGAATATAGTGAGTATATTGAAAATATGCTGCAGAACAGACAGACTGTTTCATAATGGTAGTTATTTCTAGTTTTATAGTATTAAATTTAAGCGATTTATTTTCTCTACATTTTGTTTTCCTTGTGGTTGTTTCACTGTTGTAAATTACTATATTCTGTGCAGTAGCAACTCAGCAAAAGATGCAAAGCAAAAGAAGAAATTGTCATTTTGTGTAGGTCAAATGAGGCACGGCACTATATGGGTATTCGGTAGTGTGGTTCTACTTTGCTAAGAAGAAAATGTATCGTTATGAGGGACAGATTGCTCATGGTACTCCAGAGAACTTTTTCTGATGGAACAGAAGAAGAAGGAGGGAGATTTTATAGATGTGCTAGCACAAATTTCTGAAATATATTTCATAGCAGCTGAAGTTTTTTTTTTTCTCAATCTCTCTTACCTTTCCATCTCTGTTCAGCTTTTTCTTATTTTTCTTCATTTCCCTTTTGTAGACTGCAAGTGGAGTGAAAGTTAAAATTTAGTTTTGAAAACTATTATATTCAATTGAATGTAAAACCAGGTAAAATACCTGTGTGTAAAAATTCTGTTGGGAATGAGTATTCCAGTTTTATGGACCACCTGTGGAAACGAAGGATAAATTTAGCCCACAGGTTAAAACATTAAAAAATAAAACGATTACAGAGAAATAGCTATAAAGCAGACTGAACAGGAAGAGGCCAAATGAGTTCTGTTGCTTCAAATTGGTTGCTCTAAGCTAGAATGAAATATGCTTCAAAGACAGAAGTACCAGCAGCAAGTGGCTGACTTTGGTAGTATATCTAATCATATGGATTTAAATCTAATCCCCCAAATTCAGTTGAGCGAAATAATTTATGGACTTTTGAACAGCTGTTTATATGCATTTGATGAAGCAAGTCTTCCTCTAGAACCACAGATGGCAAGTTACCCCCCCCCCCCCCCTCAAAAAAAATGTTCTGATGGGTAACTTCTCTGAATTTGTAAAATACCTACTGCTATTAAAAATACCTGATTTCACGTTAAGGATGAAAAAAAATGAAAATGAATAAAATAATTGCAAAAACTCTTGTTCAGTATATATTGTTTCCCTCATATTGTGTTCAGTGCTAAAGACAAACCCTTATGTATAAAACAGTAAATCAACAGATTGGATGTTAAAGGCTGCAAAATCAATGATTTGAGTGAAAAGCAACACATATATCTGAATTAAGCACAATACAGTGTTATATAGTAAGACTGATAGTATTTTTGGAAAAGGATCCGGGAGAAACGGGATACATGACAAGATATCAAAGTCTGTCATTTCAAAATTCAGACTAAACTCTGGAATATCATAAAAATACTCAACTGTTGGTTGTGTCCTGTTCTGAAGGCTGTGTACATGGGTTTGTAGAAGAACACTGCCTTTTCCCTCAACTTTCTTTTTCTGTTTACATCTGTCAGAACTAAACTGGTTCAGCAAAAATACATGGAATGTCTTTCATTGGTGTAACTGAGCACTCTTCTAAAATAAATCTGAACAGAGTTTGTCTCCTACAGAAAAGGAGGAAGTATGTGTGCACCTGGGTTGTGCTTGAATTGCATGATTTGCTTTCAAGTCTTCCATCTGAAGAGGAAAGCAAAATACAACAGCCACTCTACATCGTGCAAATAGCTTCAGAGGTTTAGAAAGAAAAAGACGCAAGTGAGATGGCATGCGTGTTTATTTTTCCTCGAAAAACGGGATAAAGAAGGGTACTGTGCCGCTAAGTACATTGCAATCTTCCTCTCCATTTTTTGTTAGGTGGAATAGGGAGAGAAGAACAGATTTCGTCTGTATTTCAGATGTATTTATATATTTTTATTTTCACAGCTGTGGACCCTAGAAAGGTTTATTTACTACAAAATCAAGGAATAGTTATCTCTAAAAATTAGCAGTTCATTGGCAATGTACTCTTTAGTAGTGAACCAGAAACCCAAGAGACTGGTCTGGGGAACGTGCTGATGAATTGTGAGGGTCTTTGGTTTCTGTTGGATTCACAAAGAAGGATTTTGAACTTCCTGCTGTCAGAAGCCTGTAGTTTTATAATGGATCAAAACCAAGCCAACCACCCTACCCCCACCCCCAGTTAAAAAAAAAAAAAAAAAAAAAAACTACATTTTTTCTTTTGAACAAAATTACAAGGTCTTGATGGGAAATGGAGTAATGGAGTCTAGGATCTCTCCATGCTGCTATTTGGTCTGCTTGCACTGTGTAGGTAGCTGTTTCCACGGAGGAGCTTTATTCCAAGTGCTCCCTTTATAACCCTGATGCTTTGCTGTTGTGTCAATTCAATTACTAATCTAGATGATGGATCACCCTAGAGAATTTTGCCTTTTTTTTTTTTTCTAAAAATTACTCTGTAATGCCAATATTCCTCCTGCAATTTCACCATTTCTTAAGTTGCTTGTGTGTATAACAGAATTGTTTCAGCTTGGCAAAATTTAAGTTGCCATATTGCCACAGGAGTTTTTTATACCTGGATTAAGTAAATAAGGTGATGCTGTAAAATGCTTTTCTCCTTCAGAAACAACAATGAAAAGTTAGGCATACATTGAGTGACAATTCTTTAGCAAATCAGTTAATAGTTACAATATATTATGAAAGATATGTAAATGTGCTTAGAAATTGCCAGGTGTAAATGTAGTGGTGATAAAGTGAAATCGTAAGTTATACTTTATAATCTTCCATCTCTTTTTCTGCTTTGCCTGGGTAGTAGCAGGGTTTTTATTTTTTCCAAAGGTGCTAAGTTTAGTTTATAAATTGGAGATCTGCGAAGAAAGAATGCTATCTGCACTGACTCACTCTGGTGTCTGGTCTTTATTCCAGGCCTTATTGATGACAAAGTATGCTATGAATTTAGAAAATCTACAACCCTGTGAAAGTGGCAAATTGCTTTCTGGTTTACCTCCAGTGTTTGTATGCATGTCAAGCTCACCTCTTGACCTTTTCTGCACTGAGTTTCTCTGGAGCTGCAGAGCAGTGGCACAGGTGTGCACATTCAGGCAGGAATGCAGGCTGTCAAGGATATGATTTTTTGCAATTCTCCTGCTTTTCATCCCTTTGCATTCAGAAGTATGAATTACTGATATTTTATTCTTATTCACAAAGGTTCTTTTAGACCTGAGAGCTTATGCACTTGATAAACCTTAAAATACCATCTGCAGACTGAAAAAAAAAAATAAAAGAATATTGGTATGGTTGTGATTTTTTGTGTATATTCTTTTTAATGTAAATACTGTTTGTTAATAGGCAATAACATTTGTTTAAACATGACTGAAAGTATACTAGATTTGTTTCAACTTGTGCATAATCAGTGCAGTTCAACAGGGTAGTAAAGCAGGGTATAAATTATGAGTCTGGTGCATATTTGCTATGCATTGCTCTCTAGACCTCCCAAACTTATATCCTAAGGGCAGTTCAATGGCAGTTGAATAATTATAGTTAATTTACCTTGTGATCATCAGTGGTTATCAGACCTGTGAGGTGGTATTCATCTGTGGGTTATGCAAATTGGATGCATCAGTGGACTGTTTCATAATTGATTAAATATAAGTAAAACAGGAAATAAAATATTTCCATGGTCTTTAATCTTAAAATTGGAGTTCACTGGAAGGAGAAATTAGATGAGAAGTCATCTCTCCTGCTGTATCAGACCTAACGCTTCCCTTTTCTTCCTTTGAAACTGATCCATTCCCTTTTATATGATGTATATCAATGCCCAGTGTGTGTCGTCACATCTTGGGGTTTGCGCATGACTGCAGAAACTGGCTTTTCTTTCCACTGGGTAGCTAACGGGCACCATGCTGACTCAGGATTTAAGCAGCTCCTCAGGTAGGGCATCCCAAAGCCTGACACCACCTTGTGGGTAGGGTGAGAGGGCATGCTACATCTGGTCCTTGATGCATAGCCAAGTGTGCAGACACTCTCTGGTAAGAAAGCTTCCTGCCCTACTCGCAAGTTTTGTTTTTTCCTGTTTGTCCAAGGAGCTGTTACCCAACTCCAGAATCGATGACTTGGGTGTTAAAGTCCCAGTAGCCATTGAAAAAATCCTTGCTTTGTTGTACACAATGATGTGCATAAGTGCTTTATGAATGGTCTTTGGCTATGCTAGGAGTGTGCTAAGTGCCTTCAGAACTCTGTAGTTCAGTTGTTTTACTTCTTGGTTGACTAAGGCAACTAGATAGCAATCACTTTGCTGTCAGTAGTGAGACTCAGTACCAAATGAAGCTTTCGCCAATTATATGTCTGAACCAGCAAATGATTTCTGCAGTCCTCTACTGATTTTTACAGAAGGCAGGTAATGAGTGTAAGAGAGGGAAGTATCACTATGAAGAAGCTGCTGGTAGTCTTGATGTCCTTCTGCAGTTTTAGAATGAATTAACTCACAAATCGTGATCTGAAAAAAAAAAAAAAAAATTATATATATATATCACCACATAATATGGGCTTGGTTTGGAGTCATCATCTTTGCTCTGGGTAATTGTCTACATATCCATCCAAATCATAAAAATGGCAGCTGATAAGATATAGGACATGCATGTCTTGATTTTTTTATTCATCTGAAGTGACGCCATCAAAATAGTAATTGCTTTTCTCTCGGCTAATTCTATGGAACCTGAGTCTGGACATTTTTTTGTCATCTTTCACCCTCAGCCATTTGTATGCAGTAAATACATTCTGAAGTATTATTAGTATGTTTGTTTAATTTTGCTGCTACATTTCAGATTAATTCCTCTATGGATTTGAAAACATTTATTTCTCATTTGTAACATGTTTGGTTTTTGACTTCCCAAAAGCTTGGGAAAAACTTTTAGGACTGTACTCTATTCCCATCCCCCCAGACTTTTGTATATTTTTATCCCCTAAAACACATTTGTGGTATTGGAGTGATGTTGTCATACTACTAAATTAATATGTAACCATTTTTTTTTGCTAGACCAGCACAATTATTTTAAGCTCATAATTTCTCTTAGTGACATGAAATTATGCTGTTACTTTATCAACTAGTTCTGAACTGAAGGTCTCATTCCACTGCTGAGAAAAGAAATCTGATTCACAGCTTTACAAAATCTTCCAGGTAGAGATGCCTCGTGTTGTTTTCGTTTGGTGTACATTTGTTACACCATCAGTAAGAATTCTGATGGAATTCTAATGGACGTCTTACAGCATTATGACAAGGAGCATGGTATATGGATTGGAGGAGTATGTATGTGTCCACGGAGTGGTGTGAGCCTGCCCAGCTGAGGAGCAGATCCCCCAGATGGGCTTTGTGCTCTCTGATCGCCTGTGATATTTCAATGCAGTCTTGACAGTGTTTTGTCTTCTCTGCTGTGCCCAGGTTGAGTGCGTATAGCTGGGTAATTAAACTTTGAACCAATAAACAGATTTGAGAGTCTGCTGCTTTGAAGAACAGGAGATCACAAGAACAATTTCCTGTTAGTTGCTTTGCTCAGATACAACTTAATGTGAAGGTGCAACAGATCTCTGTGTTAAGTAAGACTAACCCCCCTCCTTTTATCCAGCAGCAGCACCTCGGAACCTTGGTTAATGTGTGATGGGCAAATATAACGTAAAAATATAGATTTATCCCTGTTTTTAACTAAGGTATAATTTATTAAAGAATGGGGTGATTTCCACTACAATAGTGTACTTTCTTTTCAATCCCAGTAATGAGATCTTGAGATTTTTTGTGTTTTAGTAAAGATTCAGGAAAGAATTCGGTCTGTTATGTCATCATGATTAATGCCTCGAAGTTCACTTAGTGGAATGCAAATCCTTTCACTGTCTTATCTTTGGATAAAATTGGGAGCAAATTGGAATAAAACATTGCAGTGAGTCTTTTTGATATCTGTATCACTAATTTAAATCATACAAATGAAGTTTTATGTATGAAAATGTTGCCTGACAGTCACTTAGCAGGTAACATCATGACCTATGTCAAAGTAGATGGTCTGCCATCCAAAGCTCATTACTTCCAGTATATTTCTCCAATATTGTAATGTTAGCAGAGTAATTATTCCCAAGTAATTCTCTGTATAGACAGTAAGGTACATTTGTAAACAAACGCATACATATTCTGTATGCATATGTATATTTATACATATATACATGCACAAATATATGTACGCACTTTGTGATAACTCTGAACTGAAAATACCCATATTGAAAGTTAGTCTGTGTTCAGTCAAAATTATTTTTGGATCCAAATGGAGTTTTTTTTTTGTTTACTATGGTGAAGTTTGAGGTAATTCTAAGGTTTTATATTATTCAATATTGGGAAAGTAGTTCTCCAAATAATAAATAGACCGGTCAGAATTTTTCATCTCCCTTAGAAATATATTATAGAAAGAAATGCCTTTTTATAGATTAACACATGCTTCCTGCTGACTTTGTAAAGCAATATGAAGGTACATAGTAAACTTTTATTAAGAACTAATAGTTTCCTGGCTCACGTTTACCGTGTATCACCAAGAATTTCTTTCTTTTAACAAAGCTCTATTGGCTTGTATTCTTTTCTCTCCTACCTTCCAGTGATTTTTTTTTCATTGAATCAAAAAGAAACTGTATCCCTGGAGAGGACTCCAGAGTAGAAGGTAGAGTTCAGAACCAAAAAATTGTTTTCTTGTATGGGACAACACCTGGCTGACCCTTTGTTGTTTGAATATGGCCTGAAATTCTTTGCGGTTTGAGTGTAAAACCTATGTCCTTGGGCAATTAGCAAGTCAGCACGGAGCTTGAGATTTTTTATTTCAGAAAATGAGCAAGAGGGTGGTGCTGACTGCACATGTCCGTAGTAGTATCCGTCTGGGAAGGAGCAGACTGGCAATGTCAAGCAGATCAGAGTGACAGGACTAGCAGGCTGAAGATAGCAGTGCGGAAAGTGTTGTGCTCCCAGTAACTGCAGTGGTGACCCCGTGGCATACTGCACCTCCTGAATGGTTCACTGAAATGATTGCTTCAGCTGCAAATACCGTTTGCTTACTGCGGGGTGGAGATAATTGTCTGAAACCTGAGTGGGAGAATTTCATGGGCCAACTGAGTGACTTATTTCTTTTGTCTTTTTAACTTAAAAGCACAATATGACCTCTTAATGTCTGAACAGGTTTTCAATCTCACGGAGCATTTTTTCAGAATAAAAGGCAATTTATTTGCAAACATTAATTAACCTGAAGAGAAACAGCATCCTTAAGTTTCACTGTATCTCAATATATTGGCCAAATTATGAATACTGCAGAGGTGTCATCAACAGTATTTGAAAATACCAGTAGGAAAAAATCAGCAGGCTTACTTTAAAACAATGTTTTCAAGGATCTATGTGAGAAAGCTCACTTAATACAGCAACAGGATCTTGGATGCTTAGACGTTTTGGAGTTTTTGTTAATACAATGTTGTTCTGTTGAGATGCAGTGGGCACTCAGATGAAGGTTTGGAGTTCTTTAGATTTTTGTTTACATGGTCAGTATGTGGCTTCAGTTACAATTCCTCTGTAATTTTCCAGAGACGGCTTGTTACTGTAAAGTCAGTTTCTTCTTTCATAATATGAATGGAAGACAAAAATACTGGTAGTTGCCAAGGATCAGAAATGCAAAAAAGTGAATCACTAAACATCTAAAATGTAAGATTTTAAAAGGCTGGTACTGAGTCCTCAGAGGCACTAACATATTACTCTCCAGCTTGCTCTGGGTATAAGAAGGTTGTCCTAGAAGGAAAACCATTTTGTGAGTCAGAACATAGGGATTTAGAGAGGCATCCTCTTATCTTTTTAACATCATCTGTTTAATAGCTTAAAATCAGGGACAAAATTTGTAAGACACAGAATTTGCCCCTCTTCCTAGGGCCTTACCTCATCTATCTATTCTATTCTTGGCTTTTGTTCTTCAAAGTAATTTGAAATCATCTTTGGTGCACAAGAAGGGTGTATGAAGATATTAATGAAATAACAGGTCTTTTTAATGACTAATCACATTTTAAAAACAGAGCAAGAATAGCATGGTGATGGGAGAGAAGAAAGAAATTTAAATTTCACTCAGTGGTTTTTACTACTTGAAAACCTTCCTCTCCCAAGCTATTTATAAAATATTAGGTTTGTATTGCACAGCTGAAGGAATTCACAAAACGTTAAAGATTTGACTGGAACCAGTCAGGGTTTTTCCCTTTGGTACTCAGGAGAAACGGGATTTGAGGGAGTTGACAATGAGACACTGCGAGTTTTCTGCAGGGATATAGCTAAGAATTGATACTTTAAATGAGGCAAAGGGGCATGAAATCCAAACTATAGTGCCATTACAGAAGTAAAACGTATGAAATGCATTACTTGGGGAGACTCCTTCCTTCTTGCCCCCACCTCGTTCTCCAGTCCTGGCTAAGCTGCAGCTCTTCAGAGGTGAACTGAGCAAAGCTGGGAAAGATGGTAGGAAAAAGCCAGAGCTGGAAACTCTGAAGAAAGGCCTTTGAAAGTGGATCTGGTTAGTTCTCAAGGCCACACAGAATTAGGTATTTCCATAACAGTAAAAGAATTTACAATGTGCAGTCTGTGCATAACTAGCTCTTGTAGCTTGTAAAACTCTGTGTGTTTTTCCAGTAGCAGGGCGGGCACCCACTCCTCCCGCAGGTATCCCTGCTCGCCTTTGTGAGCGGCTGGGATGTTGCACTGCTGTAAGCCTGGTGATTGCAGTGCCAGGACTGTAAGACCCTGGAGTGCTGTACCCTGGCAGGAGCCACTGTGTTGGTGCACAAATTTGAAGGATTTATTTTGTGAGCTGTAACAGATGAGAAAGGATGGTATGAAATTCCGACCAAGTTCTTTGGATGTGCGCGTATGTTACCATGCTTCACTATAACATAGGCCTCCTTTTGAACCCAAGCATAGTAATGTTGACCATGCTTACTGTTAAATGCAGAAATTTTATTCTTTTGTTTTAACACATGGGTACATTTTGAGAACTGAGGAATGTGTTCAATAGAAAAAAAATTAAAAAAAAAAAAAAAAAAAAAACAAACAAGCCAATATTGAGACATCCAAACAACTGTAGTAGACAAAAGGATAATAAATTATCCTTTTTTTGTAGTGCTATTTCCAACACTGAGTTACAGGTAGAAAATACTTAAGGTAAATTTAAGCCCTTGAGTTAATAGAAATTGAAATCTGATTTCAGATCTACTCTTTGCCCCTCTGCACTTGATGATAATGGTAGTGTCAGCTGCTCAGGAGATCTGCATGTTTGGTCTGAAATGTTGTAAAGGTAACACCAAGATTCACTGACATAGCCAGTTATATATCCTGGAATCTTATTTCCAGAGCTTTATTTAACTTGGAAGCTAAGGCATTTTCCAACTGTCACTCTTGTTACTCTTCTGTGTATGACCTATGTATACCTGTGTATGACCTATGTCTTCAGATGTTTCAGGTTGGCTAGAGATGGAAAGAGCCAACTGGGGTCTGAGCAGCACAGAGAACCTCTGAAAGCACTTCAGAATATCTGCTGCACAGGTCAGAGTAATACTGGTACATATTTAAAGTGTACCTTAATATCTTTGTCAGAAGCTCAGGTTGGTTGGAACTTGCCTGAGTGTGAGCGTGCCCCCAAGCTGTGGGAGGTCTTCTGTCCATGACCATGAGCTGGGTGTTGAGAAGAGAATGGCAGTGCTAGGCGAGGCGCCTCTGTAAATCAGAAGGTGGTTCTGGAGTGTAAAGCATGCACAGGAAAACTGAACTCAGACCTGTGCTCTCTGCTTGGGACTAGCTGAGTGCTCCTTCTCAGATGTACTCTTAGACAGCTCCTGGTTTCTACCAAATGTCAAGAAACTTGCTCTTATTTAAAAAAAAGTTTCCTCCTCTTTATCTGCTTCAGTAGTTGATATTCAGCTTACTCTTTGCGGTCTGTTAGAAAGGATTTAGACAGCCCTTTCAGGGTTGTTTGGCTCTGTACTTGTGCTCCAGCTTGCCTCCTTGCTGTGCTATTCTTTGCCTGCAGAAGGCTCGGCTGTTTCCCTGCCCATCCTGGAGGGGTCCAGCTGAACCACAATATGGCAGCCAAGACGAGGTAGACAAGAGCTTGTGTTTTCTGCTGGCCAGGCCCAGTTTTCCCCTCCCTACTTATTATTACACAAGTAAATAAATAAAAGGACATAGCCTTTTGTCACGCACTAACTATTTGAGGATGGCAAAAGGAATTTTACTTTTAATAACTAACTATATGTTGGAGATGCAAGTGTACTGCAGAATTGTCCTTCCATGTTTGTTTCTTTTGGCCAAAAGAGGAAATATGACCCTTGCAGATAAGTGTTCATTGCTCACCTTTTGATTAAGTAGACCAAAGCATTATCCTTTTAGATACACTACATAATATGGAGAGATCCAAAAGAAATGTGCTGATTATTCAACTCAATGAAATATAAAGGTCAGAATATTTTTGAGCTGTTCAGCTACTTAAGTGCTTTGTAGTGAACTATAACTCTGCGGTTTCAGAACAGAGCAGTTATTCAGGTTTAGTAACATGAAAAGAGTTTTATGAGGTTGAGTATGAGGAAGTATTTCCAAATTATGCTAGGAAGGCATATATAATTACTTTTGAGAGTGTTCTCAAAAAATTCATTTGGAATACCAGATTGATAGACAGATACAACATTTTTTTCTAAACAGCACCCTTCTGAAATAAAAGTGCAGTCAGTTGTTTCAGTGATTAAATCTCTGAAACTGCTCAAGGGCTCTGAAATGATTTTCTGTTAGGAAAAATAACAGTCATGCATGGGTAAGTTCCTGCCTGTTCACAAAGCTTGTTTTGGATTGCTCATATTGATAGCTTCATTAGCTTTACTGTTGGTAGTAACTTGACTACGGCAAATGCCAATTTGAATGATGTTGAAACTCAATCCTGTGGAGTATATAAACTACTGAAAGCATTGAATCAGTTTACACGATTGAGTTGTTGGTTGTTCAGAACGTGAAAATCTTTGCTATGCTTAAGAGCACGTGATGAATTGGGAAGACACCAGTATGATGGCTGTTGTAGGTGAATATCTAATCATGTGAATTTTAATTCAGAGATGATGATGATAATTTCAAAATGTAGGTTTTGATTCTTGGTCTTGGGTGGGGGGAGGAAGGGGGCTGGGGTTCTAATTGCAGAAATACTTCTTGCAAATATTAATATTTTCCAGTAGTTTTCAATAGATCCACAGGAATTTGACTTCGGATATATGACTTCTCGTGTAGTAAGATTAAGAACACAATCTTGAGTTTTCCCATGCTCTAATGAATTTTTCAGTGGAGCTAGAAGCTAAAAATGGGTAATGTCCTGTCACATTTCCTTTGGTGCATACAAGTGTGTAGAAGTTCTAGGACATGTAAAAATTGTGTATATAATTGCATTTCAGCTTTTGGCATTTAATTACATAAGAGGAATTACAAACACTGCCTTGGCATTATCAGTCTGTCTGATTTGGATCAAAGTAGACTTACATGCAGATAAAGTGTGCTGTGAAGAAAAAGGGAGATGAATCTCAGTTAAGAAAAATTATATCTGATCCTGCCATTAAATGTGCTTAAGTGATGTATTCGTCTTAAGCATGATCTTGCTTCTGATGATTTTTGTCTTGTGGTTTATTTTAAAACACTAAAGCTATTCCAGATGCTTTGTCAAACAGACAAAGCAGTGATTCAAATTGACTTAAATTCAGGTTATTGATTTAAGGGGTCAGTAGCAATATAAGAGTACATTGTTTGTTTAATGTGTGAACTGACATCTATAGTCTTTGAGTTGCATTATTTTTGTGACGGGCAAACTATCACAGTTAGAATTTAAAAGTCCATCAGTTTGTAACTAGGAGTGTTTGTGAATACCAGTTAAAAATAATGGAAATTAGTTGTTATTGTCAGATTTTGTTTCAAGGATTTGGACTCCTAAGAACCCGTGTGTGTCCAAAAAACTGATCTTTTCAAATGTCACTCTGTTGTTTCCAAATAAGAGGAAAGATGACTCATCTCATGACTTGATGATCTGTATTTGTATTCAAAAAGTAAAATCCATAATATTCAACTAATCACTTGAAGTTGCACAATAGTGCCTACACCATAATTGCGCATGCTGTATCAGTACTCAGGAACATCTAAAATGTTTCGCTCTTTTTTTTTTTTTTGAGTAAAGCTGGTAAAGTTTAACTTCTGTTTTCTGAATGTAACCTTTTAGTTTTAATGAAGTTCTAGCCTTCTAAAAGCAGGGTATTATCATGGGGAATGCCTGGTACCGTCAGTACTACAACTTCGAGTAACAATGTCAGAAGTGTTTAGTCATGGATCTTAGCATACAAGGTAGGAAACAACTTGAATCAGTACAAGACACAGTACTGGTATTCAGAAAACTTGCTTTGCTTAAGGATTTTCTGGTGTTTAGTTGTATGTTGACAGGCAAACATTTATTACTAAATCATTGTTGCCTCATTATTTTCTTTTCTTCTGTTGAATACTTCAACATAGAGCATCTCTTTGGTTAACACAAATTTCTGTTGCAACGTCTGCTGTTCGTATAACAATTGTGACCACTGGCAGCAAATTCTGAGTATGAAATACTGCAAGTTGCTGAAAGGTGCAGCTTTTTTGTTAGAATATGGGGGCATAACTGGAAGCAAATATTTGCTTGTGTGAATAGCACAGAATTGGCTGTACAATACTGCCTAGAATTTAAAATAAAATGTTGATGTCTTTGTTGCAAAGATGCAGTGCTTCCTTAATTCTTTTTTATTAGGAGTTAAGGAAAAGCTAAATTAACTTCTGCATTACAGTTTATAATGTAGTGTAATTAACATTTGAGGTGATTAAACACGTAGTTTTTTTGAGCATATCTGACAGTTACTTATTTGTCAAGTGCAATAGAATGGCAAAACGTTGAACATTCCAGCTGGATATTATAACTTCGATAAGTGCAGAAAGATGTCTATTTAATTCACTTTAAAGAAGGGGCGCGTAAAGTGTTTATTGCATCCCAAAACTGATTTTTTGTGTTAGTGATGCTATACTGAACTTACTTTTCACTCTGTGACTACAGTTGTAATAAAATCTTTAAATAAATCCTTTCAGTAAGTGTGTGTTTTTGAGTAGCACAGTTGTATTCTTCAGCTCCTTGGCCATGTTGTAGCTAAAGGAGCAGGGGGGAATGTTTTAGAATATGATGAATATTTCCTGAGTAAAAATGAGATGTTGGGAATGTATAGAAAAGACAGCCTAAATCTTTTCTGTTTCCAGCATGCTGTCGACTGGATTGAGTAATAAATTCTTCGGTCAACAGTAATTCTACGAATGCTGGGAACAGAAATGTTAAAGTCTTGTACAGAGAGTAAAGAAGCTGAGAGTTGTAAGTGAACTGAAAGGACTATGATTCATTAAAATCTGAGTGAAGTAGAGGTCCACAGGTGAGAACAATATCCTCTTGTCATGTGCCCTTTCAGCACAGCATAGTCATTCATCACTCTGCTCATTGCTGTAGCCAATGTGTTAGGAGCTGTGTTTTCCTTCAAGGCATCTTTTTTTTATTTTTTTTTTCTTCTTCTTCTTCCTCTAACCAAAAATAGAAATGCAGCTTTGCTCAGGTATTTGCTTCTACTTTTCTTGTTGAATCTTTCATAAATCTTTATCTGCCAGGTCAATTACAAGTCATTACTGAAGTAATTCATTATATGCTTCAGTAAGTTTAATATTGTTAAATTGTGAACAACTGTACATTGTTTGTCTTGAAATTTTCCTTTTAGATGCTAAAGCAGCATGAATGGGCCACTGGGGCTAGAAGAAGAGCTGCACTGAAATGGTGAAAGTGTTGGCAAGCTTCTAACTTAGCCACTTGTTCAGCCTTTTTTTTCTTCATTGCTAGGACAGGATTAGATGCTCAGCAAGTAAGCATGAGTGCAGTGTGTGTTTTTACTTGCTCTTAATTACACCTCTCCTATTTTTATTCTCTACACACATAAAACATTTTTCTGTCCCTTGTTGTAGTAGAAGGTTCCCTTAAAGCAAAATTTATTGTGGTTTTACAGGCACAAGGGGAACAGGGCTTCCCAGCTTTGCTGGCAGAAATTTTTCAAGTGCACAGTTCACTGGTTGGTCTGACCTAACAGAGAAATAAACCATGACTCTTCTTGAGGACTGTCTTTTGATTAGCTTTAAAATGGATTCCCATTGACTTCCTCTGCATGAGTACTACTCCATTAGCTCATTACCGTGATTTAAAAGCAGCTAATCATGATCATAGTTAGAAAATCACCTTCAGCTATTTCAGCACGTTTTGCTTCTCATACGAGCAGTTTCCCGACAAGACCTCTCACTTGTTTCTCCTTCATAGCCTTTTTACATATGAGGTGATAGTAACTGAAATGTCGTCTTCTCTATAAAACAGAAGTGAAAAATCAATAATGTCATTGATAAAGAATATAAGTGTACCGGCGCCGAGAATGATGTAATGAATATGAAATTTGTTCTTGTCTGTTTCTGAATGACAATGTAACAGTTTTCCATGGCAATTTAAATCTCTGGATTTACTGAAATGAAAACCAAGAAACAAAATTAGTTGGTAGAATGTTAGTTTCTCATCTCGCAAAGTCTATCTGTTACAGAATGGCCAATCAAGGCAGAGATTAAATGGCTGCATTTTCATATAACATGCCATAAATTAATCAGCGTTATTTCAAAAGTGGAGCTGACAGTGTTTTTTCTTGCTGTGGTTGTTGTTACTCACACCAAGTTAAGTAATAGGTTGGCATGGCTGTAAAGAAACGTGGTAACTGAGCAAGGAATCATTTGTTGGCCGGAGGAAAAGAGAAGTGTGAAGTTGCAGGGAAGTTTTCTTGGTATGGGGAGGAAACCAATCTTTCACAGGTAAATTGCATAGAAGGAAAAAGGCTGTGATCTCAGTTGTGGAAGCGTTGCTCCTGCAGTTTCCCCACCCTCCTATAAGCGTTGTTCCTCTGGGGCTGTGTGCGTGTGCCCGTGTGCAGACTTGCTACCTGGAGGCTGAGGCTCGTATACACGTAGCTGCTGAATTTGTGTAGTCTGCAGATTTTCTGAGAATAATTGCCTTGTGAGTTTGTGTAGTTTCAAGATCTAGTTGGATGGAAATACAATGCTGGTTAATTGAGGTTAATAAACCCCTCCCTGTTCCAGCTTCCTCGATGTGCCTAGAGATAGCATTATCTGGTGGATATTGAATGCTGGTGTTGACATATTTTTTTAAGCGCATAAGTCTTTATAATAGGAGATACAGTGATTTAAAATAGACTGTCTCAAGTCTATTTTGTATTTGCTGTAATTTTGGTATGGGAACTTCTCCAGCACACATGTAAGGGGAAAACTCAGAAGGCCTAACTTGGAAAAACCCAAACTATTGCAAACTGTGATTTGGGTCAGTTAATATCAGAACTGTAACATTAAATACTCATTTACAGTACAACTTTTTGTTCCATTAGTTTAAGGCTGTGCTCCTGAGAAGCCATACTGACTGCAGTATTGCTTTAGTGGTGTAAAGTAGGTTCATAAATCTTAAACCACTTGTAGGTTGCAAATGTGTCTTCAGATCATTTTCAATTTCTGAAGAAATAACAGTTGTTGTAACTGGGATATGGTGTGTATCCTAACACTGTACTGAAAATCACTTAGGTTTTTGTACAAATTTTATGGATGACAGAGTGATAGCACAGGTTTATAAAGTGCCTTGTCCCCTGGGTTGCTAGAATTAGTCCGCACCTGCAGCCTGTTGCCCCTGCTGTCCCCCCACGCTGCCCAGGAATGTGTCGGTGCTCCAGTGGGAGTGGTGTGATCCTCCCCCCTCTCACCCCAGCCTTCTAAGTCGTGATTTACGTGGTTTACTCCATGTTTAGAAACTCTAAGTAAAACACAGAAAGAACAGGACAGGTTTTTGTTTTCGAGAAAAACATTGCTTGCTATCATCAGCTGCAAATTCTCCCTTCAGTTCAAGCATGTAGTGTGATGATTTCAGGTAAGGGATGAGTGGTTTGGGTTCCCTGGTTGTCAATCTTCCTAATAAGCTTCCAGCAAAGATTGACTGTTGTTTTTCCCCCTCAAAAGCATGCTCTAACAGAGCTGGTGAGTAAGAGATACTGGAGGGAAAAGGAATTGAAGTATTCCACTGCAAGTGCTCAGGATAGTGGAGGACTTAGCCTGATTAGAGTGGTAAAAAACAAGCGTATAGCAAGTATTATAACTTGAACTTTTATATTCATTTCAGTAAAATCTCAGTGAGTAGCAGTAGAATGTTTTACAGTGTTTGCACATGAGTTTTCACTGTAATAGGAGGCATGTGAGTTCCTGACTTCTTCAGGTGGGTCATACGCTGCAGTGTATTTTCACTGTGGTTGATAGAGGACTGTTTTTCAAAACGCCAAATTGTAATGCTATAGAATATGCCATTGTGGGTTGCAATCATAGTACAAATGTGCACATCTTTGATCTGTAGTGTATGCTTTTCTAATATGGCTGAGGTTGTAGTTTGTTTTCATTGTGTGCAAAACGTAACTCCTTTACTCCTTGTGACGTCAGCAGGGGTCATCTTGAGAATGTCATCTTGAAACTCGTTCAGTATTTTTTTTTAAGAATGAAGGCAATTGTTCTTGAGACTTGGATAAGTTATGCCTAACTTACTGAATTCATAGTGTTTTCTTTTAGGGTAATACTCTGTTTTAACACTTTTCCTTGTAGCTTTTCAAAAAACTAAAAACCTTGTTAGCTTATTAAAACATTGTCTAAGTCTTCAAATATTTAAATCCTTGTACACCTTTTCTGATTTAACAGAACAAGTTGAAATTAAACCATGATATTTTATTACTATACATCATTATTTATAGTTCTTTTTCACACTGTACAGTCACAGTGGGATTTTTTCTATGCCCTTCAGCGACATATACATCAGGCACTAAAAGAATAAATGTGTTACCTTTTGGTGGTAGATAACAATTAAGAAGGTGTCTCAGAGTGTTTCTGGAGCTGAATTTCAAGAGATTTCCTTAATTTTAGCATGCAATTTTCTATTTTTGGTTGAGCTATATATCCCTGTTCCACTTACAGCACTTGAAGAATGTGGTCTGCTAGGAACAGATGGTGTCATTTAAGTTTTATACTGATTCTACTTAAACTTCTAAATGAAGTCCTTATGCTTTTAAATGTTTAGTTAAGACTTACTGATTGTTAGCAAATTGAGAAAAGTTGGTCACAACTGATTACCTGTTTAGAGACTGAAAGAGGTAATTGTCTCAGTTTTTAAAACTTTGTAGTCATTAACATCATTAGTGGATTCCTGTCATCTTCCAAAGGAAATAGTGAAGTTGGTTCATAAACTTGGAATCATAGGTAGATTTAGGCTTTTCCAAAAGGCAGGAAGTGGTAAAACATGCATGTGGTTTTCTTTAGTTAGGAAATTAACTCTGATTCTCTATCAGTGGAGCTGATACAAATGAGGAATCACTAATGTATGTGTTCTACTCTGACACTGTCAAAACAGATTATTTGAAGGTACAAAAATGATATGTTTTCGTCAGCTATTTCACTCCCTTTATGCAGCTACAGAAGCTGTTGTTTGTATAAAACGCTTTTCACACATTTCCAGGGTTTCAAAGTTACTAAAGAATATTGTTTGTGGTTTGCACTCGTTTTTTGCCTGACAACTGAGATATTGAAAATAATCAGTTAATAATTATTGAAAATAATTCAGTTAGTTTCTTTCATTTAAATATGTATGAAAATACTTAAAAAACAAGCAAACAAAAACCCACAAACCTCAGAAATACCAAGCACAAAATTCTAGGTGAAAAATTGCCTTTGAAATTTTTACAAATCAAATCTGCAAGGGAATGAATGAATAAGCACGATATAATACTCCATACTATCTACACATTCCCCAAAGCAATGCAGTATGTGTCCTATTGCTTTTGCTGGGAGGTTGCTGGTAGTAAATCTTGTGAGTAAAGGGAAAAGACTGCTTGCCAACACTAGTTCCTGTTCTTCAGATACAGCATAGTGAGAGAGTTGTGGTGTTGTTGTCCCCATCCCCCCCCCCCCCCCCCCCCAAAAAAAAAAAAAATGTAGCCACCATGATTAAGACATTGTCATTTGCTTTCCATGCCAGGCTTAGCAGAAGCAGGACTTTGTGTGATCCCTACCATGCTTCAGTGGAAAGTCAGCCAATAGGTCAGGCTTGAACAAACCCAGTTGTCTTTGTAGCAGCAGGGATTATGGAGAGCTCATGTGATTGTGTTTGCTGTCAGGACTGTAATCTCTGGCAGGGGAAAAAGGGCAGTCTATCTAACTCACCAAAGAGATCGGGTGCTCAATCCCTCCTGTCATTGTGAATTTGCATTGCAGTTCCTTTCTTAACTTGTAGAACTGCAGAGGAATTTTGGGGTAGCCTGGAAGTCTCCTTTGTCAATGAAACATATCTGTAAGCCCAGTTCTGCATGCCCATGACAGTAAAGCTGCTACTCAGAGGCTTTCTGTCTGCAAAATGTCCCTGTTATTTTTGAATGATAACAATTGAATGCTGGTAAGGAACGCTGCTGCCAGTCCCTTGTCCCTTGCCCTCCCAGTCATGGTAATTTTGATAATTTTGGATTTGGATGAAAAATGTTTTAACAACAGCCCTGCAGTTACGCTGTCATGAAGTGTGAAGTTGTATGTTTTGATGTGTTATCTGAGAGGCTTGCAAATTCATCTGCTACTTAATGTTACCAAAGACCTCACAACCATGGAAAATTTGCATCTCTAGTAAGTGTAGAGTTTTTCAGAAAAAAAAAAATCAGAAAAAAAATTTTTCATTGCATTGCCATTGGCACTGTGTGTTTTTTTGCTAATAAATGGTCTTCAGTTACATGGGTGTACTTTACCCAACAGTACGGTGAATTGCTGTGGAACAAACTTTGTTCAGCCTGGTAGATGGGAACTGAAGGCTTTCCTGCTAACAAAGTGATTCCACTTAAAGAGATGCAGATGTGCAGTGAAGTCTCTGTGAAGCAGAACACTCGACGTTGTATGTTTGTTTAAATAGAAATTAGTCTCCTTTTGACATATCTGAATAAACTTAATCAGCTTCAGGAAACTAATGAGTTGACTGTATAAAATGGGGTAGAAATATTGATTCAATCGCTAATAAGAAAAAATTAAAAATGAAATTGTCATCTTTTAATGTGTAGATTAAAAGCAGATGCTATAGATGAATGAATGCATGGATTAATATTGTTTTTTTGTTGTCAGAATTTATGTTGATGGGAAATGGAGGAAATGTACCCTTACAGAAATATTTTGTAGTGGTTGTTAACACCTTATATTCTTTCTGGCGCTTTACTGTTTGGTGTACTGTAGTATGAATGTGTAAGCTGTTAACAGCAGGATGAACATTCAAGTTGAACAACCACCTGCTCCCATAACTGAATCGTTATTTAAATTCCCTTTGCTTTTCACAGGTTTAAACTCTGTCAGGGATTCAGATTTACAATGCAGGACATCACATGCAAAACTTTCAGTGCCATGCTCTCACTAGTTCTTGCATGCTCTATGTGTCCGGTTTGGCTTTCAGTGGACTTTAGTGTAAAATGGAATGTCCAAGACAGTGTGTAACAGGATTGGACATCAAATGGAGCCGACAGTAACGATCCTTCTGAAGTCATCAATACTTACAAAGCAGGAGGAAATCCACCCCTTACCCCGCTGCCTAGGAAAGTGTTTGTAGGAGCAAGAAAGCTATCCCAAGAACATCAAGTGGTGCTGAGACTTAGTTTTTCCAACTTGAATTGTCTCCTGAACTTGTCAGCTAATACTGTGTTGTTGTGTTGTTTTTTTTTCGACAATGAAGTGCTTGTTACTCTTAAGCAGATATATTCTGAATGTTATTAGTTTTAACTTACAAAACCATCAAATATGTGAGGTACTGGAATAAAAATTCAATGCAGACTGAAGCAAAAAATAAAAAATTCAACTGATTCAAAATATTTGCTTGATGTTAAGATTATATAAAGCTTCAAAGTACAGGGGTTAACAACAATCTTTGTCAGTAGTCTCTTGGATACAACTGTGGTTTAATGTCATTTGTGATGCATACTTACTTGTGCAGTGAGTGACACTTTTTCAAGAGTCTAGCTACTGGAGACTTTTATGAATTTAGCTGTTGAGCATTGTCTCTATTTAATAGAGCCGAATTTGCTAGTTTTAAGAGAGAGGATTTATATTACATATTTTTCAGACAAATTTCTCTACTTTGAGCTGTAATCTGACCGTTATCTTCTGTTAGTTAAGAAATATTCCCACGTTACGATTTCCAAGTGGTGTAAATTGCTGTTCTGTGTCCAGCTCAGCCTGCTGCATCTTGTTTTTTAACTTGTCCTTGTTAAATTGGCAGGAGCTGACTACAAAAATGAAAGTTGGCTATGAGTAAATAATTAGTTGTGTGTTGCCATGAATAATCGGGTAGAGACATGAATAGTTAACACTGTGGTTGAGCTGTAGCTAATAAAATAACACGGTGTGCACACAAGAATTCTGTGATTACTTAAGCCGCACTGTGAAAACTTTTTTTTAACCTTCTTTCAAGCCTTTTCGTATAGGTAAGGAGAAGGCATCTGGCTGATGAGTGTATCAGTAACCTGATAGCATCACTTTTCTCTTTTAGTTCCCTGTTTAAGCACAAAGTGCGATTATTGTGGCTTTGGCCAAGCAGCTTCTTTCTACATGACATTCATATCTTGGCTGTAAGGGATCTTAATCCAATATCAGAGTTAAACACTGTTTAGCAGTAGTCCCAGGATGCTAGTCTAGGTCCCAGGTTTTGCCATCAATCTCTTTCACGGAGAAAATGTTCATGTTAAAGGGAATGCAGCCCTTATGTATTTAATTTCAGGCTGACTGGACTTGGGGAATATTTAGAGATAACAAAACCAGATCTCATTGTGCGTAGGGTAAACGTGTCTGATTTGCTAATCCAGAGGAGAAAAAACAACATCTAGGCCAGGATTTGTCAGACCAAAAGCATGTAGAAATTAGATTTGCCAAATGAATGGGATTCTTCTTTTCCTGACGGTTCTTCAGTCTGTTTCCAGAAGTTGGCTTCTTTCTTTCATACCAGGCATTCTCTGCACAAACCCTCCCAGTGTCAGTAGGAAAACCTCAGGTTTGGTGGAGACTGCAGCTCCACACTCTTCATGTTGGCCCAGCATCGTTGTGGACGCTGAAACCACATGATGTGTGGTGAAGCCATGCTGTACTGCAGGCATGAAGAAGCCAGCCTGCAACATGTAGAGGGTGCAGGAAGGTGATTGACTCGTGTTATCATGCAAGCAGATTTTCTTAGTTTTTCTGTCCTCAGTAAGAATTGTTCTGTGAGTTTAGGATTGGCATACTAAATGTTTATGCCTTGAATTTGTGGATTCTTTTAGTAAGATCAGAGTGAACTGCTTCTTCAGTGCTTTTCTTTGCAGTTCGTCTCCCGCCTGCCAGTTCTTAATGCAACCCCAGCTAGCTTTTTACATGTGGTACTGCTGTTGCTCATCACGTCTTCCTGCTGGACTCCCTGTGTGAGGAATGTGTCTAACTTTAATTTCAGAGGTATGTTACCCTTCCCTGAAGACTGTATTGTCTCATGCTTGTATTTACCTACCTGACTGAGGAAATTGCTATATACTCTATCTAGGCCACCGTCCCTTACAGTTATCTTTCTGCGAAGCTTTGTTTTTAATCTTGACAGAAGACATGAGGATATAGGGAGACTGATACTGGTGTGGTGTTGCTGAGTCTGGTATATCCTGGACTGTCAGTTACTGTTGTTTCTGTTTAGCTTCAGTTAATATGGGAGAAGGCAAATATACTTGAGAGAAACTTTATCCCAAAAGAAGAAATAAGGATGGGGTTTAATGAGAAGACAACAGACAAGCCCTGAAATCCTGACAGTACTTAAATGTTGATTGATTTACTTTGTATGTTTCAAAAACACATAGCTGACGTATTAACAATGAGATAAAAAGAATGTTTAAGAGGAGCGATTTAGGGCACGTGATCTTTGTAATGTTGATACACTCTAATCTGTAAGAATGTAAATTGTATATGCTTGAATCCCATGTAATCATGTAGTGTGCAACTCTTCATTCTTGAGATGATTTCTCATATATTTCAGAAGAACTGCAAAAATAATCTTAATACAAATAATACAACTAAACCAAAACATAATATTTAGAGACTGCAATGAAGTATGGCATACCGTATGTATTCAATAAAAATAAGGGTTGTGTCTCAAGTAAATAACTTAGGAAAAAAGCCCAAAGTTCTCACATAAGCTCTCCTGCCAGCTGCTTCAATGAGAAAGTTCTTCATATTTAGACGTGACTCCTGCATTTATCCTGTTGATTAAAATGGTAACATAATGATTTTTCAATCTGTAGAGCTTCAATTCAAAGTAGTCGTCTTTTAGGTGGAAACCCTGAAGAAACTCTACCTGGTAATAGTGTTAGCTGCAGCGCTTTGACTAAATTGTGTTTGGTGTTTTGCTCGCATGGTGCTAGTACCAGCCTTCTTAATGCCCTTGCAGGAAATACCACATTCAGGTATATCCTTCTAGGAGATTCTGCACATATTCATGTTTACAAAGTGTTTGATTATATGAAGTGACTTAAGCACTTGCTCCACTTTTGAAGTGTTTAACATACTTTACATTAGTGATTGCTCATACTGTGGATTCTTTTAGTAAGAAACATGGCTCATCTAATTGAGTGTTTTTCGAGGTTTTTCTTGAAAACAGGAATTTCTCAGTTAACTGCTTTTGTGTGATTCCTTATGTCAGTAACAGCTCGGTTCCTCCAGAATGAAACACCAATGCAATTATAGGCCAGAGGTGCAAATGCCCCTTGCCGTGGGAGAAACAGGCTTCGTCCATCAATTAGAGGCATTTAACGGTTCCCAAGGTAATTTAAATGTTTGCAGCCAGTAATGACAGCTAATTCTCACTCTTTCAGTCTGAAGGAGCTATGGTACTGCTTACCCTGTAAGTCTCTTCACATCTCTCCAGGTGGTCAAGACCCATAATGCTGACCTAGGCAGTTGCAGTTCTATGCCAAGATGTATTCTGTTATAGTTAAACTATACTTTGTTGGAACTAGCTTGTCTTCATTGTGCGTAAAACGTTCATGCTTCCACTTGCTGTAATAATAAAACACTTCATATTAATCCTTTGCAGTTAATGGAAACCAACTATAGAAATAGTTCTAAGTTTTCTATCCAAAACAGTAGGTATGATACAGCTAATTCAAAAATGTCTATGCTGTTAAGATGCTAGTTTTGATTGAAACCATTTGTAATAGTAAAATGGCCTTACTGTTTTTATAAGTTGACTTGTATCCATTAAGTTCAAATATCTCTTTTAGAAATATCTCTTCTAGAAAGCTTTTTGGATTATTAGAGTATAAAAAAAGAAGTGTCCTATACTCATAACATAGAAATGTTATGTTCGTGTTTTTATTTTAATGCACCTGTACTTTTAATAAATGATTCCAAGTTGAGGACTAAAATGACAGAACACTCCCTTAGTCTTGATTTGGTGTAAGAGAGTAGTTTATTCCTTATTTAGAAGCAATATTTTTTTTGGAAGCTATTAAATTGACAGTGTATCACATTCAATATATTTATACTAATCTGCTACCTCAAGACGACCTTCATCTTTCTCCTATTACTAGTTAAGCTTATATGGTTTGAAATTGTTAATGTAAAATCATTGAAAAAACAAACAAACTATTTTCTTATATATTTTTTGTTAACCTAGAGCTTGAACTGCTGGTTTAATCCACTATCATAGATAGTCTCAACTTTTTCAGTTTATGTTAAGTTGGTGTGACTTATGCTTGCAGTGGTTGCTCTTTGGAAGTGAGTGAGCATCAATCAGCGTGACCAGTGTGTATGAATAACAACCAAGAAATCATAGAAGCTACGCCAGTGCTTAACAATAATCTTGAGAAGTGTCCAACTATCTGCTTCGTTGGCTGGAAGTTTAAGCCTAGTGAGGTGATGAAATCCATTCAGTGTTATTACATACCTTGCACATTCAGTGCTATTATATATCCTGTATAGGCAAGTCTCTTGGTTTGACATCTGAGTCTTCTCTTGGCAAGTGATAATTCTGTGTGTTGTTGAAGTAGTTGATGTGGGAACATGAACAAAAATTAAACTAGATGCCCAAAGAAAAACAATGCTGTAATGTCTGGTTCGCATTCAGATATTACTGTTATGTAGACTGACTTTTTTTTTTAAAGATATGCGTTAAGTACAGCACCTCTTTTGAAGATCATAGTCTTTAAAAAAGCATTCAGATGGGTGTGGTAATTTTAGTATTTTATATACAAAGAAACGGAAAGTCAAGAGAGGGTATGGACTTTTACTAGACCATCTAATGGGTTATTCTGGCCGGAGCACTCAGAAGTTTGACATCAGGCCAGACACCATGTAATATAGGAGTGGAAACCCCTTTCTAAGAAAGATGTACTGTAACTCCTCGTGTGTTCTGGGACTGTGTAAGCTCTGCCACCCTTCATGTTCATGATGTTATTGAAAATAGAACCATTTGCAAAATGGTTCACTATCACATTAAATTAAGAAAATAGTTTAAAAAAAAAAAAAAGCTTAATAACAGATCTGTTGAATGAAGTGGTAAGGAAAGATGGATTCCTAAGAAAAGCTTCAAGAATCCTAACCAGCCCAATATTTGCACTGGACTTACCTCCTAAGGCAACTATTCTAATACATAGATGTAGAGAAACAGAAGATATCTGTTGATACATAACCCCTGCAAACTGGGAAATTATACTTTTAAAGAGAATTCTCAAAGTGCAGAGTAACATCAGTAATCTTTCTTTAAATTAATTTTAAGGTTTCATTGCAGTGGGCATGTGGCTCTGATCCTGTTAGCTGGAAAAAGCCACTTCCTCTGCCTTGGCCAGCCGAATGCTGCTTCTTAACCTTGATATCCAGGCAAGCTTTTGGTGGATGGAATGATGCTATCGTGTGTCCATCGAGCTGACCTGCTCGATGACGGGGTTGGTGTTTTAGCACTGGCAGGTGGACAAATGTCAGAAAGCAGAGCTGTGGTTTTGAAGAGGAAATTGTTGCTTTCTCTTCATTTAAAAGTTCTTTTAGCAACTGCGGGCTCTGTAAGATATGTTTGTTCGTAGAAGGGGTGACCAGTTGATATTGACAATCATGAATAGGATGCCTTTATTTCCTTGTGACTTTACCCTGTGACTTTTATTTCTGTGACTAAAGAGGTTAACAGAAAGCTTCTCACCTTAAAGGGCTTAACCAGATTTCACAAAGTTTCTGTGTTGATCTGAGACGGAAAAAAACAATGATTTTCGTCTGTCCATTTAATTGCTTAGGTTAAGTTTAAAGGGAAGAATGATAGTTTGTAGATGACTACAGATTTTATATAAATCTGCGTCGTGTTAAGGGGTGTAGCCGATTAACCATTGTGGGTCCGGTCGGATTCAGGGTACTGAACTATCACAATCACAGATTCACCAATAACGCATTAAGCGATATGGGTCTGGTCGGATTCAGAGCACTGAACTACCACGGTCACAGATTCACCAGTAACGTATAACCACCCTTCCTCTAGTTGCGTTCAGTTAGAACTATCATGGCTAGGAACAATGCAGTTAAGTGCAATTTATTACAGCAACAGGTACACAGGTTCTTTGGATTGCTGGCGATAGTTACTGTCTGCAAAAGCAAGCTAGCATGCATGAAATACGCAGGTGCGCAGCCTGGAAATTAATGCGTTAAAAGGCACAAAGACTCTACAGAGATTTCTAAGTTTCCATGGAGACACACAGTATAACCAAATGTTCAAATCTCACCCAAAGGCGTCCCAGTGGGGGGGAATAGAGGCTCAGCCCATCGACTGATCCCAGGAGTCAGGAGATCCTCAGGAAGGTATCTTCCCCAACATCCCCTCTCTCTTAGGCCAATTGATATTATTTTCTATCTTTTAGATGGAGCTTGAGTGACTCTAGTCAAGCATATCTTAGTTATGATTGGTGAAAAGTTTGCCCATCTCTGTTTAAAGTAATAGGCTCCGAGAAATTCAGAGCGCATGCTCGGTGAGGGGTGGTCGCACCTTGGAGGTGGGTAGCTTTTAGGATGGAGGTGTATTTTGGTATTATAATGATACTATAATGAGCAAAAGTACACTAGAGTACAGCATTTGTCAAAACATGACAGGTCGTTGGCTCAGGGTAGCAAAAAGTGCGGCTTATCGGTCTCGGTGTGCACAAGAACAATCAAGTCACCACCTGGTCACAGAGCCTAGCCGTGGTGTCTGCACTCCGCTCTACGCTCCATACTGTTCCTTAGAGCTAGCACACCAGGTTCCCCCAGTGCGATAGCATCTAAGGTTGGAAGCCTAGGGAACGCTCAGGTAATGCAGCTATGCCCTACCCTGAAAGTCTCTTCAATGCTGTACGTTTTCTTTAAAATGTGAATGTTAGTTTTATTTTCCTAGTTACTTTAGGCAATTGCACCACAATCCGTTAAATCTGTTTTGACCCCTTTGTAAAAAGAAAGAAAAACAGTGGTGCTGTCTTAAAGATATTTGCTGTAGTTCAGAATATGAAGACATTGCAATAAAACATCTGGCGTTCATTTCACTCCCTAAAAGACTGTAGGAAAGATCCAAAAGCCTTTGGCCAAAGGTTAATTTAATCCCTTTTGTATTGTATTGGGTTTAAAAGGCTAAGGAAAAAGTTTTGTAAGGCTCAAATTCATCGGTATTTTGTATTCTTAAGCTAAGGTACCTGCTCTTATAGGTGCATTATTCTCTTCCTATTGTATTGGAACAGATTTCTCAACTTCATATATAAGGTTACGCAGAAGGGATTGGTATCTGGTATATCATATCTATGTGCCAATACAGGCAATGTTACCAGAAAGGATAACAGTGCTAAGGACAGGGCTGGCTTTTTCTTCAGGATTTTTTTGGTGGGATCTATCCAAGAGACATTTCTGTGTACAGCGTAATGCCTAGATGTCTCTTGTTCCAATACATTATTCCACGAGACTGCAAATCTTGGCCTCACAGATCAAGATAGCCTGCTGGGTTGTGAAGTGGGAGGAAGAGGCCATGGTGCTAGACTGTAGATCTAAGAGAAAAGGGTGCTTAAAGGATTCTAATTGGTGCCCCAAGTGATTTCTCATTTAAAGAGTAGGAAATCTTTGTGGCATTATTCTTTTTTCATCTTATAGTGTATTACTACTTTCGAAACTGTGCGTTGGATTTCAGCCTTAGGTGTACAATAAAATTGCAGCTGGGCATAATTAAAGTTATCTCTGGCAGGATTTTAGGACTTACTTTTTCTTTTTATTCTGTGTAATAGTCGGATCAAGGATTTCGTATAAGCTATGGTGGAAGCCTATTTTCTCATTTTACTACTTTGATCAGTTTAACGTTGATTTAATTTGTAATGGCTGTTTTCTTTATTGCTGGATTGTAGGCTAAGTGTTGACCAATTATCTTCATTTGTGTGTTAAATTGGAATTTTAGAGATGCTTTGCATTCCTTTGCAGGGAAGGTTTGTGACATGCCACTGTAAGTTGTTAACAGATAGCTTATTTTAAGAACTGATGGACCTGTCACCCTGCCCTGCCTGATTATCCCTGTGCCCTCTTAACTGCTGTGTATTGATTCCAATTAACATGACTGACATCCACTGCTGAGGGTGAAGTTAATCAACTTGAGGATCGCCTGTTGTGAATTCATTTCCTCCTCTGAGCTTGTCCTGCTCAGTTGCGCATTTAAAGAGACTAACACAGACACTGCACAGGCATGTCCAATCTGTACAGCAAGTCTAAGCCCAATGCCTTGGAAATACAAGTAGCTTTTTACAAGCAGTCCTGGCCAAGCTATGTTGATACACTTTTCAAAGGTCAAGCAAACTACCTTTTCCTTCTACCTTGATTACTGACTGCTGGAAGAGGTCATCAAACTTCAAATTTCAGCAAAGATATTTTTCAGCTAAGAAATAACTCATATGAAACAATGGGGGGTTTTGTTAGCGATGGTGGCATCCCTTTTTGTTTTTGTGGTTTGGATGTGAAGCATGGATTTCTTAGAAAAATATTTTTAGAGTAGTAGAAATGTAAAGATTACCTGAATGGAGAATTTCCTAAGTCATTAGTAAGTATAATAGACAAAATGTTTGTATTTATCATCTGTAGTTGGTGATTGTAATTGAAATGAATATCCTATTGAGTACAAAATAGTTACTTCTGGCAGCAGTTGCACATTGAGCGCCTGATCAGATTATCTGAAACCTCAGCTGTCCCTTAGGTTACAATATTTGACCCTAGCTTTAGCTATAAAAATTAGCAACCATGGGCTGAAATGTCTGGCTAGGTTGGCTTAAATAGTTAAGATAAAAATAGAGAAGGAATAGGAGAGCTGGAATAATAATACTGAATTGATAACTATCTTGATTTCCCATGCCAATTCAGCAATTTGTAGCTGTTAGAATGTGAGCTACCATCTGGCTTCATAGATCTTTATCTCATACTAAATTACTGTGACCTGTACAGTTCTTTACTGAAAGTTTGTAATTGTGACAAGCAGCAAATAAAGAGAAGACACTACTGAGCCCCCAGATAAGGCTGTTACTCCCCTCTGGAGGTTAAAATCATCGCGTTTTAATAGTTTCCTAGGTAGCTTATGAAGCTAAGCTCCTTGTATAAACGGTGCATCTGCACTGCTTTTCTAACTGCATAGCTCCAGTGTACTCATGTAGGAAAGATGGTCACTAGTGTAGGACCTGCTCTGTCAACAGAAATGCTGTTTTCAAGTGATTTTCCTTTACCTTACTTGACTACTTCCATAAATCTTGAGTTGAGAGGCATTGTGTGGAAAACAAACCCAGAATGTACTCACAGCCTTGTTACCATTGCTGTGACTTTACGCTTTTTACTTTGCCATGTCTGCTACATTTTTGTGTTTCTACTGCATCATGATATCCACAGCATCAATGGGAGTAGTAATTGTGCTTGTTCTTGTTTTCCTTTCTTGACCACACTGAGTATAACAGGTATACAATGAGGTATTGTTCAAGTAATATCTGAACCACTTTACACAATCTGTCTCCAAACTCCAACCGAGTCTTGCTAACCAGTTCCTCTGTTCTGTCTCACAGCTGCTTACAAATTTGCTATAAATTACAAAAGATTTATTACCTACAAGGCCATTTGTTTCTGACTTCCATGTGAAAACTTCTGGCTGCAAAATAGAAGGGCTATGGAATGGTCACTTGTGTTTCAAGACCTGCTAAAATTCAAGGTGAATTGTTTACTTGAACTAAGTGCAGTCTCGCGTAAATTTTAGATTTTGTTAGTCCCGGTTTAGAACTGAAGTTAAATTGAACAAAGACCTCATTTACCTTGAAATCAGATTTATGTCTAACCTTTAATAGTTGTTGCATCAACATTTATGAATTAAATGCTGTGTTCGGAGATAAAAGGCTTTGCTCTTCCTGAATGTTGAACTCGATACCTGACTATTCACATACAATCCTGCTGAAAATATTACTGGCACTATGGTTGCAATTGTTGCTCTTAGCGACTGAGAGGTGAAGGCATGAATCATGAAGGATGCAAGCACTCTGTATGCTTAACTCAAAATCCTTATAGTCCAGCTGCTTATTTCAGTTTTTAGCTTGTGTCCTGGTATTTCACAATATAACATAAGGGACTGCACTGTCTGTAGTAGCTTATCCAAGCAATGTATTTCGTTGTAGTAGCAAAATGAGGGTGGAGAGTTAGCCTTTAATTTCTCTTATCCTTGTTATTTTTGGAACATGCCTGCAGGTATGATGGTTAGCAGACTTTGATAACAGATGTTAAAATGAAGTCAGCCTTTATTGGAGATTTCCAGTTCAGACAGTAGCTCCCAGAGAAATAGTCTGGGAAAACTGGGATTTTGTGCTCTTGTTTAGTACAAACATTAAAAAATTATCTCTAAATGAGTAGATAGTGAATATTTGCACACTTGTCACTTACACCTTTATCTCTGTGTACTTATAGAAGGCCTGTATTTAAATTAAAACCATATTCCGTAAGAACTCTTCAGTCTTCCGTCATTATGTTGCATTCCTAGCATTACTTTTGTGGTTAATTATTAGGAAATGGAATCACCTAAGTAAACAGATTTGTGCACACATCTTCAAATTAGTAAGTCTAATAATAATTTGTCAAATGAGTTGTCAATCTGAGTATATGCCTGTTCTTTTTTAAAGTCAGATTATTGCTTGGTACTAACTCAATGTATCGTATTGGAAACTTCAGCTTAATAGTTGCTTGCCATTAAACAACATATATATAGCAGGAATTGTCATGGTGAACAATTGTTCTGTTTCAGAGATCTCGGTGTTTCCTAAATGGACAGGTAAAAATACCTGTATTATTATTGTCATTGTTTGGCCAGCTTTTTTTTCTACTACTTTTTGATACATTGTCAGCAGGTATAATAAATGATATAACATTGTGGCACTGGGTAAGGATGTTGGATACTGACTTAGATACCACAAGCATAATCTCTCTAATTTAAAAGATATTTTCTGTTTTTTGATGAATGGGTTCAGATTTCATCTGGTTTCCCATAGTTACTGGGAAGCAGTAGTGCAGGAAGTGAAACAGCGAGGTTGGGTCTTGTGTTATTTATAGGTCCAAAGCCTCATATTAAAGCTTTATATCAGAGAATTTTACAATGAGTAGACTTTGAGAATTACAGCCTTTAAAAAGAGGCAAATAAACAAGGTGGGACATTGAAGGAGCTGGGCTATCTGTTGTCCCATGCCTTAATAGTTAGATGTGATTTTAAAAGAAGAGAGAAAACTGAGGAGAGTCATAAATCAATGTGAGCAATGAACTTTTTGAGGGGAGTCAGAAAGTGTAGTTGATAGTGTGAGTCTGTATGGGCTTATAAAGCAAGGCTGCATTATTTGGTCATATCAATTACATTTAAGGAGAATCCATAGGCCAGATGTCTTAGTTAAACTTATGGTCCAGCCAGGAAAAAAAAAATAAAAAAAAATTGAAGACTATTTCCTTTTGTGATTCCTGTATTTCTTCCTACACGTGGGTATATTTGTTTAAATTTGGTTTATTTTTTAAAAATTTGACCTCTTATCAGCTGAACATGAGAAGCAGGTGTGGAAAGAAACGTGGTTTGGAGACACAAGGCTCTTGCATCTTCTTTGATTCTCTCTGTGCTTTCTGAGTAGGGGCTTCGGGATCAGCTGTATTCCTTAATTATTCTCATTCTTACATGAGCATCATGCAGGGTGCATACCATACGTAGCATAGTGAGGGGAGAAATCAGTGCTGGCAGTGGGGGAGGTGTATTTGCTTTTTCAGAGTTACCTTTGTGTTCAGTATTCGTCTTCTGGAATTGATCCAAAACCATTGAAGAGTGTATTGATTAATTCTGTTGGGAATGTAAAGTTTATATGGTGTGTTCAGGCTATTGGCTTGCAATGGGAACTGAATAGGATGTAATGGTTTGTATCTAAAATTTAAAGTAATGGGAACATAGTTACAGTTAGGCAAATCATTAGTTGGTATTATGTGTGGTGCCATTTTCTATCTTCAACAAGCTTTTTGCAGCCATCTTATGTCTACATTTGGATAAAAATAAAATGGAAAATACCTAAAATGATCATAAGCCTTACGATTATAACAGTTGCAATTATAGCAGATGGGCACTGTGCATGATAGGAAATCTTTTAGCTCATGTGCCTTTGATAATTTCTAATGTAGGGAGTCAACCTTGTGAAATAAATTGATCTTTCAAGCAATGATTTTAACAATGCAACTGAAAACTTTTTTTGTTATGTAGAACAGTTCTTCCTGGTCTTAACTTTGACGATTAAATTCATTTTTCATGAATTCACAGTGCCTACGGCTCCTGTGAAACCTCACTTGGCTTCTGAGGGTTTTTGTATGTGTGTGGGGGGGCTGAATTGTGTAAAGTCTTTCCATAATCAGAAAGGTAATTCGGGCCTTTTCTGACCCTTTTTTTCCCCCTTCCTCTGAAGAGGGAAGTTTCAATAGGATTGGAAAATGTCCAAAGACCCTTATACAACTCATACATTCTGCTTTAACATAATGCAATCTTTCCACATTTTCTTTTTCCTTAATTAACGGGTGGATGGAAGGGGTGTTAGATTCAGTTTCACAGAAGGATTTTGTGTAACCGCACAAGACAGTGTGAAAAAAAAAAAAAAAAAAAAAAAAAAAAAAAAAAAAAAAACAGAACAAACTTTGTAGGCAATAATATTTTGAAAAGTTGACTGCATTCTAGCACAGTAGTGTACTGCTGCAAGTTACAGAGTATTGCTCGAGGCACTTGTGATTCAGTGATCCTGCTGTCTCTGTTAAGGATTGCCTAAAATAAAAATTTAAAAAAAAAAGGAAAATTTTTCTGTGCCTTATTAACTAAGGCCATTCTCTGCTACATAGTGGAATTTAGGCTGCGCTAATCTCCATTACTGAATTTAGGTGGGGCTGCAATGTTGCTGTACTGCAGTTTTGGACACATGCTTATTAAAGGAAGAAAACTTCCAGCTTGTGAATTGTAGACCCTTTAGCAGACAGGAGCAAGTGGGGAAAAAAAAAATGTATAAAGTTCTGTATATGTATAGCAATGCAGAGCTATGAACGCTAGGGAAATGGCTGGAGATTACACAGTAGGAGTTTGTGAAGTTAGGATGCATCAGGAAAAGGGAATATTTGTCAGCTTTAATAAATGCAATAGATTGAGAAAAAGCAAGGGGAAGGGAAAAATAAGACAGGATGGGTGCAGTTGTAGGTTGCTTTTTTTTAAGGGAATGGGTGGTTTGTAGAGCTTAACTGGTGAATAGAAATGTGTGTCTGACAGTCTTTGTGTTCTGCAAACAATAAACTGTGGTCAGTGATGCAATAAATGTTATCTAGATTACCACTAACCTTTTTTCCCTGCAAAGCAGAAGTCTGTTAGTTGAATAACTGTGTGTTTCTAGATGTAGTTCTTCTGTGTCTGTAACAGATATTCCCTCTGCAGACAACTGGAAAATGTAAAATAAAAATCCCAGATAGAAGCTGGACCCAAAGTGAGGCATCTCGGCATAATCTTATTCAAGTGATTACACTGAAGTTGAGTGGATATGAGTGAATATATGATTAAGGAAATCTTTCATTTCTGTGAAAGATTCTCTGGTGGTGTGGAAGGGAAATATGTTGAGCTGTAGACTACAGATTTGCTTTTCTTTAACAGAATTTCCCCCTACTTTGTGCATCTAATTTTGCTCTAGTCTCCAAATTCAGAAGGTGAAAATTTTGAGCTACAGAACTGAGAGGAGTGGTTGATACACCAGATGGTTTTGATGCTGTTCAGAGGGACCTCGATAGCAGCCAGTGTGTTCATACTCATGAAGCTCAGCAACGTCTTGCACCTGGGGAGGAATAACCCCTGCACCAGTGCACACTGGGGGCTGAGCAGCTGGAAGGCAGCTTTGCAGAGAAGAACCTGGGGGCCCTTGGGGGGAAAGATACCCTTAAGACAGTGTGCCCTTGCAGCCACCGGCCTCTTAGGCTGCAGTAGGCAGAGCACGGCCAGCAGTTTGAGGCAGGTGGCCTCCCCCTCTCTCGAGCTGTGGTAAGACACAGCTGGAGTGCTGTGTCCAGTGCCGAGCATCCCAATACAAGAGAGACATGAACTTACTGGATCAAGTCCAGCAAAGAGCCGTGAAGATGACAGAAGGCTTGGAGTACATATGGGGAGGTTAAGAGACCTCACACCATCCAGAGAAAGCTTGTGGTATTTTATCAGTGTGTGATCTTATATGTGATGGAATGGAGTAAAGAAGATAGCGCCAGGCTCCTCTCAGTGGTGCCCAGTGGCAGAGCAAGAGGTGATGGGCACAAATTGAATCACAGGGAAATCCATTTAAATGTACAAGCCATTCCTACCTACAAGAGTGGTGGACCACTGGAGCAGACTGCCCAGAGAGGTGATGGCGATGTTAAAAACCTGACTGGAAATGGTCCTGAGCCACGTGCTGCTGCTTCCCTTGCTTGAGGCAGGGGGAAGGGACGGGCACCTTCCAGTGTCACCCACCCTGTGAGTCTGGAAATTTGCAAGTATACTGAACTGACAAGAGAAGGAGGAGCATGTGACAAGCACAGCTGCCAGAAGGAAACCATTGGTTAAAAGTTGGCAATCTGCAGATATTTGGGGGATGTTTTTGAGAAAGGACTTCAATTTTGCCTTGGCATGAAGAGACAGAAGAGCTGCTTTGCATTTGGGTACCCTTTGCCATCAGTGTGGACAGCTGTGTAGATGCTTGGTAACTTGTCTGTGGAACATGCAATTTGGGCAGGCCAAGTTAAAAAACGTACAGCTTTTGAAAATTAAAGCTTTTGCTTTAATGTAATTCCTAATTACATATGAGCGTAAAAGGCTTGTAGTTCTGGGAGTTAGGATGAGCTAATTTCTGGTTGAGAGCTTTAAATGAGACTGTGCTTCTTGAGATAATTGAAATAGGTTCGCCATCTTCAGTACTCCTTACTGCCACCCTGTGATGGGTAGATGGGGGCAGCGAGTGCTGCTAGTTCATGAAAGTCATTCTTCCATTTGTGGTGTGGTAGTACAAATACCGCCATGAAACACAGCAGAGCTTTCTTGTGCTTTGCTGTGTTACTGCTGAGTACTTGGGGGGTGAGCAGGTGTGCCTGTGGTGCCGGGCTTAGAGGATTTTAGTAAGAAGCAGTGAAAACATGGGCATTATTATCTTCATTAAAAACAACAACAAAAAAAAACACAATAGTAACAACAAAACCCACATATTCTACTGTTTTGTAAAGTTCAGAGGAAACAGTTCTCTTTTATGAATTCAATATGAAAACATAAGAAGTTAAAACTCAATTCACTTTTAATGTATTTTTCTGTAATATATAACACTTGAGGTTGGGCAGAACTGTAACCTTTTTCACTTCAAAGAGAACTTACGGAGGTTTTGAAGAGTCTTTGGAGATTTTCTTTTTAAATCTAACACCTTTGTGTAAAGCTCGATACATCAATTAGAGACTTCTCCCATAAGGGAGAGAGGAGTGGTGGAGATGCTCTACCAGCTGCAGTACAGATGAAGAATGTGCTGGGAACTTAATCGCAGTCATGTTCTACCCTAAATATTCATCTTCTGTCTCTAAGTGTGCAGGAATGACAGCGTTAAGGGAAGGGAGGCTTGGCGTGGAGAGACTGCGTATGCCTACCAAAACAGACTGTAGCTACATGAGAATGATCAAGTAGCTCAGCTGCAAAGTATTTTTTCCAGTTTAATTTATTTTTAAACTTGTAAATATTTGTGCCATTCATTATGTGTATAGGTTCCAAAATTAAGTGTTCCTGAAATTTGGGTGTGTTACTTTGGGATGGAAGGCTAACTTTCTGATTTAGATTAACAACCGTTTTATTAAACCAATATACAGAGATGGTGGAGGTATACACAAACTAAAAGAAATGTCTATTTTGTTAAACCAAGTTGACAGGCCATGATTACAGATCATCTATTTTTGTGATGCAAACTGGAAATTAATATAAACAGTGTGGACCAAACCAGGCTTATGTTTTGCTTGTTTTTGATAGCTTTGTGAAGGGGAATCTCTGTAAATCTGGTTCAAGATTTATTCAGTGATGTCCTGTGAAAATGGTCCAAGTCAAGTCAGTATTCGCTTCTGAAAGTGTTACATTTTGGTCTTCTCTATGCTTTCATATGAAAGAGAATACTACAGAAGCTTGTGTTAATTGCGAATGTGATACGCTCTACACTGCGTATAAAAGTGTTCCCTGAACATCATATCAGATAACAGATAAAATTCCTTCCAAATATGTAAAGAGTGGGCAAACTCTTTGACAACAGCATGATGCGTTCTCTAGTAGTTACAGCTAAAACAGGCTGCTAATATGCATCTGAGCTCAGGAGATATTAAACTATATATAGATTTTGCTATTCCTAACAGATTGTTGTTGAGATACCTGACACATTTTTTGATGTTACGTGCATTCAGAAGAGCTGAGCTTTACATAATTTCTGGTTAGTGTTAGGTATGTGAAAACATATTAAAATGAGTGGCCTAGTTAGGAAACTCTACTTTGTCACATATGCAAAAAGGCAGGTTTGAATATTTCTGCCACAGATGCATAAACTTTCTTGATGCACGGCATTTTTTTCTTTAAATTTCTTTTGAATTCAGTGTGGTTGCAAACTGCTTTAAGAGGTAATCCGCTGTAGTGGCATGGCCATCAGTGGAGCAAGAGCAGCTGAAGATTGTTCCCTGTTTGCAGGCATCACCTGTCCAGCCAGTGCTGCTGCAGCAGAAGGACCAGGGTCCCAGTCACTAAATATCAGTCACACGAGACATTTTATTCATTTTAGCAGCCTTTGGTTAAAGGCTGTCCAGTGCAAACAGAGCCTTCAGAGGATTCCTCTGGCAAACTCCAAAGAGATGTGTAAACGTGTATGCTGGCATCTTTTTGAGCTCAGCTATTTCTTGTGTTTGCTGAGAGAAGACAGCGCTGAGGCAGGGATTCTCTTAGACTTTGTGCTCTGGATTCCAACACGAGGCATAAGATGGATGTGGGATGGGATGCAAATGTGCCCTATTCATACAACTGATGGAGTATGTGTTCTTTCTTCATGTGGTTCTGTTACTGCTGGAGATGCACAGGTCTTCTGCCTGCACAGGTCCAACTGGTTCATGGCAAAAAACTTGCAGGGGAATGCGTCATACAGACAAAATATTTCTCTGTAACAGCCTTCTGTGAAACTGTACAATCACTTCTGCTGAAGCTTTTAGCTTATGTTACAAAAAGATAAGCAACTGAAAGCAGGATTATCTTATTCAAAATATTGGACATTGTCCCTTATCTGCATTGTCAACATCATCTATGATTTCCAGTATTTCAAAAGCCATGACTAGTAAATCAGAAGGGTATTTTTAATATTGTCCTTAGAACAGCATATTAGGAGTACTGTGCTTACAGCCCAAAGGATTACTTGGGATTTTCAGCACCTGAAATGTGCCTACTTAGTTGACCTTCCTTTTCTCTTGGGATATTTAGTTGTGTGTCTTTAATATGTGTTATCACATATGTGGTCATATGCTACTCAACTATTTGTAGGCCTCTATTTATTACCTTTTAAATGCTAGTTTGGTTCTTTTGTTCTCTTTATGAGGGGCAATTAATCATAGCAGTTTAAACTTTATCACAGAGACACAATTGTTCCATATTTTCCTTACTTGCAGAGGAACAGAGGCAAGAGCTCCTGGCCATTAGAGAAGACATTACTGGAGGAAACAGAGCTTTGTTCTGTTTTGTTTAGTTTCTTCTAGGTATATATGTCTGATAGAAATGCATTCAGAGAACTGTTGTGACCCATTTCTTGTTTGCGTTGACTTTCCCTTTTGTATATCCATTTACAATTTTGGGATGTCTAGGTTTTCTGGTTCGTTACTTAGCCTTTGCTCAGATTAACTGCTTCTGTGTCCTTCTGACATATCCCGTCTTTCACTCTGTAGAGTGAAATCGGTCAGTTAACGCTTGAAGAACTGCCTGACTTTTGGTTACAAAATAGTGTGTTCATGGTGATGTCACTGTGGCTGTAATTTGCTCTTAAGCGTTTCCACAGTCGATGTCTTACAACTGCACAAAGCAGTGAGCCATGGGCATTGCAAGGTAAGGAAACAAGACAAGTCTTCCAGATACAACAGTTCTGAGAAAAAAGGGAACCAAGCTGAAGCTACACCCAGACTTTTGTGGAAAAAAAAACAAAAAAAATGGCTTTTAGCTGAAAGTAAACTAAGTTTTGCTAATACAAAACAACCTAATTACCACCACTCCTGCTGTTATGATTTGTCTTTTACTTGGGTAAGCCCTTTATTTGTGGTGTTAGATCAGTTTCAGAGTATTCTTAATTTTTGTTTCCACATCCTCGGAGGAAAGAAAGACTTGATAGTGAAAAGAAGTGTTTGAAAGGAGAGAACAGACACTTCATTATGCAAAACAGATCTTCAGAATTGTGACTGGCTTGGCTTTGAGTACTTTGCATCTAAAAAGAGTTTTTCTCTGTATTTAATTTTTTGTTGCATAAGACCAGCGCTGATTATCACACCAAATGCCAAAGCTGACACTGGAAAAACTTTTGGGCTGGATCTCTGTCTAGGTTGATGGTTTAAGATGCATTTCCAGTGAAAAGTATCTGCAAATAATGGAATGTAATTATGAAGCCACCATGTAGAAGCATATGCTGCCAAACAGCTCCAATCCTTTTGTAGGATTTTACAGGAGACTTGCTCAATTTTAGCCACCACAATAACTGAAGCGTCAGAAAACAGGAATGGTACAAGGTATTTTTGACAGAGAATGCTTTTGATTTGCTGACAGGGCTTTTAAGCAGAGCAGCAGTAACTGCGAGTCTTGACTTTAGGAAACCATTTAATTCACAACTTGTTCACAAATGTGTCGCATTTGGGAGCAGATGATGCTGAGGTTGGGACAATTCAGGTTTTTTTTTGTTTGTTTGTTTGTTTTAATCTGAGTTGAAGACGGCTGCTTAAGGAAGCCAATGGTAAGCAGAAGTCTTTAAGATTAACTGTGGAAGCTATTAGAAAGCTGCTGTGTGCAGGGGCAGGCAGGGCAAGGTGGGCCACCGTGCTGACTCCTAGGTTAGGACTGTCCTTCTTTTGCATACAGCAAGTCTACTTTGTGGCATTGGGCTCAGCAAAAAAAGGCGTAAGCTTGCCCAGAGAAGCTCTCTCAGTGCCCTGGTGCAGCCGCTTTCAGGTCAGCAATGTCTTACCATGGTTTTTCTGTATCTCCTTAAGGCTGGCGTGTGATACAGGAGGCAGAGGAGATCTGCAGAGGTCTGTGTGAGGGATGCTGGGGGCCCCTTCACCTGCCTGATAGTTCCTCTCCTCCAGGGAAACATATCTCAGTGCTCCAAAGAGCCTCTTCTTACAGGAAGAGATGGTGGCAGGTTGTTGGTGGACGATGTTGAAGATCCTGAACTTGTCTTGTTCGCTGGACTGATGGAGCTTTTGTGAAACTGCCATTCTTAACAGAAATGGTGTTTGCCATGTCCTGCCACTGAACAGAGGGTGCTTGGTTTGAGGGGAAAAAAGAATAGCTTTGCCTTCATTGACTCTGGGTTGCCATCACTAATCTAGAGCCTTTCTCTAGTCTACGTTTCTCATTGAACCATGATGCAGTAGTTCCAGTTTCAGAGAGGTGGAAAATTCCCTTATGGGTAGAGGTTTTCCAGGTGCCAATTTGAAGGGTTGTTGACGAGGTGGTGAAATAAAAACACACCTACATGCAGATGCATACACACTCACCACAAGGATCCAACTGTGGCAGAGACTTGGGGGAGCCAGTGTCCAATCCTGATTGGGGTCAAGAGCAGTTTGGCCTTCCAAATCATGTTTTGCCCTGGGCACTGCAGCGGGGAAGCTCAGTAAATTGCCAGCCCACCTCCGAGTGGGATGCATGGAGGCATGGAAATGCCTTCATCCACTTGTGTGGAGCCCAGATAAAGCTGCCTGCGGAGTGTCTCTCTGCGGGCTATGTGCAGAGCTGATAGCACAAGGATTGAGGATGGGAGCCTGAGCCTGGGACGCAGTACACTGCCATGTCTCAGAACAACGCTTTTATTCTTAGTGTAGCAAGTTAATTGAAGTGTCCTACTCAAATTCCTGCTCCAGTCTTTTGCCTGGCCTGAATATGCTCATGAAATGTTGCACAGTCTGTTTTACATGACCACTTTAATGGGGGGGGAAAAGGTTGCTCTGGCAGCTTGCCGCTTGCAGTTAGCAGTATTTTGTTTGATGTTCTGTGGTACCAGCACACTCGCTGCAACCATTTTCTGCTCAGGGTGTTAATGTGGTTGCTTGGGTTGGAGGCATACAGATGGTTTGCAGTACCACTTGTTGGGATCAGCCAGAAGACCAATGCATGCTCAATGCAGTCATTAATTCCTACTCAGATGCACAGTGTTTTTTTATGGAAAAGGCTCATTTTATATTTGATGTTGTGTATAACTCTCCTTTCTCTAAGAAATTACTCTCGAAAGGAAACCATGCAAACACTCACAGGTCTAGGATACCTATCTTTAATATTAGGACTTTGAAAGCGTGGCCTCTGGCACCCTCGGACCTTTTGTGAGAACGTGCCAGTTAGCAATTCACTGCTTAGATTTTTTGCTGTTCCTGAGCCTTGTTCAACTGTACTTGAAGTAACATTAAAAAGATAGAAATAAAATGAATTTATTTTGAATGATAAAAACTCTGAATAAGTAAAGGAATCTTATTTGAAGGAGGTAACCGGGGGGGGGGGGGGGGGGGGGAAGCTGATGCCAAAATATCCCATGATTCTTCAAGAAAACGAAACGTAACTAAGAATTGAGTTATAACCTATTGTGCCTTTAATCCCTGCTTAACATTTCAATAAAAAGAACATTGCCCTATTGAGAAATTAAATGCTCTATATTTACATTTTCTTTAGCAAATGAGAATGAATGAAGTCATTCCACTGCATTCTCTTTTGCTTGACTGACATTTGATTTCACACTCTTTAATCAACTCTGGAGTTGTATTTTCCATAATAAAAAGAGATTTGTTTTCCCTTGCATGTTTGAAACCTGTTGCTTCCCTTGGATCTTCAGCCAAGGGTGGTGGTGGTGGTGGTGGTGTTTTTTTATTTACTTTTTAATATCTGTTTTTTGTTTGTTGGTGGTGATGGATTTTTTTGCTTTACAGATTCTTCAGACAAGCTTTTTTATTTTTTTTGTGAGATGGTACTTTCATAGAATCTTGTGTCAAAACTGCACATTGAATGGAGTTGAGAGATTAAAACTGCCATTTTAAAATTATCAGAGCACAAAGCGATCATAAGCAGATGTTCTAAAGCACTTCGATCTCTATCATGCCAAGAGGTTTGTTAGTGGTGATCCAGGCAAGGTTTCTGAGAGGTCTGCAATGCAGTTTTGAAATAGTTCGGAGTCCAGTTCAGCGTTTACAGCATCAGAATCTGGGAGGCAACTGCATTTTGGGATGGGAAACCCCACCCAATTCTTTTTTAGCTTTTTTTCTTCCGCTCCAAGGAAGTGTTTTCAGTAAGTTCTTACATTGTGGGGATCTTTCACCTATTGTTGCAGCTCGCAATTGTCAGAACTGGGGCAGGCACGACAGTACACTGCCAAAATTGTCTTCATCGGAGGGTTTTTCTTTTTTTTGTGTGTGTGAAATAGTATACTGCTGAACATCAGATGAGCATGTTAGTTCTTAGGGTGTACCAAATATAACATCTGCAAGATCCTTAATTTGATATTTGAATGGTAAAGATGCCAGAAGTGAAAGCCCTTAATCCTACTCTAAGAACTGTTAATGCCTGTTGACATACATGAGCATGGAGGGTTCTCAGCAGCACGAAGCAGAACAACACCGTAGCCAGAGAGGCCAACTTTAAGCAACTTTATTCTATCCCTACTTACGTACCAATCCTGGAATTTGGATAGAAGCTTGTTGTTGTTATTTCATAAAACCTATTTAAGGAGGAGGCTTCCTTGCTTCTGACTGATTTAATCTTCATGCCTACCATCATCGCAGGGGCTTCAGCAAGCTGTTCCCATAACTGAGCTTGGGTGATTTCAGAACATTTTATTGTTGTTTCCCCTGGTGAACCAGGGCCACAATGTTCTTAGCCTCTCTGGAGGAACTTCACGCAGAGTAAATAATTCATCATTGCAGAATCATTTAATTGTGTTTTTTCTTTTCCTCTGACAGAAAATTACATTTGTCCTATTCTTAGAAATTACATGAAGAGGCTAAATTTGAGGAGATTTTAATAGAAGCATAAAAAGGAAGGAATTGATCTGAAAACCAGTATTCACACTCTAGAAGAGCGGTGGTACTTTTTACGTTTCATGAAGTTAGACGCTGTAAACTGTATTGAGAATTGAGTACAAAATGTCTTCCTTTGTGTTCATTTGTTTTAGTTAGACTATAACAATCCATCCCTTTGTATTAATTTGTGTAAACTAAAATATGCTGATACCATTGTCAAGTACAATAAATTGATTTCCTTCAATGAATCAGTATTTTTACACAGTAGGAGGGATTATATGGTGTGGGTCCTGTTTTCATGGTGAAAGTTCATGCAGTCATGCATTTTTATAGACCTCACATGCAGAAATACAAGAACAGAAAATGAAATGTTAGTGCTAGTCTTTGGACAGAGTCCTCAGTGCAACAGAGAAACAAAAGTGTAATATAACAAGCTTAAGGCCAAGCAGCTGAACTGTTCTGTTTTTCAGAGCTTATTGGAAAATCTGGAAGGACTGGGAGGAGATGCCCAAAGTACACTTAACATCAAAACAGCTGTAAACTGCTTATACTTACAGCAGTCAAAGAGCAGCTGAAAAAGCACCTGCTTGGTGGATGTGGACTTCTTTGGCTTATTTCAGTTGTGTTTGGCCAGATCAATGTCTTCTTGTCCGATATATATAAATATTCACATTTAAATATTATTTTTAAAAATCTTATGTGTATAATATCCAGGACTCTAACTGAATAGCAGTGGTGTCTTAGCACAGATGAAAATATCTGTGCAGTGCAGAAGTACTCTTGTGACAAATACTGATTGAAATTATCACAGTGCTTTTTTTAAATTATTTTTCTGACCTCTTCCTGGTATCATGGTTTGAATGGAATGAGTACGGGATATACATATGAGGTACTGTGTTTAAGTAGGAAGTCTTTCTGTGAGATGTTTTTTTCAAAACAAGAAGCCCTGCTTCCCTGGCTCGTTCTCTGTGGTCATCCTGCAGACGTCCTCTGGAGAGCTTTGCCCTTGTAGTCAAATGGAGTAGCATGGTCTGATGTTAGCTCCTCGCTCCACAATGTAATTGCATGCTTCTCCTTCCTCCAGATATTACTTTTGAATGATGTAATGGAATATGTAATTTTATGTTTTTGATAGAAATGAAGGAAGTAATTGCTGAGTCTGAGTTAAGAGACGTAAGTGTAAGATGCTCAAGGCTCCTAATGTCGTTACCTGGAGAAGTGTAACAGAGGATGATAAGATCTTTATTTATTTATTTTTTGTTTGTTTGTTTTTAAGGGAAATTTTCTGATCATTCAGATAATGCTGTGAATTATTGTATCTCTCTAAATCCAAGGCAGGAGACTGGAAGCATGGGCATTCAGAGCAAAGTAAAGCTGCGGGCAGTCGGTCACCAGAAGATGACAGAGGAGGACGATTTGGCAGAGCTGGTGTAGCTGCAGTTTGCAAGGCAGTAGCATTAGGGCATGCTCACTATTTCAGTGGGCTTTGAAATGAGTTCTGCCTTTTCTTTCCTTGCTTTTTTCCTTTGATCATTCCCTGGAATTTGGGATCCATATTCTGATCTCTAGACAGAAACCCTTTGCTGTTTTTGCGTTGCATTAAATGGCTGTTTAATTCACGTAACCGCAGTCATTCAGTCAAGGCAATCTGTTTTTGTTTTCCATTCTTTAACACACTCTGCATTCTCTAACAGACCATGTCTACCCTTTAGTGAGCAGTGGTGACAAGGATTGTAAGCGGTGTTTCGTAGGAGGTCTCATCAGCGTCTGTACAACAGCACTCAAGCTCTTGCCCCCGCTTGGGAGGATCAATGCTGACGCTGGAGTCACCAGCTAGAGAGAACTGGATGGGTTCACACAGTTTCTGTGGTGGGATACAGGAATATCAACAACCACACTTTGGTTGAAACTTCTGCTTAAGTGTTGAAGCAATCTGAAATCCAAATTACACTGCTTATTAGCGAGAGTCTGTAAACAGCAATTCTCTTCTGAAGCAGTTTAATATTGTAGGTCTGAGTTGTTTCAGTACCCTTAACCATATTATTGCTCTTGATTACTAGATGTTATGCTGATTTTATCTTTAAGCAAGCAAGATTATTTTTTTTTTAAAGAAAAGTAACAAAGTAGTATTATCTAGATTCCATTTGTTTCAGAAGAAAAAGTAAGCTTCTGAAATTGAACCTTACTTGAACGCCTTCTGTTCAGAAAGCACAGGATATCCAGCAGTATTTCTTACTGGCCCTCAGTCAGAGCACTCGTAATGAAATGAAGATAAATTATTCACTTGGAGCCCGTATGCAGGGGAAACATTAATGTGGTACAGTAGCACACATCCAGGAAGGGCCATTTTGAATGTGCATGACTATTGTGGTGCTAGCTGGGCTGGCAGCGAAGGCTGAAGGCAGCAGTGGCTATTAGTAATAGTATCAGGAGTTTGGTGTTCTCACAGGTTTATGTAGCTCAGTTAATGGCACGTTTCGTTTCTGAGATGCTCACCGGTGTGAGTGGGGTTTTCAGACACAAAAGATGAGAGAGGTTTTTTAGGGAGGGGTTTTAAAATGTTTTTAGCTTCAGGCTATCAAGTGCTGGAAGTGCTGCAGAATTTTTTGTTTTAATTTTTATTTTTATCTGAGTGCCAGGCACTCGTCCATGCTCTCTGTCCTGCCAAAAAGGCTTCAGCATTCATGTGACAGACCACCCTGCCCGTGGGTGAGGTGTGTAATTCTTTCTCAGAGCAAAGATCCTGAGCAGAGACTGCTTATTATGTTGAAGTGCATGTGGTTTTCTGACAGGAGTTACTTGGCAGTCCACAGAAAATATTAAACTCCACTTAACTTGGAAAGATCAGGAGAACTTAAACGCATAGTAAAAAATGTCTGTGTTTCATTTCTTCCCCTTGGTCTCTGTATTGGAAAGTCTTGATGATGGTGAAGAAAGTTCTTGCCGTGCTCTGCAGTTTGTCCTCTTGTTTGAGTATACCAACCTGTGTCAGGAACAGCTGCTGGCATTTGTAGAAGGATTTTTATTTCTTGATTGCCTGTTGAATTTATAAATGGGGATTGAAATGACTGGTAGTGAAAAGAAAAGAAAACCAGAAACCCAGCAATTTGGAGCTGGGAATTTCTGCAGTCTATTCTATATTTTTGCTGATGGCTCTTGGGCATTGCTTGTGCCACACAATTTTTAAAACATTCCTGAATTTAGAAATATGGATTTTTTCAGCATAACTAGTAGAATTTGACATTATGAGAGGGCTATTTTTTCATTTTGTAACCTCTATTTAAGGTCATAAGTTAGGGCTTTAAAGCCTTTTTCCTATGAAAAACAAAACTTTTGAACTTTAAAACAAATTTTTAATTATTGGAAATCATTAGACACTGTCTCTTAATGATTTCATTCCCTTTAGAATGCAGTCTTTAATCAAGTTTGCTACTGACAAAATGTCCATAGCAGGAAAACTTCATTCTTTCCTGGATAGCATGTATAGCAATTTATGTCAAAATTAAATGCTGAATAATTACTTTTTTCTGTCTTTTTGCTTTTTCTTAAGTATACAGAAACAGTGTTCAGCTGAGCAGGTTTTCAGCAGCAAGTTGAATTATACCATTGTGCTTTGGGTACTTGTGAGGAAGCAATGACTGTTTACTTTCCCATTTCTGCCCCATCACTGTGCTGCAAACTGATAAGAAAGAAATTGGGGTTTGCACCTGTGTACACGCCTGCACATCGCCAGGAGGTGCCAATTAGACACGACTGTGATGGTATGTTTGTGTGATGGATGGGGGGGGAGATAAATTCACTTCACATGGGCGTAAAAAAACATGAAAGCAAAGGAAGGTCCTGGGGAGGTGTCACAGGGGTCTTCTGGTTTAAGTACCCCGGCAACATCCGAGAAGTTCACAACTGCAAAGTTAAACACCAAATAATTACAGGAGCAATTTCTTCACATTCTTGATAGTGTTGCATTAGTAGCTTGTTATTCAGCAGCTGTCTTCTGTGTTACCTTTCCCTGTGTGCCTGGAAAGAAGTCCTAATCTCTATCTGTAAATGTTTAGAACAAAATTGCTATTTGGTGCATCTGCAAAACAAATAAACAAAACCCCTTTGAATTACAGGGTATCAGTAAGGTTTCTCAGGAACTAGGCTGCTACTGGGTTTCTGTTGAAATAATTGCTGCATGCCCTGATTAGTTGGTTTTTATTTTTACTATTTTTTTGTTAATGCATTTGTTTAGAAATTTCTCTTCTTGCCAGCTCTTTGTTGCAATGCTTTTCCCTCTCAGATGAATAGCTGCCACAGAAAAAGCTCTCTCGAAACTTGCTTCTGGGGCTTGGTGTTTGCAGCTGCACTGCTGATCCGCATAGCAGCTGCCTTTGTAGCAGGTATGGTTACATGACACGGAAGGTTTAAGAAGAGGGAGAGCACTCATGACCAAAGTGCTGGTGGATTTCAAAGCTCTTTAGAGGCAAACTAAGCAAGGAACTAAATTCTGAATCCCAAGGAGAATGATAGGAAAAACAGCTGCAGAATTTCCTAGCAAGTTGTGTATGTGCACTCTTTTTAAAATGAAAAATTACCATTTCATTGAAGTGACATAAAATTGGCTCATTAAGTACTGAAAATAAAATGTGTTTTTCTTTTCTTTCTTATTCATTTTTTATGATTTAGTTCAATTTTCAGCTTTACTATGTTAAAAAAAAAAAAAAAACACAAACACACACACGACCAAGAATTTCTCTGAAAATAAAAGCCAACAATTTTGTGTCAATGCACAACTCCCGAAACTGAAATTTTAAGCCATCAAACGCTGTGAGATTGCAGTAGAATTGCGGTATGTAACCAGGAGGTCTCAGTGCATGCAGTCTAGCTGTGTGCTGTTCCTACTCCAGATGAATCAATCCTAATTCATTTGAACTGTTAAAAAGCAAACAGCTTCAAGATACGTTATGAAGCCAACACTACATAGCACAGGAATTGAATTGAGTAAATAGCAAGCAATTCAGCTTTGATGTACCTAGATATGCCTCTAGGAATTTACAACTGCCTCTGAATTCTGTTTCATCTACTCTAGGTATTTGAACTTATGGAACAGCTTAAATATTTGGGTCTTGTTTTCACTGGATTTTGGAATATACATTTTCCTATAAAGTGTTTGACTATAAAGAGCATTCATATTTTTGCCATGTCGATTGCCAAATGAATTTATAATCTGGCATAGAAATAATGATGTGTCCAGATGTGGATATCAAATACTGTTGAACTTGGGCTGCATTGTGCAAGCTCAAAGCTCAAGTGCCATAATGGAAATGAGAAGCATCATGTTTGCGAACATGTTATCCCTCCCTCTTTGCCAGCCACGGGCCGTATGGTGGGTGCATGCATGGCATTCTCAACATCCTCATGTGCTGCTGAGCTGTCATGGCAATGTGCAGAGGCTGCTGCAGCCGCGAGAAGGTCCCCAGGATGCTCGACAGCGCACTCACAGCTGGAGATATGGTGTGCTGGAGGCTGTACCGCTGTGTGGCAGAGATGGCAGCTTACATCACCTGTGCACCTGAACTCATGTCTTGGGTTGTGCTTGATTCCTGACCCCCTCCTCCAAGCAAACAAAACCCTCTGGGCAGCTTTGGAGCATGCCTGTGTGGAAAAATCCTTAGTAAATAGACCCCATTATAGGGAGTGTTGGTAGGTCCTGTTTTGGGGTGGCTTTACACTTGTTAGGAAGGAGCCAGGTTATTCTGTGGCTGTTGGAGGTGACCAGATGATGATGGGGGGGAATGTTAACCTGCATGGATTCCCTCATGGCCATAACAGCCATGGGCTGCTTGTGGCCTCATCTTAGCACATACCTGGGAAAATCATTCCCGATCTGTTGCCATCAAAATTAATTCGTAAAGACCTGTTTGCTTTATTCTTCATATTAGTATTCATGGGATTTTATGAAAGCACTTCCTCAAAATAGGGCGTTGTATAATGTGGGTGGTCTGACACCGAGGCATATGGGTTTTAACTTTTCCTGGGTCTATTGAAGTTGAAGGTGGTGCTTTTTGCTTTCAAGAAATGTTGCTTAGCTTTGACTAAGGTGTTGAATTTGGTATGGTTATACTGCTCAACAGTGTTAAAGAATTCCAGCCAACTGCTGTGTTTGCAGAGGTGTTTTTTTTGTTTTGTTTTGTTTTTTGGAGTAGTACTTTATTAAATTTACAGAATAAATGTAATTAAAGGCCTGTAATTTCTAACATTTTATTTATATTGTGTACAGATTTCAGGCATTGATAGCCTTGCATATTTACTTGGCAATTTGTTAAAGTAATTTATTCTGTAATTATTTCATGATTACTAATGCTTTGGTGCCATGCCACTTTCTGTTAAGTTAAAATACTGTTGTTGGCTTTGTGACTCTCTGATCTCTGCAGTCTTTGTACCACTTTGTGTATGTTAGTTTTTTTCGTACCAGTTCTCTAGTCTTTGACTTTGTTCTAACTTACTTTGCTCCACTTTTGTCTTTTCCTGATGAGTGTGTGTGGCCAGTGTAAACGTTTCGTAAGATGCCCTTTTGGTCTGCCAGTGCGGCTGACCCTATGTACCTTTCTATATAGAAACTGTCTTTACTGTGCAGTAGGTACTTTCCAGCCATATATACAGAGAAAGCTCTGGTCCCCAGTGTTCCTAGTCTATAAGATTAACAGAAGTAGCAAGGATGTCCACCACAGCAAGGCACCTGAGTGAATCAAGGCACATGTTACATCTGTGTTGTATCACCTTTTCCCTGTGACAAACCCTGTTCTTCAGCCCCTAATGGTTATTCTCCTCCTCTTAGTTCCATGTGGGTTTTCTGCTTAATTCTGAATCTCTTTGTACAGCAGCTTCCTCTGACTTAAACCACAGTTGTGGCAGATACTGGATTAGTCATTTTTTGTGCATCAAGGGAGAGAAGTGTTGGAAAGGATTACACATGTACTCTTACAGTGAAATGAAGCCTCGACGAAAACTGAAGTAAGGCCAGATGGAAGTGCTGTTAAATATCCCTAGTAGCCCAAGTCTTAAAAGCTCTGTTTTCTTTGTAAAGCTTTCCTGCTATTCATTCAGATTGGGGAATGTATCCCACCGTGTTATTTAGTGCAGTCACAGTAACAAATGATGTGTTTGCAGTGAGACCCTGGTGTGGCGTGCAGGGTTGTGCTCTGCTCCTCTGCAGTGAAACGTTTGTATGCGCTTTTGATGAAGAAGTGTTTTCCCATCTTAGACAAATGAAGACTGTCATTTGGGCAACCCTGGGACTTTTCAGTGCCTCTTACCTCAGATAGCATGTGTGCTCCGAACCTGGGCTGGGTTATGTTTATCTGTTAGATCGCAGGGTGCTTTTAACTACTGTGCCTGCTGCTTGTCTTTGAAAGAATACTTGAAGTGCTGCTGTTTGGTTTTCCTTTGGCTCTCACTTCCTTCTTAGCCTTGTTATTTTTAAATGTACTTCAGAAAACTGCTAGAAGGAAGCCTTCTACAATTCTGAAATGTTTTGTGGGATTATCTGGGATGTATACTTTAGTTAAGTATGTGAGATTTCTTCCTGCCCATTCTCCCCTAGATGTAAAAGTTTAAGCCTGAAAAATGACCGCTGGTAATGGCAGTTAGTAACAGCCTGTGTCCTGGAGCATAATTTATGATGAAGAAAGCAGAGGATTTAGCAAGTCTAAAGCCTCCCTGTCTGTTGCTCTGTTTTAAGCATTGTGGGATAATCTAGCATATGTGTAGTTAGTAACTGCTTCAAAACATACAAGTGTGTTAACTTTGATACCTAATGTCTTTTGCAGACCGATTAGATAATGTGGCCATGTGAGAGGTGTGGTGTGTGCTTACATTTGCCATGGCTGGTAATTTTTTGCTGTCAAACGTAGGTTGGTTGGTTTTCTTGGAAATATGTGCAGGGGTGGCATTTGGTCCTGTCCCCTGCATGGCGTTTTGGTTGCTGTGGGCCGATGGAGCAGGCTGGGCATGGTAGGGCTCATGCGCTACAGTGTCCTGGGCCCCACTCCTTTCTGCTCCAGCAAAACCAAGGCTGGGATGGTTCAATGCTTGGCCTGGGTCCCGCGTGCATATGCTGGGTGCCCGGCTTTTTGCTGTGCGGCTGCCTCTGGCCCTGCAGCCAGAGGACCCCCAGCTACGGGTCAGAGACCAGCACCGCTGCAGGAGACAGCAGCTCTGTCTCCTCCTCTGAGTGTCCTTGTGTTTCTTGCCTGTCTTCAGGCCTGCTCTGTGTCCTTGCCCCGTCTCACTGCGATCTGTACACTTGGCATCCTTGCAGTGATGCGCAGGGTCAGCCTCATGTGGCTGCTGACTGCTGGCGGGGAACCGGAGGGGCTTTGCCCCAGTTGTTCCTTTCTTACAGTCGGAGAGGAAAATCAAGTGTGTTTGCATCTCCTTAGTGATCGCTGCTGCCGGGAGCTGTTGACCTCTACATTAGCCCAGTTTACAATATTGAAATCTCATTCCATGGGTTATTGCTGTCCTATTAATAGCGTTGTAATATATTAAACATAGAGTTGCTGTTGTGGTGATTTATGTTAAGATAAATTGCTAGTGTGATACATGGGGATTTAGTTTCCCAGTTTATGAATCTGCTTATTCCCTGCACGTTAAATTACTGCTTTCTCCGAATAGAAGCGTCTGAAATTCAGTGTGTTTTATTATTTCTCACACCATTTTGACAGACTTGTCAATGTAGTTCAAAGAACGAAGTTTTCATTTAAATAATACAGATGTGTTTGTTCAACTTTACATTTAATAGTCCTGGTTTCTTTCAAGTTCGTGACCAGCTTTGCCTCAGATTTAAATATTTTGTTTTCCAGACACAGGGAGAGTGAGAGAAAGGATAAGGGTTTCTGCACTTAAAGAGGTCATAGGACAGATGGGGCCTGCAGGAGCAGACACCCCACGGAGACTCGCAGAGCGATGCCCACGCCAGAGTACCCCAGCTGGGGTTGCTCAGGGAGGCAGCTGGGCTTTCCTTGGTGCCCATGCTTGCTCATCCATCCGGCGGCTGCAGGCACCTGGCTAGTGAAAGGAATAAAAGTTCAATAAATAGTAAAGCTAGCAAATGGGTAGATAAATGTTCTATATATATATATATGTATTCTTTTGAGGTATTCTTTTGGGTTTTCCAACCCAAACCATTGAGTCTTTGATAGTTTCAAGTTTTTTCCCCTTGTCCATGTTTACTGGATTTCTTGTTAGTATGGTTTGTTATATTCCTAATCTTGTTTCAGAATTCACATGGCATGTGACTTCCTTGGAAAGTCAAATGTTGGGTAAAGGGCATTGCTTGGTTAATTAAATTTAGTCAATATAAAATGTGATGCATCAGGAGCACAGAACTCAGCAGGTCTCTGACTGGAGCTGGGAAATTTCTTAAAGAGATATGGGACACTGTACCAAGTAGATTCTTAATGGTTTTCTGGGAGGTGCTGTCACATGAGTTACCTGATGCTGGTGATCCATTTTCAGTTCATTTGGTTAGCATGCATGCACTTTTTTTTATTATCTTTTAGTGTGTTCTATACCTTGTTTTTGCCATGATATATGTGTCTACGTTATTAAGTAAAGCCTCTGATGAGTGCAAGCTAGCTTGAAATTTGATTTGGAGAAAGGAACTAGGCATGTTAACTTGGCAAACAACTTCAAGTAAAGCTTTCCTACTCATGAGGTTGAAATGCTTACAAACCAAAAGACAGAATAGTTGTTTACTTTGATCTGAGGGTATACAATTATGTAGTACCATGACTATCAGTAGGCTCTTGGCCTGCACGGAGAATAGAGGACCTAACTTATGTCAGCACATAGCTCATTGTCAGCTGCCCGAATAGATGCTGTGGTCTGGGATTTTGGTCCGCTTCTGAAACACCATCTTTGATGTAGCTGCTGGTGCATTTCAGTGACAATTCAGGAATGGATATGGGGATGGTAGGCTGACTGTGAGCATTTGCACTTGAGACAAGTGCCAGTCTGGGAGTAAAAAGGAGTGACTGAAGTAACACGTTTCATTTGATGATGTACAGAATAAAGAAGAAATGACAATGTGCATAAAACAATAAAGGAAGAATGCTCCCAAAATGTACTCCTGGTACAGCTTTAGAGGTCTGCTACAGGTGGGCCTGGATATAGAGCAGTGTCCCACATTGTTCGGTAAGCTTTGCCAGAAGCACATAGATTTGTAGGAGAACTCGTGTTCCCTGTTATGTATAATGGAGAACAGCAAAGGGTAACTAAAGGTATGGCTCAATCATTCCTGAATACAGCAACTAGTGTGGATCTTACAAACAGCAAAATGAATCCAAGGAAAAGGAAGCTCTCTGGACTTCAGTTTTGCTGAGCAGTGAACACTGTCACAGAAAGCATCTCTTCACCTTACTCATACCACTGTGAGTTAATTCAGCCTATGGGAAGGAAGTGTAGCTGATATTCTCTCTGATTTATTTATTTATTATTATTTAAAGGTGTAGATGTAGATGGAATGAGGCAAATTAGCTGGTGAACTTAAGAATTCAGATTTCTCAGAGCTGGTATTTCTTCATTTGAAAGCTTGAAAGGAAAGCAGAATGCCTGTAGCAGTGGACTCGAGACTTAAGTCTTAACCATATAAAATGCTAGTACGTGGTCAGAGCCATTTTAATAGGAACAGGCTAAGTAAAGGTGCTGATACATTCAGGGAGGTTTGCTATTGAAGTTGTAGAAACTTCTGTATTGAAAACTGCTAATATAACTTGAAAATAACAATGCTTAGCAAGCCACTTAACTGAGGTCTAAGAGAAGCTGTTAATCTTCTCAGAAGTAGTTTCACTTCAGTTTATTCTGCCATGAATTTGGCGTATCGGTTTATATTTCTTACAGCCAAACTACCTGCTGTATAAAGAAAACTGAATTCCTTATTTGCCAGTCACCAACAACTGCCTTCATAACATGAGACTCAGAACTGGCGTAGATTTTTGCCCTGAGTCACGTATTTAGTAAACATTTAATTCAATTTGGGTATTCACCTAGGGAGGAGATTAAATGAGAGAGGTCAAGCAGCTGCTGAGTGTTGAGTAACTCAATACTTCGGACATGTTGAGATTTTAATAAACATCAAGGTAAATGGTTTGAAATTGGAGCTGGGAGTCGAGACTCCACAAAGAAGGTTTCGTCTTTCAGTTTTAATTACGAAACCAAAGAGACCTCTATCCTAGAGTTTTGCACACTGTAGGAAGGTATAATGAGCTGTGTTCAGCTTTGATTCTGTACGTGAGTATATCCTTCAGGTACAGATTAAAAAGACAAGTATCTAAATATATATATATATATATATATGAAACATGCTGTTTTGGAGGCCACTGACCTACTTCTATAAAAAGCATGCAGTGTAAGTAGTGCACGTTCAGGATTTGTAGACTCTGTTCATTACCAAGCCAAAACAAACGAGCAAACAAGACTTGCACCATGCATGGCTTATCTTTGTCTGCTTATTTCTGTATGCTATTTGTAAATTCAACCTTTTATTTAGGTTCACATTGATAAATACTGGTTAGGACTGATCATTTCTTGTCTTTATTATTGCGGCATTCATTTTTCTGGGGTTGAAGGATGCAGTCTTGCTTTCTGGTGCATTCAGAATGCCACTGCAAAGGTCATTTTCAAGATCTTTTGCTTCACATGTGACAATTTATTTGCTGAGACAGGGAGATGGAGTCCCTGGAAGCGTGCGATGCCAAAGCTGTTTGTTTTCAGCTTCAGATCCCATCCTCAGACCTGAGGGAACAATCCCCCCCCCCCCCCCCCGCCCCCATCCGCTTAGCTTGTGGTGATACAAGATTTCATCTCCTGCATTTCTGAGAAGTTTTAACACCCCTGTTTTTTAACACACTGCTCTTGTATTGGGAAGGAATCCCCTGTAAATACCAGCAGAGCCCCTTCATTTTGTTCCTCCGTATCCGTCCTTTAAATTCTTTCTTGCAGTGTTTCCTGACAACAGTATCTCTGCGGCTATCAGTTAATATGCTAAAAACACTTCCTGTCACACTGACCTGTATTTGTTGATTCCTTAAGTCCATTAACTTCATGTACGCATTTGATCTGTCTTCTTGTTCACTTGCATGGCAAGCCTTTTGCGGGTTGGATAGTGCCTCCATCTCTTTTTTTATCTTTAGCTGCTTGGTGTGTAATTTACAATTTTTAAGTTATGGTGATGATGGATAGCTTTGCAGATCCAAGAGATCAGAATGGTGCCGTAATAAAGACTGATAGGAAAATCATTTATTCCCATTTTTCCTCACATCATGAGATTTATGGGCATCGCTAAGGTTTACAGCATCTGTCCCCTATGACCTTCAAGTGGAAAGTGAGTCTCTTTTGGTTCACAGTTCAACCTCGAACCAGAATTTTAATTCTATTCTAGAGTACTTAAGAAAAACAAAACAAACAAACAAAAAAACACTAATTTTTAAAGCAACGTTCCGTTTTCTATGTGTTTCTTCCCACGCCCAATGTGTAGGTGATTTGCAAATAAGTTTGGTTGGTGAAATCTCTTCATCTTTTGGGTTCTTAATAAAAATATTAGGGCATATCAAGAATACCTGTTTCAATGAATAAAGGATTCAAACGTATTTTCTTAAACTTACAACATCTTTTACAAGCGCTGACTTTGAAACATAATTGTGGTTAATACTTCAAAGTATGCCACAATCAGCAAGTGATTCAAACATTATTTTGTTTTGCTTAATTGGCCCATTAGTATATTGCTATCAGGGATGATTTGTGTGGCTAAGTATTGAGCAAACAAAGCTGTAAGAATTGTCCAAGCAGTCAGACCAGAGATCGTTCTGGTCCAGCGAGCTGTGTGTCAAATGGGGCAAGTGAGCAATGTGTTTACGTGGCCGGTAGCTTTTCTGGCATCCCCATACTGAAGAGATTCCATGCAGGTAGTACCTGCAGGTTGTTTTGTTTTAATTATTATTAGGATTTTTCCCAGAAATGTTTGCCTTCCTGTTTTTGAGAAGTATTGTATATTGCGATTTTCACAAGGTTCTCTGGCAAGAAGTTGCATGTTACTGTATGATATAGGAACTTTTGCTTTTACAACATCAAAAAACCTGACTCTACAAACATTGTTGCTTAATATACCTTTTTTTTATTTCAAATCATTTTATGAGTAGTTTAGCTTGCACAGGTCCAAGCACCCTCCATTTGGAACCACACTGTGAACTCCCCGTTATGAAAATTGCCCATTTGTTCCCATCTTCTGTGTCCTGCCTTTTTAATATTCCTCATCCATACAGAGAACCTTTCCTTTTATCCCATGGCAACTTAGTCCTTGTAAGTGCCTTTGGTGAAGGACCTTGCAAAAAGCTTTTCAGAAATTAAAATGTGTCATGACAGCAAGGTCACCCTGAATAATATGCTTGTTGGCTCCTTCAAATAATTCTTATAGTTTGAGATAACACTGAACTTGATAGAAACCACAGTAGAAGGTCTGCAGTGTATTGGATGTATATGAGTCTGTTCATCCCAATTGATAATACCAGTCTCAAATAAACACAAAGATTTTAGGAGTCCATCTTTTGTTCTCTAAGGTGCTTTTGAGTATTGCCTCCACATTTGCTGCCTTCTGTTTGGTTCCTATTGTAGTCAGTTTTGCTCTGCAGGTGTTAATGGAGAAATGTTATGCCAGTTATAAAGAAATGAACACAGCTGGGAAGATTCATGTGTGAATCTTATCCTGAGGCAGCTTAAGAAAAAGGGATGATATTTGTCACCTTGTGTCAGAGCAGTTCTTTGGATGACAGCTGTTCCAGGTGTTTTCTCTGTGAATTTTATGAATTGTTTTGAGGCCCCTTCCTCTGCCTGTCATTCCTGGCAGTTCCTCTGGTTCTCACCTACTTTAAGCAAAGGGTCTAGAGTGAGAACTTCCTCAGCTCCAGTGTAATCATTTAACTTAACTTTTCTGCTGTGGCCTTAAGTCTTAGCAGCACTGCATCTATGGCATCTTTATTATCTTTCTGCGCTTAGTTGTCATTGGTAATTCCTGCTTTCAAAGGCTATGAAAATAGATATAATACTGCTTTGTATATCTTTCACAAGTTGCTCCTCAGTCTGTATTGGCCTTTCTCATTTTTTAGGTATTATTGAAAAGATAAATAATATCTTCTTTGAGATTTTTATCTTAATCCTTTTATTATTTGAAAAATCATTTTTGTTAATTTGATATCTAAAAAAATTTAGCATCACAAAATGTGACTGTTCTATATTAGGGTGGTTTCTACAATAAATAGAAATATGAACGTGCTTTTGATTTGGGTCTGGTTGCGTGTGGTAAACTTGCTTTTAAATGAATGATTAACCAGTGCTTGCCTCCGGTCTCCTCTGTTGCTTCTTCATTTTGGCTATACATTAAATTAGGATGGTGCAGCATTACTGCTGTAGCAATACTAGATATTTAGTGTCAATTGAAGAGTGTATAGTTACTTGTTTAGATCATTTTGTTATCGTTATTTCCCTAAACAGAATTATCTTTAAAATATCATCATGCATTCTAATGGTGTGCATAAATAAATACCTATATGGGCTCTATCAGTATAGTACATGCAGATTTGAGGCTCATGTGCACGTGAGTAGACCATGCTATGTGTAATGTTCAAAGCTTCCGGAAAATGTCTGTAAGGACATTTGGGCTTTGGGCTATATTGCTGCTGACCAAGTTAAACTGTTCTACAGTAAATTTGAAGCAAGTGCCACTGCTTGGTTTAGTGCGTTCTGTAGATATTGCAGAATAAACTGGAGAAAAACATTTTCAGCTGTTTTTAACTTCCTCTTTAAGTAGCTGATGTAAATTTTAATTAAACTCTTCATGAAACCCAAGTATTCGTTTAGTAATGGCTCTTCATTTAAAAGTTAGTTGTTGTTCCCTCATCTTCTAGCTACAGCTTCTCTCATTTGAACGCTATGTTATTACCTGTTGACCTTTGCTAAGGTCAGATTAGTTTGATCTTTATAACCCCTAGGCTGGAGGGTTATGCTTGTGTAATACATTCTAGCTCAGGTAAAATTTCATTGCTGTGTCAACACTTATTTTCAACTAAGAAAAAAGTAGTTGTTTACCTATCAGATAAATAAGGTCAACAGCTGAGTTTCGTAAATAACATACTTACTGTTTTCTTTTTTACTAACTGAGCTTGGTGTCTTCTTCCATCTGATGCTCTAACTATCTGCAAGCAACATTTGAAAACAGAAGCCCATGTCCTCCTGTACTTTCATGTTTCTGTTGACTGGTAACTCAAGTATCAAAAGCTGGAGATGTCTAAGAACAATAGTCTTTTCCCTCCAGTCTCAGGTGGGCGCCTGGCTGTAGTGGGACGTGAAACTGTTGTATTGTTTTTACAGTGGTTATCTGCTGCACAGAGCACCTGAAATGGCCTTAACACAGATTTGTGTTTTCGTTATGGAGAGGAAAGGTGTTTTCTGCTTCTCATAGGATTACAGATTTTTCTGTGTGATCCCCTTGTGTGCGTACAGCAAATGTCTGCCATGATTACTATAACAGTTGCACTGAGATTATTAATTGCATAATTAGAATGTATAAATAAAACTTGCCATTTAACTTTGATTCTCTTGCTGAAATTCTAACATATGATGATGTGCTAAGGTAGCATGCCATAGTAAAAGCAATAATTGAACCATCAGACCACAGTTTCCTACTAACATCTATTCCTTATAATTATATTTTTCCATGGCTTAAGAGAAAATTCACAAGGGGACAGCCTCTTTGCACAGCTTGCTGCTTCATAAATCACAGTCAGAATTTTAACTCGGGCTCAGCAACCAAGTGAGCTCATTGTCTCTTCGCGGGTGTCCAAGGTACAGAAAAGTTGATGAACCAAAAAAAAAGTAGTAGTCCAACAAGTTATGCTTTTTCCAGAAACCACAAGCGATTAAGATTTTCTAGGGATTTTAGGACTTTGAGGTTTATTTATGTTTCTGGTTGATTCACCAAACTTGCACAGTAGAACACTGGTAGAATGTTAAGCTTTGTGTAGCATCCCTCGATAGTTCAGGTTTGGTAAGTAATTTATAAATGTACTGGTTTCAAGTTTACATGTGCAACATGACTTACCAAGAAGATTTTAAATGGATACAGGAACTCAATTATTCTCAGCCTGTGTGGGATGTAAGATTAGTATTGCTTTCTGCTTCAGAATGAAGTCTGTCAGTGGAGGCAGAACTCTAACACCACTGGAGTAACTAAGATGTGGAATAGCTCATGTGGTCATACCTGTGTCTGGAGGGATGGAAAGAGGGTTCTCTGTAAAGATAGGGGAGGAAGAGGAGGCGGAGAGGCTGCTTTTTGTGTGAAGGGACAGCTCAGATGCCTGGAGCACCTCCATGGACTGGGTGAGAGACTCACTGAGAGTGTGCTGGTCTGGGTCAGGGGAGAGGTCATTTCTCTTGGAAGCCATTTCTGGGTGTGTGAATGAGGAAAGGGTGATTGGCAGCAGCCAGAATGTGTTCTCCAAGGGTAAATCACTCTTGACCAACCTGACCGCCTACTGTGGTGAAGTTACTGGATCTGTGGCTGAGAAGAGGGCAGTAGACACTGTCCACCTGGATTTTTAGCAAGTTCCTCCCCCCCCCGCCCCCGGATAGCATAACAGCCTGCACGGGCTGGGGCTGACTGCTCAGGGGAGTTCTGATGCAGAGTACCTGGGAATCCCAGTGGTCACAAGGCTGGATATGGGCCACTTGTGTGCCCTGCCAATGACAGAGGTTAACACTGTGCTGAACAGCATTAACAGGAACATAATCACTGAACTGAGGTGGTTCTTCACCTGTATTTTGCACTTGTTAGACCACGTGTGAAAGTGGGCCTCGTTTTGCCCTCCCACTCCAAGGAAGGCATTACTAAAGCGGAGCGAGGCCAGTGGAGGCCCCCAGGATGGCTGGGGCTGGAGCGCTCGCCCAGGAAGGAGATGCTGAGGGAGCTGAGCTTGTCCACCCTGGAGAAGAGACAACTTTAGGGCCAAACAGCAGCCTGCTGGCTCTCTGTGGGCCAGAGCCAGGGGCTTTGTGGAGGGGCATGTGAGGGGAATGAGATGCAATGGTCACAAATTGAAGGTTTCACAGTTTATATGTGGGAGGAGACAAGGGACCTACTGCACAGTAAAACAAAACCAAAAACAATACCCCCAAAACCAACAAATGAACAGAACTAAGGGAAACATAACTAAACAAAGGACAAAAGCCCCAGCAATAATACACCTGTAGAAAACAGTGAAACTCATTTTTTATTGTGACGTAAATATCTAATGGCAAGTATTGGATCTGTCAATGAAAACGTTTCTTATCTAGTCACTAATAAAAATGCCTTTCACTGTGATTCAGCTTTCAAGTCTCTTAGAAGACCAATGATAAATATTTAATAATAAAGGAGTGTTATTTCTCTAAGTGGTGAATGTTCATTTTTTTACATCCTTCCACTTATGGGAATAGGTGAGCTATATTGATCTCTCTCCAGCTTTAAAGGTAAATATTATTTTGGATTGAAAATCAATTTAGTAATTTTCTGTATGTATAAATGCATTGGAGGTGATTAGGAAAAGGGAATGCTAAGTGGAAAGGGAAATCATGGTAGAAATCCACGTACATTGTTACCTAAAGCAGTCATTGTTTTATTTGATGGAAAATCGTTGATATCTGTGATTTCATTTACGAATGTATCCTGTAAACTGTAGTTCATTTTCTGGATAATTCAGTTTGACACTGAAATCTGAAGACTTATTTTTCTCCCTTGTCAAAGCAACAGGAAAAAAATTATGGTGAATGAAGTCATGTTATTATGGTTTTGTATTTATTAAATATTTAGACTAGAGACCTTTGTTTTGGCCATTTGCACCTGTGCCTGCAGGGAAATATTTTTCTAAATATTTCCTTAGAGTTGGTTGCCACAGCCAGGCAATTCAGATGGCTCAGTGTATGTACATATAGAACAAATAAGGGGAATGGCAGTTAGTGGGCAAAGCATTTTTTTTTTAACTTACATGATTTTTAAGTCACCTCAAAAAAAAAAATAATCTGCTGAGGCAAAAAAGACAATCGTTTTCAGAATTGTTACGCAGAAGTTCTGGGAAATAAGTGAAGCTTTCAGAGCTTAAATGAGGATATGCACCATAAAGTGGTTAGAAACAAATTTGTATTCTGCCTTAAATGAATTCAGGAAGGAAGGCCTGAAATTGCTGTAATGGCGAGTAACGCCTTAGCTCTTATGCCATTAAAACAGTTCAGTGCCAGAATATTCCCTCTGAGTTAATGGGCAGGTTGTGATTTATGGGCCTGCTTTTGTGCTCTGTGGCTTCCAAGAGGCAGAGCACACTTGGGCCCAGCAATGTGGTTTCGTGTTGCAGCCTCGGGATCTGCCTGTGAGGGATAGCACCTAGTCCTGGGTGGGTTGGGACTGACCCTGTTCCTCCTATTTTGCCAGCTGTCACAGCTTTGTGAAGATCTAATTTTTCAGCATCTCATTCTACGTGTTGTGCCATTGTATTTTTAAAATATATTTTTTTCTACCTAATTTGGCCTGCAGAGCACCTTACCCAGCTCGAGTGTGAAGGCCGTGCTCCCAGCAGTATCTGTAAAGATTTCGATACTATGCAGTGCAGTAGCCCATAGTTGAATGTCTGCCTATAGAATAATGTGGGACTTGCAACTTCTGGTAGCTTTGTTACACACTTCTGGAGAGGGCAGTTTTACAGACCGTTTTTTATTTATTTTTTATGAGGCTTGAAGGCTGAAAGCTTATAGCTGATGGTAGGTTAGATTTGGACCATATGCTACTTGTTATGTAAGGGCCTTTGTGAGTTTGTACAGCATTAGTCTTTTCAGTTATCAAATTCAAAGAAAAATAGAATTATTATGAGGAAGTTATACTTCTGTTTAGTTCTAGCAGAAGACACTCATTATTCAATCTGAAACCACAGGTTTATGCACACACACACAAAATAAGTGCTTGGAATATGAATTTAGAGAGAAACTGTTTACAAGTACATTTCCTCTTTCCTTCCTTTCCTGCTTCCAGTAGGTCTTTTGCCTTATCAAAGAGATCAGTGATTCACTCAGCATATGGCAACAAATCTGTTGAATTGGTAATCTGTGTTAAAGCAGTGTCAATTTCCAAAAGTTAGGTGGTGATTTAGGAGAAAAGCTTTTCCCTTTCTCCAGATATCAAACTGTATCTGTACAAGAATGCTTCACCTCGTCTGCAACGTTCTGAGTCTGTCTCTGTGCAGTGCTAGGGCAATATATTTAACAGAAATCAACTCTGGGAACGTGTGCTTTGCTTGTAGCTGGGTGATAAGTTCCCATTTTGGACATTTGTTCCAGTGGAAACCTGTTATCACCCACAGTAGCCAAAGGTCAGGAATGGCGTTGAGCTGCTTGTGTACCTGCTCCTCCTCAGTCCGAGGCTTTTTTCCTTCCTATTTCCTGAGCAGGTTGCTCCCTTGGGTGGTGGGAAAGACAGGCAGCCTTGCTCCTTCAAATTCAAGACAAGCAACAATCTGTTTATAATTTTCTTTTGAAGTCAGCCCGCCCAAATTGTTTGTTAACTCAGTCTGATGAACAGGGGTGAGCAGTGCCTGTGATGCAGGTACCTCCTGATATTGTTATCGCAGCAGTGAATATGCATTGCTCAGTAACTGTGTTACACTATCATAGCTGAAGCAGAGATGTCTTTCAGCCTCCAAGCTGCCACATTTATAGTTCATTTGGTTTGTTTTTGCAACAGTGCATCAGCCTCATCATCTCCTGTGCAGCCTGCTCTTTAGGTCGTCAGCAGGCAAATGCTATTTATGTAAAACAGCAGTTTAATTTTGTTTCTAGAATATGGATTTTGGAGTAATAGCAGAAAAGCTTTTTATTAAATAATTTAAGTATCACTAGCAATATGTAGTCCCTCTGAACTGAAGTACTCCTTTTTTTTTGTTGTTATTGTTTTTATAAACACTTATCGCAGCTTTTAATGGTAAGCCATAAGTGCTAAGCTGCAAGACATGGTTTGTGCTCTGATAATCCCATTACTGAGCCTTTAGAATTGCAGAATCCAATGTTAACATCATGTGTTTGTGTACAGTTGAAACAGTCTTTTACTTAGAGTTGTAAAGTTGTAATTATTTCCAAGTAAAAATAAAGAAGACTATCTGTGATACTGGGTAGCAAAGCCAGAGTCAGCAGAAAGCTCCTAAAGTGAAGACTCCCACAGTTAAGGCAGACGTGACAGGGTTATCTCAGTCCCATATCCCTGATTTCAGAAACAATCCCCGCTATTTTGCCAGGAATGCAGCTATAAAACAGGTCAGTTTCCACTCCAGGCCAAAGAAGGAAGAAAGAGCAAAAGCCAGCCAGGTGCTTGATTGTGTTGCCAAGGGGGTCACTGTCTCTTAGCGTCCCAAGCCCATCCTGCCGCTGGCCATGGCCATGAGACATGTTTCAGCTCAAGGAGATTCTCACAGAACTCTGATGTCTGCTTTAGATAAAGTGGAGAAGGAAAGTTAATGCTGAAAGCCATTTGGTGATCTTCTAATCTCACAGAAGTGGTTTTCATAAAATTCTTGTTGCTGGAATCAAATCATTACTTACGAATAAAGTTTTCGCTTTAAAGCTCTAATGGATGTGAGAACTTCAAAAACCTAGAGGCTTACATGTGCCAAGATTGAAAAATAATTTGGTGAATAAGATATGCATTGAAAATCAATACTAAGGCTTTTTCTGAGAGGTCTAGCTAATAACTTTTCGGTCCTGGGTGTGATACTGTACAACTATGAGGTGATTATTATTATTTCTGATAAACAATGCACAAAGCAAGTCCCCCTTTGTGAAAATTTGGAGATTCCTAGACCACGATGTCATACCATTGGCAAGATGGAATTGGAAGAGCATCTAGGAGAAATGTTTGCTAGCCATGAACACACAGTTATCAGAACATTCAAATGTGTTTTTAATGCATTATTGAAATTTCTTTTGCGCTTTTTCTTCTCTATTTCATTCATAAAGCTTTCTCTAAAATATTGATTGCTTGGCTTTCTGTGCTAATTTTGGTTTTATTTTTCCTGTGTGGGATCAAGTCTGAAAGTGACTTAATCCTCAAAGGCTTCAAGGAATGTTGGATCTGGCACCAAGAAAGAAAAATAGTTGGTTTGCAGTGGGAATGGTATGGAAACCAAATACTTCTAATGCTTCCTAAGAGAAGAAAAATGAGCAGCTGATGCTGATGACTTGCAACTTAACTTTCAAATTTTTATCATAAATAACTTAATAAAAGTGCTTATGTATTCTTGTCAGCCATTTTGCCATAATTTGGGCTATTACTGCTATAGCACATCACCAGATTAGTGATTGCAGAGAAAACAGAGTTTGTCAGGCAATTAAAGCACAGACAAAATTGGGCAATATGTTGCCTCACGATCATGAGTGGGTATAACGACAGCAGTGTGTCTGTGTAAACCTATGATGCCGCGTTATGCTCTGGATTCACAGCTGCTGCTCTTCCCCTATGGCTGAGCATCGCTGTAACGTGCATACAGGTCTCAGTGCAAAAACCTGCCCAGAGCAATGCAGCAGCACCCCCAGACCTTAGGGATCTGTCTGAGAAAACTGAAGTCCCTAAATTCAAGCAGAGGAGGCTCCGTGGAAGGCTCAGCTTTTTGTAACGAGAGCACCAGACAACTCTTCTAGGCTTCAGCATAGTTTTTGGCAAGATCCTATCCTGTAAGGATCAGCTACTTTAAAGCTGCATTGGGGGGAATGTGCTATATTTTCATTTAATTTTCTGCAAAATATAGATGTTGCTTTAGAGAGCTCCTTTAGACAGCATCACAAGTCTTGTGAATTAACAGTTTTATATAAAATTGGACTGGTTGGCTCCCATGTTTTATACAGTTATGATAGGATTTGGTTTGGCTAAAGCATATGTTTGACATTTGTGGTAAATCCAATTGATTGTTACCATTTTTATGGTAGATATCTCAACATATTTTAAACCAAAATTTAATGCTAGTCTGTATACATCCTTTCTAATCTCACTTTTGTACTCATACAGTATTATATGGGTTATGATTAGGGCACTTCCTGAAGCTGGAATGCTTAAAGCCTGCATGGAAAGAGACCGATCCCTGCTGTTCTTGTATTATTATTTGGGTTTCTGCACCACTGACTGTATAACGTATTAAGAATTTTCTTCCAGAGTTATATACAATGTTTTGTATTCCTACCAGAAAAGTAATGAAAAAATTAATAATTTTTCTCATGTATTAAAAAATATATATGTTTTCCTAGTTAAGAATTGTTATAACTGTCATAGTCTAAAAATGCAGGCAGGGAAGCTAGTACAGCTGGGAATAGCAGTTTCAGATATTTTGAAGGATAAAAGTTTTTTGTTTTTTTTTTTTTCCTCCATTTGTGTCAGTTACTAAGTGAAATATTGTATTTTCCTGCAGACGTGAACTCAATGAAATGTTGTTATAGACTGTAATTAAACCTAAAATGTAACGAGCAGGAGCTTGCAGGGTAGTCACTGCACAGCGCAACATGTGATATGTAGGAAGCCTTGTGAGAGACAGCAGGCGGGGGTTTGGGTAGCTCGTTCCCAGCCAGGGAAGGTCTGTTTGGAGGAAGGGAAAGAAATGTGCATTTTCTGAATTAAAGGAAGGGCAGAGCAATCAAAAAAAAAAAAAAAAGTAAAATATGTTTAAAAATAAGATATATGTAAAATAAATAAAATATATGTAAAATATATAAAACCTTGGTTTTTTAGGAGATGCAGTGCTTATATAAGCGGCTGAACTAGAACGTATATTATTAAGAAATAACTATGAAACAGTTTATTTTTCTAAATAGATAAAATTGCAATTTTCTTATACTTTGGTGATAAACTGCTGTCACTTCTGCCAGCTCATTCTGCTCTTTTGTATGAATTAAGTTATGACATATCCTTCGCCCTAGTCTAGCGACTATTATCCCTACAATATTATCTGTTCTTTCATTGAAAACTGTAGCAGAGGTGCTGGGAATAGGTTGTGGACTGATACAGTGTGTGATTTGTGGTTGAATGGTAAATGGCTTCACTGTTAAGAAAATCTTCCTAGGTCTTTGATGTTGAGTGATGAAAATCATTAAACAACTACTTACTCTAAGGTCTTTATTTGGGACTTGAGTATTTGAAAGAGACTGTAACTCAATTCAAATGAAAGAGAAGTTCAGATTTTAGATTGTAAGAATAGGCTATGAACAAGGAGGGAAGACTGTCTTACAACTGCTCAGATACATAGTACTTCTGTCCCTATACCGCTATCATTCTGCTTTTACATTACCCTCTACCTGGCTTGAGTCCTTTTGCTTTTTTTTGTAGAACTACATCAGAGTTATATTTTTCCAAACTGTGTTTTCTTAAAGCTTTATTCTGTTTCTTTCTCATAATATGTATGTGTATATATATATATATATTTCCAGTTGTCAAAGCTCATACTTGGAGCATTATTACAGGCAAAAGCTTAAAAACGAAGAAATTATCATGTGATATCTGCTAAACTCTTTGTTACATATAGGTTTAACCTGGTAATGTTCCCTGTCTATAATTTACAGAAGTAACAGTGAGATGACTGGATTGGTGTGAAAGCAAGTAAACATAGGTGTTCAAGGGACTCTGAAGGGCAGCTGAAAAATAATTCATTTGTTAACTGGAATGAGGTAACAAAATATAGATGTCATTGCCAAAAACAAAGAGATCACAGTCATTCACATTGGAGACAACTGTGGGGAGGTCATTGGGACCAGCCCGGTTTCCCCGTTCTTTCTTGTATTGGTGACAGTCTCAATACCAAGATTAGGCCTGAAGTAGAACAATAGCCGCAGTGAGAAAAAGAAAAACATATAAAGAAATGGAATTCCACAGTACAAAAGCAAGTCCGTCCTTAATACTAGGTTACAAACCTAGTTAAAGCACGGAGTAGTTATGGGCTGCAATGACTTTTTGATTGAGAAACCTTTCCCCAAGAGCAAGATGTGGTAACTCCAAGAGAAGCAGGGACAGGGAAGGCTCTGGGGGCCCTGCAGAAAGGCTGAGGTACTGGGCATTTGCAGGTTGCAAATCTGACACTAGTTTGTTCCTGGAAAAGTAAGATTTTTGTATTTACCCTTGTTATATCTGGCTAGAAGCCTTAAGAAGTCCCCTGTTGATGCTGCTCGATTCCAGTATCTTTATGGATCTTTTGATTGATTTGACAGAGAGTTCATAAGCCACAGGCCTAAAGCCAGCAGCAAAACACAAGACTAGGGAAAAAAAAAAGGGTACAGTCAGCCTTTTAGTTGCTTGCTTTTTTTTCTAGTCACTGTATGTTCGTGTGTAAATTAGCACGCACTATACACACAATGATGTTGTAAGTCCCCACTGAATGTAAATTCAAGAAGTGATCTTTTTCAAAATTTCCTAAATCATTGTAAAGTGGAACAAAAATTACACCTTTGCTATAGAATGAAATGGTTTCAAGATGATCTGTAGAAAATATTGGATTATGGTTTGGACATTTAATAATTTCTGTAGAAAAATATATGTTATCATTATTTTTCCATCTCCTTTGCCTAGAAGGTGGGTAAGGTTTCCAGCATTTCTTTTCAAGCATTTCATACAATTTAGGAAATTAAATTGCAGAAGAAGAGAGGATTGAAAACTTATGGCCCAGTTCAGTTGGCAGCTCTGTATTTTCGTGTCTACTTCACAGTACTAAGCTAATGCTGTCACCCAGGAGTCACTTTTTGTGCATATTGATTTTTAAAGCATTGCTGATTGATTTGCACCAGAATCACTGGCTGCAAGAATGTTTGCAAAGAACTGGTGTCATCTCTACTGTATGTTATGGCTTGAGAAGAGACTGGTTGCAGGGAAGTGAGTAGGAACACAGGGCTGGTTAATGTAGGGGAAGAAATGATCCAAAACTCACTCATGATGGGAAAATATTCCTGTGGTGTCACTTCATTTTTCCATTGATTTTTGGGCAGTGAAACTCAGCTATTACTAGTTTAGGTTGGGAAGTAAAGTAATTTTGCAAACCTGGGTTATAAAATCTGTGTCCTTCAAAGAGTATTATCAGTCAAAATCCAGCCAGATGAGTTGACTGAGGTCAATTTCTCTATGTAAGAACAAAATTCTCTTTTTCTTCTTTTCTTCAGTAAGGTAAAATGTGTTCATTAAGCTTTTAATTCAGTTTTTACCTCATTCTTAGAATTTTTTGGGGGGGCAACTATTTTCTCAAGCCAAAAACCGACACTTTTCAGTTAATTCTTGTGTAAAGTGCCAGTTGTTTTAATTAAGTGCAGCCAAGCTGAATTTCTTTCACTTGAGCTTCAAATCTGTTTTACTTGGCTCAAGTTGCTGCCACCATGACTTTTGGTTTCTTCTTCCCCCAGAATCTCCCAGCTTCATCTATGTTCCTGTCTTGCAAATTCTTCCTGGATGGGAGTTTCAGAAGTAACATAGGAACACAGATGACATTAAAAAATAATGGGACTTGGCTATCAAATCATACAAGGGTCTTCGCCAGTCCTGCCATCTTGTGTTCACTGCATTTGGATGTATTCTCCTCTATACTGCACTTCTCTGCAACTTAGTGAATCATTCTTCATCTACTGTCACTTTGTATGGACCTCCCTGTTCCCTCCCTTTAAAAGTGGTGTGAAGAGACTGCTGAGAGCATTGGAGGGACTGCAAATGCAAGTCCGTTTTGTACTATCTTAGCTATGCTGAGGTTTCTTATCATTAATGTAATATGTGTGAACTCTGACCTGTACCACCGTGTCTAAAACTGTAGTGACAGGTGAGGATATTATGTGATAATGCCTGGAATTCTGAGTAAAACTTGATTTTTGGGTCCTCTTTAATCTGAATCTCCTTTCAGTATTTGGTTAGCATTGGTTTTTTTGTTTGTTTTTAAGAGCTAGAGAATAAGATCACGTGTCTCTGTAAATAAAAATTAACTTTCTCTAGACTTTTTTTTCCCATTTACTTCCTGTGTAATGCTACCAGACCACAGGAGCATTGAACTGATGGGTCTGTCCAGCTCTGATGGGTTTCTGTCCAGTTCTGATGGAGTAGTTAATGTAGGGCAGTTGTTGTTAATACTGCGTCTCTAACTAGGACTCCAGCGTGAAACATGTTTCAGAGTGGAAAGGTAAGTTGTCAGATGCTTTAAGATTTTTTGTTTATCCCTTTCAGAGTGCGCCCGGTGAAATATGTAAAGCAGCAGCAACCACTCCACTCAAATTTTAATGACTGTTATGCAAGAATAGATCAGATCAGAGCAGTGGTTTGTCAAGCCCAATACCGTGATTCTGGTTGTGGTCGTGGCAGATGCCTGGAGATAAACATAAGGGGAGAGCAAGAATGTAGAGCCTACAGTCGTGGCCATACCCTGCGTGTCTCCAGCCCCTTGCATGCCAGGCTCCCAGAGACAGCAAGTGTTTTTATAGCTGTGAGTAGTTCCAAGAGAATTTTGTTCCATTAGTTTGACTGGCGTTTGTTTGAATTCATGTGAACTTGTGGCATCTATACCTTTCAGCAAGAAGTTCTCACAGCTTCACCGTGTTTGAGGAACTTTCTGCAGTGTTCATTTTTGCTCTGGCTGCATTTAGCTCATCCCATGGCAGCTACTTTATGAATAGGAAACAATAGATGTTCACACCCCCTAAGTCTCTGTGTCACACATGAGTTTATAGACCTCTGTCTTATCTCCATCTTCTTTTTCATCTAGAATAGTCCTGGCTGTCTTCATCATTCATTGCAGAAGCTCTTTCTTCCCCGTTGCCCTTCTCTGAACCTTTCCCAGTTCTACCAGTAGGTTCTTTTCTGCTTGTTCTTCAGCTCTTTCTAGGTGAGTATACCAATACTGAAGGCTGCATTGAAAACGGAGAGCATGTTTTGGATCTCAAGAGTAATATAATGACTTGTTGCTTGTGTTCTGTTTTACTCCTAATAAAATCCAACGATTTTTTTACCATTTTTTTGAAGTGCTATTGAGCTGATGTTTCCATGGCTTTGACTGTTTAATCCTAGAAACCCTCTAGAATTTTGGGTAGATAACCTCCCATCTTGTCAGTATCTTGCTGTTCACTTCACTTGATGTTTTCCATAGTCTAATACTGCTTCGATTTTAGAAAGGTCTTGAACATTCACCCAGCAGAGGGGTGCTGGCCTGATACCTTCCCTGCAGGGGGAGCACGGATGCACAGAAAGTTCTTTTTTCCCTGTAGTAGTTTTGGCTTTATCTCTAAATGTTCCTTGTATGCTTTGATCCTCCTGTGGTCCTTTAGGCTTTCTGGCAGTGTACTTACTTCTGATACATGAGTGCATTACTAGCTTTAAGTATTTTTTTGAGTTCTTGTTACTTCTTTTTTAACTCACCTAATCATGTTTTCACACTTAACCTGTTGGAGTTCATGATCCTTCTGATGTCATTTGAACTTTTTGATGTTTTTGTAAGATGCTTGCTTTTTTATTATTATTATTTGTGGTGTCCTTCACCATATTTTTCAGCTGTGAAGGCTTTGCTTTGGTCCTTCTAACTTTTTAAGTGACATTTTCTCTGAATCCTCAGTGTGGTGTCTTTAAATAGTTTCCATGCTGCCCCTTAGTCTTTTGACTGCCTCTTTGAAATGTTTTTAACAAGTTTTCTTACTTCCTTTCAGTTTGGTTTTGAAGTTAAACCAAAAATCCACTGTTCTAGGTTCTCACTGTTCCTACATGAAGAAGGGATTTGAGTATGCTGCGGTCAGTATTGCAGAGCAGTTGTTTGATGCTAGCCCTTCAGCAGGTACCACATGCTGCTCAGCATTAAGTGAAGTGCCGTTTTTCTGTTTGACTGTCTGCTCTGTGAAGCTGTTGCTAATCCTACCCTTAGATGTAGGCTTTGCTACGCCTCCTGACATGACGTTATCTAGTTTCCATGGAGGTAATGGAAGGCTCCCATTACTGTTGTGTTTTTATCCTTTGCAACATTTCTGATTTCTTCCTGTACCTACTTACATGCTTCTATTTATGTGCCTGCTGTTGCTGCCACTGGTTCAGCAATGTCAAATTTATTTACTTTTTTTTTGTGTGTGTGTGTTTTTTTTAAGTATCCAGAGAAAGCCATATAAGATGAACCTCAGCTGCAACCTCTGGTTGCATATTGAGGAGCTTTTGAAAGATTAAGATATTCTGCATATTAATTGAAGTTAAATTATAGGACATGTTCATAGATGGCTACTTTGTAATCTGTACAGTATTTATTCAACAGTATCTATTTTCTCCTCTCCCTAAAACAGGAAATAGCAGATATATATAATTCGTTTCTGAATAGTGATTGCTGCTGTGCTTCTCCAATCTAATTCTACTTTTGTTACATGTCCATGTATGCCAAACTTTGAAAAGTGCTGTCATTGCTCGTCAATCAGCATTATCCAACACTGCAACTGCCTGTAAGTGTTTCCTGTAACAGTACTCCTCAGCCGTGTCCCAGAGCACAGGAGGGTTTGGGGGCGTCGTGTCTCCTTCCTTTTAGGTCTTGTGGGCTGCGGGTCATGTGGCGGCAGGCTGGGTGTGAGCCATTAGGATGTGTAAGAACACTACAGATAAAGCAATAGAAGAGTGATGCGGAAAAAATGAGGATGGGGAGGGAGATGAATGGAGGGGGGGGATAATTTTCCCAGTGTAGGGCTGCCTGTGGTCTGCAGTGCCCCATGTGTGCATTGCGCACAGCGGAGCTCATCCCCAGTGCTGGGGAGGCAGAGATGATAGTCCACCACACAATATTGTTTAATTGGCACATTATTTAATAAAGTTGATATTTCCCCTGGTAATTAATGAAAATATTACATATGTGTAATGCTGTGTATGGATTTTGCTTTTGCTTTGGTAACATATATTTTTTTAATGAAAGCCCAGTTTTTGTGGTGCCATATTCTCACTCATGTGGGAGAGCAGTGCTTCACTCAGATCAGCTCCCAGAGGAACCGATACCTCCAGTATTTAAAAAATAAATAAGTAAATAAAAATAGGAAAAAAAAAAGTCCTGAGAATACATCAATAGCTGGAAAACAGGCTTCAGGACTAGCCAGATAAGAATAAGGCTACCTATATAAAGAGCGTGGTTTTCTTAAGCAAAGAAAACCATGATCTTAAGAGGATCAACTTTATAAATGTTATACCTTGCTGAAAAAAAAGGTTATTTGAAGACATGATTTCTAATATGACGAAAACAGTCAGGAGAGAAACATTGATGGCAAAGAGGTGTGTTTGCTTCTGTTACAGAAATGTGCTGCCTTTGATTCCACTTTTCCTTTTCTTTCCCATTAAGAAGAGAGGAATGGTAATTTACTTGTTTTATTTTTCTCTGTTGTCTCCAACTCTTCCTAAAGTTGGAGAAACTTCAAGAGGGACAAACTAGGCAACACAGAATCTGAACACGTTTTCTTCCATGGACAGATCAAGGAACTGAGGAATGTAATTTGCAATTAAAACCAAAACAAATTTGTACTTGATGTTTGTTATGAGCTCAGCTTTGTATTTTGTTTTGAAATGTTTCCTGAAAAAGAAGAAGAAAATCTACAATTATATTTTCTTATAGAATTAATTTAACTGATTTTAGAGGCAGACACTTCAGTCCTGTGGTGTAGCCTGGACAACCTGACTGGTTACTACCATTGCACTTGCCTGTCTTTAGTAACAATATGAATGGGAGGGAGCAGAACTCTTAGATTGCTTTGCTGATTAATAAAATCCATATCATGAATCTCAAGTACAAGATCAAAGTTGTGTAAGGGGAAAAATAAAAGATAAACAAGAAAGAAGCGTAAGAAATGAAACTCATGCTGAAGATGTCTGTACATCTCATTAGTTTTTATAAGATGCAATCATTTGTTTTATATTTGTGATTTCTTTGCATCAAATTTGTTGCAGAAATTATTTTTCTTAACCCCAATAATACGGGGAACTGCTAAGCTGTTCTCTAAATGTAAAATATTTTTCTTTGTGATGTGTTTTTTTGGGCTTTTTTTGTTGGGTAGCTTCATAATGCTGGTAATATAATTTATTTGATCTGCTGAGGGTAAAAGCAAGATGAAAAATGTGAAAGAAGAGTTGGTATTTTAATCTTCTTTGCTGCTAAATGCAATTTGCCCTGTGTTTTTATTAAGAACACCTCCAGAAATGCTATGCTTGGAAAAACTAAATAAATAAAAATCCTAGTAACACACAGTTCCTGGAAGCTCTTCTAGTTCTTTAAGCTTCTTTATTCTAATTACTTTTTATTTTTTCACAGTTAATTCATGAATTATGTGTAAACTTCAGCACTTTTGTCCCACCCATCTGGAGCTTTGTATTACTTTTTTTTTTTCTCCCCACTTACATGTATAACAGCTCTTTCTTCCCTCCCCATCTGAGACCTTTTTCTGAAAAGATATTGGTAAATTTGAAGAGAAGTGCGATTTCTAAAAGAGCAGTATTCTCTTATTTTATTTTTAATGGGTTTTGGAAATGGGAGCAAATTGTTCATGAGGGCATAGAGGCTGGAGGGAAAGGTATCAGAGGAGAAAAAAGGAGAGGTAGAATTAAACATGACTTTTTCTTGAGCTGCATGTAGCTATTCCTTGGAAATAATTCATGTTTTCAATCTTATTTGAATGTCTGATTTTAGAGTGAGAAGTACTTAATTAGGGATTAATGAAAGGCCCTTTTATATTACAAATTAATGTGCCTTCAAGCTAATTTCCTCTGCTTTAAGTCCCACAATGCTGAACTTCTAATTAAAAGTTTGAAATAAGTAAAATAAGCAAATGAATGTCTTCATGACAAAATATATATCTAAATATGAAACTGTAGACTCTGTACCTTGACCATCCCATTTTAGCAGAGTTAATCTGCTTGTTCTTTAGTGAATTTATGCTGCATCTGGCTTTTCTTTTAACTCCCTGGAGTCAAAAGAAGGGACCTTTTATCTTAGTGTTGAAATGTTTGTCTTGTTTTGTGGATATCTTTCTGTAAGTACAGTTCCCAGTTTAAAAGTTTTACGCCGTAGTTTTGCTTCACGTTGTCCTCATTGACCTCCATGCTTATCTCAGAGGGCCATTTGAGAGAACCAAAAATGCTAGCTGTTCCCTCAAACTCTTACACTTCTTTGGACCCAAGACAGAGCAACGTATGAATCCAATCAACAACACTTAGTAACCCTGCATTGATTTCCCTTTTGCCAGCCTTTACTTGAGATGGTAAAACCAATTGGCAATATCTGTCTCATTTACTCTACTGGGCCAGCTCAAGTCAGATTTTCAATCACACATCTTTTCTGTTGTCTCCCACCTGTCTTTCTCTTTATTTGACATTGAACAGCAGTGGGAATTTGAGTTCCAGTGAATCCTGTATCACTGAGAAGGAATTTCAAAAGAATATTTTTTTTAATAGTTGAAAGAGCATTCCTCAGCATGTGAACTATCATTGTATGTATGCGTAAGCACTGTTTGCAGCCTTGGTCTTCATAGGTCCCTGAAGGAATATAAGTAAACCTCAGCAACCTCATTAGTTAATTCTCTCCATACTAGCATTTATTTTCCCTGCCCCCTTCTCTCCCTCTGGTTGGTAGGGAAACCCCTAAGATCTGACAGTGAACTTTTGGTCTCAATAAAGCAGTTATACAGGGTTTGGGTGGAATTTCTGTGAACTTCACTAAGAGGGAGAAAATGTGGAAAATGCTTCCTCCAAGCAAAATATGAACAAAATGTTGTGATTCATTAAGCTCCTTCCTATTTGCCTGCAAGCGAGAGCCTCACAGTTATTCAGCTGAATAGTGCGTGGCCCTGAGGGGGCAGAGCCAAAAGAAAAAGAGATGGCAATGGTCCAAAGAGCAAAATGCGTGTTTTCAGGAAAATTAGGAAATTTTGCTCCAGGCACATCCCAACTTGAACAGTGAGTTTGTTATATTGGGATTTTATATTACTGTTTACTTTAGTTTTAAATGCGAAACAAACACTGCTTTCTAATGCTGCTTGATATCTGGAGGGTGCTCCATAGACTAAACCATCTGCTTTATTGTTTCATATGTATTTAAGTTTTGCAGATAAGTGTTTCAAGTTAGGTTGCATGGTCTAAGGACCAGGTACTTTGGCTGGTTTTGGCCTAAGTTTGTATCAGCTTCCTCGTACTGTCATTTCTTTGGCTGTTTCTGAAATACAAAATAACATTGGTTAATGTTAGACATTTGATTTTCTGCTATCATGTTTGTGTAAATTTGCTTGGAAAATTCAAATGATTAGCTACATCAAGGAGAAGAATTACTGAAGGCCGGTGGTGGGAATACAAGGATGTGCAGTTGAGGTGCTTGCAGGAGAGGGCAGTCGTGTCGTGTACAGCATCGCTGGGCACCTTCCAGCGCTGCCCACGTGGCGTGGCATCGAGTCCCAGAGCCTGTGCTGCCCTCCGCCTACAGGAGAGGTCTTTGTAGGGTTGTGTCCATGGCATGCAAGTGGAAACAGAAGCCTAGCAGTTCTCTTTTAGCACAAATAAAACCCTTTCAAGGGCAAGATCTACCTGAGGACTTGGTAATTTTACGGAAATGAGTGGATGTTTTGTCTGATTCAGGTAAATAACTTGAATCCTGGTTAGTATGCTGGACTGATGTTGCATGTTCCTTTTTATTGTAACTTGTGTAAAAGCCCTCGCTGACCGAACATTGTACTTGGTGTTAGCTGGGATCTGGGGCTACCCACAGCTGGGAGTGCTTGGCCTGGGGACACAGCCGTTCACAGCCCAGAATAATTCCTGCTCTCTCTTTCCTTGCATTTACTGCATGTATACTGCTGTGTGGAATGCGTTGTTTACAGTGCATTTTTAGACAGGATTTTCTTTCTAATTTACTATCTTGTATTTACAAATGCAAATCTTGTTTTGTAATTGAATTTCTGGTCACTTCTGGCATAGTATGTTCAGCTGTCCATGCAGTTGTGCAAATCATGTTATTTCCTCCAGAACTATCTTCCAAAAGAAAAGGTTGTGGAAATGTCTGCCTCCTCCCAGCAAACAGGAAGGTTCGTGTTGGCATGTCACTGCCAACCTAAACATCCTGCAGACTCTTAACTACCTCACTTTATCTGTGTGTATGGTAAATGTTGCTGAGCTGTAGCTTGTTTTCCTGCCACATAGTACTTGATTGCTTGTGCTCAGTGACATTCGAAGTATTTAAGAGCTGAATATCTGGAATACTTTATACAATTTCACATCTTAATACATCATTAATTTTTCTGTCTGTGTTATCTATCAAACAAATAGTGGAAATTACAAAATCATTCCTTTTTTTCTTTCCTTTAGTTGTGGTCATAACTGCCTAAATGCAGCTGCAGACTGCAGTGGTAAGAGGACAGCTGGGGAAAGTGACAAAGAGTAGAGATAAGTGATTAAAAAGATGAACTGTGAGCTTAATACCTTGAAGTAACGAACAAAATCCAGGGCTATACTCACCTTTTTAGTTCTCAGCTTGTCCTGGTCTGGTGTGGGGTCTTGGCACAGCTCCTGGGGAGCCTATTGAAGACAGTCCACATGAATCATGGTGCCTGATGCGGGACACTATATATCCTAAGACATTCATTAACTTCTTGTTCTTAGCTTTGCCTTTGTGCCACTGCATTTGCAAGTGAGGTGACGCAGAGCTGTGGCACTTCTATCTCCAGGGCCCTCCTGATGTATCAGCAGCAGGAGGTCCCATTTCCTGGACACCCACCAAAAGACGTTCTTCTTCCCTCTATTCATGAGGCACAGAACTGTATTGGAGTAAAGCTCAGACAAACAAACATAACAACCAAGACCAGCTTTATCCTTCTGTGAGGAAAGGCTGTTTCTTGAGACTACCCTCTATTTGTTTTATATGAAGTTTTCAGCTGTTTCAGAAAATCAGCTGACTGCCTCCAGATGAAAGTGGTAAATTGCAGGAGACCCCAAAGAGCTCTTGCAGATACCACCACACAGAGATTTTACCCAATATGTTAGAAAACTAATGCTACTGGCTGCTGAGAGGAAATGGAAAAAGAAATACAGATGCCACATGGATCATCTCTACTATGTGGGAAAAATGTTGTTTTAGCCCCAAATTGTGAGGAGAAAAAGTTGTGAGCACTGCAGGAGCTGTGGTGCCGGAGGAAGGAGCTTACAACAACCCCAGGGAGAGGGGCCAGGGAAATCTGAGCAGCGCATGGCACAGGAGCAGCTCATCTGCTGTAGCTGGGCTCATGGCTTTTAGGTATGGGACAGTAATTCAAGCCTCCAGGAGCCTGCTAGTGGTGTGAAGGAAAAACTTGGCCAACCTGTAGCTACGCACAGGTTTCTGCTGTCTCTTTCCACCAGGAGATCTGTGGTGGAAGCTGTTTGTCTTCTGGGGCTTTAAGAAGCAAATACAAAAATCAGCATGTCTTTATGGGAAGTGTCATCAGATCACTCATGCCCGGTCACTCATAGTCCCAGGCAGATCGGAGCTCTTAAATTATTTTTGTCTAGGAAAACAAAAGCTTAAATAAGTGTTCAGTGAGTTGAGCTCAGAGCTTTAGAATAACTTGTCTTGAGTACATTACAGCACCCACATCCTATTGAATCACACTGTGTGTAGGCTCTTGGCAGGAGCAACTTCACATCTGTTTTAAAATTTTTGAATCTCTCTTAATATAATAAAGATAAAGTTTATGATTCTTTAAAACTGTGGTGTGGGAAAGGGTCGGCTGACTGCTGAAAAGCTGGTGTGATGATCAAAATGAAATAACAAGAATTGACATGGTCTATATTATAAAAACATGTCTGACATGAAAACAATGGCTTCTTCTAATCCTTTAAGGCTGTGTGACTATGGTTAGTCCTGTAGATGCTGCCTTCAACTTCATTTAACTTCGGCTTGGAAAGGGGAAGACTATAAAAATACAATAAGTTGATCTGTGTTGGGATGGCTTGTGGTGCCATGCTACTATCAGAAGTAGCAAGCCACCAGAGCATAGCTGTAGGGCAGCTTCTCAGCACTACCACTGGAACTACTGAGTGTGTGTCTAGACATGGCTGGTTCAGCAGTTAATCCAGTAGAGAGATGAGGGCAGTAACCTAGAGATTCAGTGAAGAGTGAAATGATAACTGTCAGATAAAAAGTAAAGCTTTTTGAATGTCATCTTGGTCTTGGATGAAGTATTACAAATCTATGGCCTGCTAAGCTGATGTGAATGATGAAAATGTTAAATGGGTAATGCAAAACAGATGGGTATAATTAGCATGCAACTAGATGCTGCTAACACATGTGAAGTAGTTATTTAGCTTAGTAAACTAGAACAGTTGTTTGTCCAATAACTAACTAATCCTTCTTCTCTGTAATAACAAAGTCTCTTTACACCCTGGGTTAAACTCTCAAGAAACCATGTTGGGAAAACCTAATTTACATTGATTGTCCTCTACTGATGTGCCTATTTGCTCTATTTCAGTTGTCAAACACTGCAAGGTGTCAGTAGTGCTTGCTTTCTAGTGAGCTAATTAAGTAAAGTTGCACCTATACAAAAGGAAAAGACTTTTGATTAAAGGCAGTATTTTGTAAAACAAAAATTACTACGTTAAAAAGATTTAAGATCAGTGCTTTGGCTTTAAAAAAAAAATGGATCAAAAAAGCTGTTTTGCCATAATGGTTTGTCTGAAGAATACGTTTTTATATATATTTACTTATTTATTTATTTTTTCCTAAAGGAAAAACAAATTGTGGGTCTGAGTATATGAAGTGGTTCTCATAAACCACAAAAGTTATTCTGACCCTGTGATTTCACATTCAGTGGCATTGGTGCTTGTGACTTGTTTTGCTCGGTGTGGCGCTGTTTGTGTAACAACATACTGGTGTGTATCAAGGGATGCATCTGGCATGCAAAATAAAACCAGAGGTTTTGTTCTCATACAACACTTGTGGAACCAAGAGCTGAGCGAGGTTTATATCAGGTATTTTCTATAAATATGGTCCACACTTGGATGCTCTTTTCTTATCCCTTTGATAAGTTAAGATGGAGAACTGTAATTATTATAGTTTTGAAATTATTATTGAGTACAGTAATTATTATAGGCTATAAGGGGTCAAGATTCTGTTGTAAACACTGCAATTGGAAAAAGAATTTGTTTATGGCAGTATCACGAGAAGGATCTTAGATGCCTTTAAGGTAAACAAACAAAAACGAATCTCTGAGGTTAGCTTGTGGCTCGGAGTCATCGCTTTTCCGCAGGATTGCCTCAGTGGTTTGGTAAATTTAATGTTCTTTCATGTTATTGGCTCAATTGAAACAATGAGAAATGTGAAACTAGTACGATGTTGATGTTCTTGACATAGTAAATGCTACATCTCTAAGTCCAAGCCAAGCGTAGGTGGCAAGTCTGCACATGTAATTACTAATAGCTCTCTGCCAGATCAGCAAGTAGTTACTTGGTACTTTCACAAGCCAGTGTCCAGTGCTGTGTTCAGTTTTACAGCTGTTTGTGTCTGAGTTTCAATGCCTCGCTACTGCTGTTTTCAGAATTTTTGGAGAAGAATTCTCTGTAGAAATTATTCTTTCAAATGTGTATACTCTCGCTACACACACGGTGTAAGCCTTGGAATTAGGTGTCATCAGGTCCTAGTGGTAAGTTAGTAACACAGTGTTTGAAATACAGAATAAGCAGAACTAAAGATTCATCAGTTTCTGATTCTGATAGAAAAGACACCATCTGTGTTTGCCCTGCAAAACATTGCATGTATCTGGAGCAAGCTTGCTCTTTGCAGAGGGGCTCCAGTAGAGAGAGATCCAGAGCTGTCAAATAATAAATGTTACTAATTAACAGGTGGCCTCCAACATTTGTAGTCCTTGCTGATCAGATGGTATATTGCCCACGTTGTGTCATGGACCACTGTGTGCTAGAACAAGGAGGTAAAACCAACAGATACATATATTTATTTTTTTTCCACTGATGGTAATAGACTCACTAAATAAATATTGAAAGAAACTAGACACCAATACTCTGCATAGAGACCAAAAACTAATGTTCTGTTGGTTCAGTTCAGCTAATAAATAATTCTTGATCAGCTTTGAAAAGTAATTATTTCACGTGTTTGTGATGGAAGTTTCTCCATAGATCTATATCACAGTTACTGACCAGAAATTTCCATTGTTTGTGGAAGTTACTCATTTCCAGGCTCAAGACAAGTATCTCCTTCAGAATATGACAGATGGTGTGGGGGGAAGGACTGAAGCATTCTCCTCAGGACACCAGGGCTCTGGAGCAGCAGGGCGCTCCCCTTGGCATGGCCGCGGAGCAGGGCAGTGCAGCTGGCAGCTGGGTGGGTGCTGCTGGCTTGAAAGGGCTGAACGCAGGAGCTGGCGGCTTCAGTGTTTTATTAACTTGTCACGAACACTTAGGCTCCTGTAGAGTTGGGTAAAGATGAGGCTTTCAGTGCAGAAATCTCAGTTAGGAATGAATGATTGTACCACCAGTTGGCTTTTCTTGGAAGAGAAAGAAAATGGATGGAGGGTCATACTAAACATGCCTGCGTCATCAAGAAAAAACATCTCTTGAAACCAAAATGAAAGTGCATATCCAGAAAGTGTTTTGAACCTATCCACTATTTGATTTCTACTGCTTGTAGAAATTTTGGTGAGGTAAGAGTGACATCTAAAATTTAGAAAGATGATTTAGCACCATTTTGCTACGTGTATTATTAGTGCATTTTAGTTTTTCTGTTGTATGCTTTTTGATCTGTAGCATACATTGTCTAACTTTAAATAATTTCTCTTTGTTTCAAACGTACACAGTAAATATCATTACTGGAACATTTATGTGATATTTGAAGTTAAACCAAACAATTACTGTACGACTATTTGTAAATTATAGTAGTGGCAGAAAAATCAATTAGATGCTTGTTGCAAAAATTATTATATCAATTGCTTTTTTTTTTTTTTTTTGCTTTTGCTTAATGCAGAACTGGGATGACAAGAAAATCAAGTTATCATTCTAATAGCTTCCTACTGGAATAGTAATTATATTTGGTACCAAATTCATGATAACATTGTTTCATTACTTTACATTGCAGTGCATGCAGCCAAATGATACAGCTATGAGAACTGTGAAGTTATGGTCATGGCTTCATAAAGTCTTGCTGTATTTTAATTATTTTATTTATTCATTCTAAAATGGTGAATGTTTTCAGACTTTTGTTAGCTATATATGGGACGGAAAAAAAAAAAGAATCTGCTTTATAGTTCTTTGGGTATCTCTAAAAAGCTTGAAAGGAAGCTGGAATGCTGTTTAATCATACTGATAATATCTATGAATATATTGTATATGGGTCTGTAAATAAATGTGTAAAATATATTTATAAAAGGATGGCAGTAACTGTATACTTTCGAATTTCCTTTCCCTTCCTTCCCCTCAGTGCTAGTACAGAGTGTATTCTTTGGCAGAACCACTGATAAGGATATGACACTCATAAGGGAACTGCTGTTCCTAATGTCATTAAAATCTCTTGAGTACTTGGTGGATATTTCTTGTTCACTTGATTAGGGACAGAGGTAACAGTTCTGGTCTTTTTGTCTTCATAAAGTCATGTGAAGAGGTTAAACAGACCCAAATTGCTTGTACTCAGATATGGCACCTGAAGCTTTTCTTAGTTATCTTCAAGTGACAGATAATAACTTTCTGTAAGCAACATAGCATAGGTACAGTCAGATGTTAAGAAGAGGTCTTGAATTTAAAATCTAATTCTGAATTTTGCTACAAAAATAGGCTCATCTTCAGGATATTTCTGTTGCTCTGTGTGTATCTGGATATCTGAATTAAGAAAAAGCTTCTTCTCCATGTGGACAGCTGAGCAGTGGGCTCCAGTGTGCCCACAGAGGTTGTGCAGTCTTCATCCGTGGAGGTTTTGAAGACTGGACTGGATAAAGCCATGAAAAAACAAGTCTGACCTCAGAGCTGACCCAGTGTTGGACTATGGACATCCAGGCTTCCTTTCCAAGCTGAATTATTCTGTGACTGTAAGGTCTTGGGTGAAGATCAGGAGATAGATATCTTATTTCTATTTTTGTTGGCTCCAGTATGCACAAGAAGATAATACTCTTCAGACCGAGGCATTTGTTCTGGTATAATGTTTTTACTGGTTCAAAATAATTTCCCTTATTCTCCTTGTCATTTAGTGTTATTTCTCTCTCAGTGAATACTCTTAGTAGAAAGTCATGCAATTAACTGAGTCATCCGCGTTAGTCACTCCGTTTTTATTCTATGAAAAGACTTCCGTACATTTTCCGTGGCTTATTTTGTTGTGACTCTCCAGAAATGACACAGATTCATTGTGAGAGAAACATGGAAATGGCCAGTGAATTTGTTTTTATAATGCAACGTTTTTCAAAGTAGTTTCTGAACTCAGATACTAATTTTTAAAGAAATCCATCTCAATAGTAAGGATTTCTGTCTTGCTTTCCCAGTACGTTTGGCTTTCATTATGAAACTAGAGCTCTAATTTTGTAATCTAAACCTAGTAGGATGATAACTTCATTTTTTTGACATATACTTTCCAAAATAAATTTCATTGCTTCCATGAGTTGTCTACATCTGTTTTGTGAAACGTAGTTTAAAGAAATTACTCAAGTACATGATGATTATCTATTATGACTGATTGAATCAGTATATCAAAAGCACAGGCACACAGTTAGAAGCTTGAGATTACAACAACTGAATGGCATGTTTGAATGCTCACATATAGCATGCAAACTTTGTTCTTAATACTATGATCATTATCCACAGCGGTACAGTATGTATCATATAAAACATATCAGTCATTTGGAATTCAAACAAGTATCTAATTTAGTGATAGATTGTGTTTAAGTATAGGGAAACAACTTCAGGAATTACAATGTTGACGAATTTCTTGTTCATACACTCATATTTTCCAGTGGGATTTAATGGAAGAGAGATGTGTGAATTTGTCATATTCAGGTCAAATTCTTGCATGTTAATGAGTCAGCTTAAAAATTTCTTCTGTAATTGCACTCACTTTTAAAGTATTTTTGTTATTCAATATGCTGCAATCTGTTACATTAGGTGAAGATCAAGATGAAACAGTACAATTATTTTTTTTGTAACGGAAAGGAAAGATTTAAAAATGAAAAGAGGTTTGGCTGGTGGAGGGTTTTTTTCTTTTTTCTTCTCAGAATGATGCAGGTAGATCTGCAGGAACTCTTCTTTGAGTTTTATTAATGTTCACAAGGCATCAAGGTTTTGGCTTTCTTTCAAGCTGCAAGGTTGAATGATAGTGTTATACTACTGCTATAAATATCAACTGTGAAAGCAAGCAGTCACCATGAGCAAGTCCTTTCAAGCTGTGTAGACTCAAGCTTTCCATAGTGCAGATGTAGTTAGATTTCTGTCCCCCTCTGAACCATGGTGGAATGCTCATTTGAAGGTGGAATTTAATATGGCATTAAAAATATCAGCGATCAGGTACTGTGTATGCTGCATGTGTGAATGACCATTTAATATAGAATGTATACCCATTTAAAGGGCTCGGAATAGATACATCATAGTAGTATAAATTAACAGTAGATAAATCTAGTCTGTTCAACAAGGGATCAGACTTCATGACCATGGTAGTCCATTCTGGTCTGAAAATCTACGGAGAAACTGTCATTTGGTTTCTGTCATTTTTTTGTTTTGTGTCAGGCATCTGAATTTTGACTTAAGTAGCATTAGCATTTGTTCTCCTTTCTCCTGCCCCTTGTAACCGGAGAATTCTTGCATTTAGTATTCAGCTTAGCCAACTATTTATAATATAGGGAAAAATTAGTTTCATTTCCTCATGTCTAATGAAAACAATCATTCATTTCGCAGATCCTGCCATGAAGGACAGGGGGACTTGAGTTTGAGAGCTGCAGAGGGAGTCAGGCGGGCAGGAGGACAGCTGTCCTGATGTGTCCTTTCATTTGTCCTTTGGCTTGAAGGAGCATTTTCAACTGAGGCTGGAAAGGCATGTCATATTGCAAATGGACTGATTAGTAGTCTGTTCAGTACTCAAGATTTCTTCTCTTCCCTTTCTTTTCTGTCTTCTTGCTACAACTTTAAAGTCTCTTCTATCCTGACCTGAAAATACCTGTTGTCTACATTGACTTGACAGGATGAGGGGGAATGGGCTAAAGTTGCGCCAGGGGAGGTTTAGGTTGGATATTAGGAAAAACTTCTTTACCGAAAGGGTTGTTAGGCATTGGAATGGGCTGCCCAGGGAAGTGGTTGAGTCACCATCCCTGGAGGTCTTTAAAAGACGTTTAGATGTAGAGCTTAGTGATGTGGTTTAGCGGAGGGCTTGTTAGTGTTAGGTCAGAGGTTGGACTAGATAATCTTGGAGGTCTCTTCCAACCTAGATGATTCTGTGAAATTGGACAGTTTTGCATCCCTGGGCCAGAGGCTGTGCAGTGGCTGCTACCGTGCTACAGGGACGTGGTGGATGAAGTTTATCAGTTTCGGAGTTGCTTTTCAAAGCTGCACATTTAAAACTTTTCAATTAGAATTTGATTTTTTTTCCAACACAAACTCCTGAATTATGTAGTGTTTTATGTTGTGCTTTGACTACAAACTGATATTATTTTGTAGATGCTTCTTAAAATATTCATTTTAAAAAAAAGTTAAAAGTCAATAATTTGGCCTTTTTCTATTCAGTCAGAACTATGTGGGGCTGAGGGATACATCTGGATAGGGATAGACCAAGTCCTTAGCATGCTTCCACCAGAAGTCTCAGTTGGGTAGCTTGATTTAGATTTGTATTAATGTCATCTTATTTACATTAAAAGTGTCGAGTTCTTCCTGTGCTCTGATTACCCCTGAATTTCTTTGGATGGAGGACCTCTGGTTTGTTCCACTGAGCATGAGGCTTATCGGAGGAAATTAGAAATGTGCTAAGAGGATCTTGATGAAGTTGCTTGGCTAGTCACCTTGGCAGTCTTGCTGTGTGTGTGCATGTGTATTTGTATGTCCCCATAAATATTTCTATGCAGATGTAAGCGTCTCACGTATATTGCATTGGGAGTAATTTACAGATGTCTGGTAGATCCATTTACTTCGTAGCCCCATATACTCTTTCACCACATGACTTAAAGCCTGTTTTCAAAGTGATGCTTGAGTACACAAAACAGGGAAACTGCTTGCTGCGTGGCTTGTATCAATAGAAAGAAACAAATGTCTTTTTGGTTACTTACAAATGCATAACTATTTGAAGAGAGAATTTACAAGGAAAGGCAAGTTGCATATGGGTGTAATGGGTTATGCAGGCTTCTGGCTGGAGACCTTTAGGCTTTGCTATCTGTATGTATTCTTCTTTTCATTCAGGTGCAATGAGACGAATGCAGAGCTTTATTTTATGCATTTCTTTTTCTGGAGAGTGCTGTAAGGAGTTAATTGGAAATGAATCTGAGTAACGCTTTCTATGTCTGCCACTGAGATAATATGAAATCTATCATAGATCAGTGCAAACATTAAAAAGTTATGGATCAAAACAAAAATAAAGCTATAAAGAAAAATCAGGTTTCCTTCCTTGAATGAAAAAATATTTTTAACTGAACTTATTCCACAGTGATTTTTCAAAAATAAATTCCAGTAATAAAAATTAGGATATTATACATTGTGAAAATACAGTGAATTTAAATGAGAGAGGGGCAAGTTGAGGGAGTAAAAATCCTAGAATTAATCAAATAGAGGAAAAAAGTCTAGGCAAAGCATCATGTTATTGATAGGAATGGTAATCTTAACCATTGCTGGAGTGAAGTCTTGCCAAATGCGTTGTTTGCTATTCCCATGCCTTCTCCACCCAGAGTCTAAAAAGAAACATAAAAACCCCAACGTAAATTAGTAGAGGGTTTGGGAAGAAAAAAAAACGCAGCTCAGGACATCAGCAATGCATGCTGTAGCCAAGAATGGCATTCTGTAGCAGATGTGTTGGAAATAACTGCTTTCAGTGTAGATAGCTGTTTAAACATCTTAGTTTAGAATCGAGTATTTGTATCAGAAGATCTCCAGATAAAACAATGCAAAAATCTCTTAATGATGTTGCCCTCAATTTAATAACGAACGGACAGCACACTCTGTTGGTGAAACCAAGCTCTTTGCAATTTATCTGTACATAAAGACGGTACATCACAGCTCTGCTACATGAAAACACGCAAAGGGCTGGGATGCACTACCAGGTGGGGATATTTTATAACTTTAATATTAGATTAAGAAAGCACAAGCAATCTTGTGAATTGGTCAGTGATTTTAGGGTTATTGCATATTGAATTTGTGATCTTTGTGAAATATTTGTCCTCATTGGCTGTAGAACCATCTTAGAGCTCATACAGAAAGAAATATTGATAGCTGCACCACTCTCGTTAGTATTTTGGTTTTGACATCAGCTCTCTTTATATCATACAAGTAAATTTCCTACAATTAAAGGAATGGTAAAGGGAAGGTGAGGCCAGGACTGCCATTTTCTAATGACATTTTTCAGGAATCCCTGTCTTTGCAAATAATTTCATGGAGTCTAAAGTTAGACTAAACAGTGTATTAGAAATGTGTCATATGGAAGATTGCTTCTGCCTTGGTAAACAAAAAGGGCATGAAGTTGCTCTTTGTTTGATGTGCCTTCTAGCTTCACATAGTACATTTAATTCTTCCTAGAAATTACTCTTACTAATACAGCTCATTTGAAGGTTTCCTTCAATGTCTGTATCCAAATTACAAAGTGGTTACTGGGCACACAAACACACGAAAGGAGCTCAACACCAGACTTTCTGCTGTTGTTTAAAGTAAGCAAAACATTTATACTTTTTTTTTCTCTTCTGCCTAACAGTTCAGAGCACATCATGGTTTTATTAGTTGGTTGACTGCAGTTGTAAGTCCTTTCCCTTCTACTCCCATCACTTCTTGTTTTTCTATGAGGTTCATGCACCATCAAAGTCCTAGTGGGAATGAGACCAGAGCGCAATGTTGTCGGGGGCTCTGGGAGTAGGGTAGTGGAGGGAAGGGAAGGGGGCTTTATATTGATAGGGAAGAGGATCTTGGGCAGCGGTTTGGGGGAGAGTTAAAAGATTAGGCAATAAATTTACTTAACAGAGACTAATCTACTGGGACTGAACTTCATATCCTGTTTTGGGGTCATATATTTCCTTCTGTGCTCTGGAATGAATCTGTCATCTCAAGTCTAATAATGAGAGGCAGAGGATTTTTAATCTCTGACCCCCTTCCATATAATTTAATAAAGGCTGGCTTCTTTATCATATTTGGAAAGTAACTGTTATTGAACTGTCTCTTATTTCTATTCTTAAAGCACAATTCAGGATTTTGCATTGTTAAGTTTTTAAAAATGGAATTGGATTTTTATTTAATTAGGGCTGACAATGTACTTGCAGACTATTTGTTGTATTCCTCATTTTCAGAGCACAGTTGTTTATCTCAGCATCTCTGTTGAAACAGAGAGATGAGAAGCAGAGTCAGGCACGCTGTTTGCACATTCTTGGCTGTGCATCATCACCAGATTCCATCTGACTGGGGTAGACAGAGGCGGGAGACCTAAAGCTGGTGTGTGACTTTCTGTAGCAGGGAATGATTGTTATGTGGGAAGCTGAGTGGGGTTTGAAATGTGGTAACCACATGCATAATTAGGTCTAAAATCACAAAAGTTGTCCTCCTCCCTCCAACTTACTGCTTCTCATGTGGCAGTGATTACGGCAGCCATGGAAGAGCAGTACCACTGGCTTGACACGCTGACTTTGCCAAACCACACAGTTCTTTGCAATTCATTGAAAAAAGCCTTCCTCAACTCTCGGGAGTCCTAAACATGTTTTGACTGTGGGCCTGAACATCAGTGTGAAAAGTGCTTACTCCCAAGGAAAATCATGGCAGGTCATGCTGAGATCTCTCTTCTTGCTGTACCCAATTAAGGAAGAGTCAGTGAGGTAGAGCAAAATACAAGGCTGGGCTTCTGACTGCAAAATTAAGAACCAAAAACGTGCATCCAGAAAAACAACAACAAAACAACAACAACAAAGCCCTTCTTTCCTTAAACTCAGTCTGAAATTTAGGTCCGTGTTAAAGCAGTTTTAGGGACTGACATCTGCAGTGGCAGTCCAGCTCCTTCAGTGCAAACTGACCAGTCTCTGAGCATCTCAGATGTGTTATCTGTAATATTCAAAGCATCTCTGAGATCCTGCTATGCACATAAGCCTCTTTACCATGCACTTTCTTTAAATAGCCTTTTAATATAATTTATTTTAGCTTCAGAGTTTTTTACTTTTTCATCACAAAAGGACCAAATATGACCAGGGGTGAACTTCAGAACTGCAGAAGTGAATTTTACAGACGCAATTACAAGCAGTAATACAGGGTTGTAAATAACCATGCAATCATATTCTTAGATACCTGTGAAAAAAAACTGTAATCTTGACAGTGATTAAGGAATTTTCACACCTCCCTGAAACTCAACTCTAAGCAGACATCTGTGGTTACTTTCCATTCAGTCGTCTAGGTTGCTGTATCTAATGTTCAGTTCCTGTTCTGGTCACTTATGCTCGTTTTGCGGATAATACTGAGGTACGGGAATTGGAGTAGCCTGTGGTGTGATTGCACAAGACTCTTCTGTCACAGTTTATGCAGTATGTTATTTAGTCGATTTGAAAGAGGTTCTTTAGAAAACTCGCGTGTAGCTGATAGAGTACGTAAGTAACGTGAGGGACAATTACTAGTATTAACATAGAGGGCAGTCCTTTCTCTTTGCGAAGATGGAAGTGAAAGTGTGACCTACTTGTACGCTAGAGTTCACACGCTCAGCAAAGCCAGTGGAGGTGTTGTGCAAGCAGCTGAAGCAGAATTGTGCTGCTTGCCACTGGCGACTCAGTCAGAGTCTTGTACATCGGACATGCATGAGCAAGCGTGCCTCTCAGTGACTTGGTGACTTTGTGGTGAATGTTGGATTGGTAGGGTAATAAAATCTTGAATTTAAAAATAGAACTAATTTAGGGATGTCAGTCCCCAAGAAAACACGGTTAAAACATGAATATTTTGTTAGGATCATTCATTTCCATAGTAACAGCCAGTCAGCCTCATCAGATTCCCCAGTCTCTTGTACATCCTACTGTTACCTTGTTGAACAGCTTTTCTCTTCAGAACAAAACCCAGTAACTCTTATTTTCCATTAGCTGTAACAGGTCCAGTAATTAGAACAGTAAATTTTTTTCTGGTAAACAGAGCATGTACTTAGCTGTTTTTACAGCAGAAGAAAAATGGTGACAATGGCAGTTTTAGAACTGAGTCTGATAGAATATCTTCTTAAAAAGTAAACAGCAATTATGAAACAAATATTGCTTTTCTTCATCTTGATAAATTGCATTACGTTACTCTACTTTATAGTTTTTGGCTTCAGAGAGACTTCTATTAAATATTTTATATACTGAATATGTTTGGTCCTTCATTTTGGTTGTTTAAGTGGAAGAAAAAAGGATAGATGAAAATGGGCTATTCATGAGTAGTAATGGGAACAAAAGTGCAGATTGAAAGGAAGATGGAGTTGTTTTCATTGGGAGAGGTGATTTTCTGTAGCGTGGAGACAAGAACGCTGGCTTAGAACATCTGGAATGTTTGGCTTATCCACATTAATCTTGAAAGTCAATCTTGTGACTTCTGTGGATTTATTTTTCCCCCATTTTAGCACTCCGAGTCATTAAATTGTCTGCTTCATTATATGCATTAATACATCACACTCCATAAATCTAAATATTAACTACTGTTCTCATGAATGTAGCTATTATTTCTGGGATTGCTGTCTCTGTGTGTGAATTTATGTTTTATTTTTTAATTTTTTTAAAGGTTACTAAACTGTTATCTGTTTGCTTAGTAATAAAGACCTAAAGCCTCATCAGCAACCTCATGGACGTCTGATAGTCCATTGAAAATGGACAGACTTTCAAATTCCATTTCTGAAGAGTTCTTTGAACTGCTAACTGATGCTATATGGTAAACTTACTTTATTCCGATGTGTGCTCTCTCTCTCTCTTTTATTTTATATTAAAATTCATAGGTGGAATGGGGATGGAAAATGAAGCACCCTCTGTGACTTGTCTCTACTGGCCAGGACCAGGGTGTCTTACACTTGTTGTATGAGTAAATATGACTTCAGTCACCAGGACTGTCTGCAGTGCCTTTCACCACCACCATAAGTGCTTATTACCCAGACACAATCAAAATCTATTTCTGATAAAAGAGCAGAGGGGTTGTTTGGTTGTTTCCTTTTTTTTTTTCTTTCTTCTTTAAAATGAAAAAAAAGTCTAAAGTCTAGCTAGATTGCCTAAAACCTTAAAAGTTTCAAGCAGTTTTTATTCCACTCTCCTGTTTGGTCTTCTGTAAATAATTTGGGTACCACACTGAAGCACACATTTTGTTTTAAGAAACAAATGCAAGTGACTCAGCATTCCTGATGTATCCTACAAATACTATGAAGGGCTGAAGTTTGTAGTGTATTTTCAGAAGTGAGGATGTAATTTTAGCATTAAGAGGGTTTATTTGACTGATTTTAAAGCAGGAGTGGCTTATGGAGCCAACCAAAGTGGCTTATGATTTATGGTTTTCCCTTTGCTAGGAAGTAGAACTGGGGTATTCTGATGTCTTCCTGATGCTAGAAGTCAGTTTGCTGTAAATGTTTCCTCAGCAAGAGACATTTTTAGGCTATTTTTTTCTAAATTTTCAAGTTAGCAAAACTGTTTAAATAGAAATAAATCATTTCTAAGCCTGGCCAGAATTAAAAGAGGCTAAATTGCAAGTACTGGAATGGTAAACTATTTTGAATATATTTACAAATATTTTCCTTCCAAAGTTTATATTTGTTGCATTTTCGGTGTGTTACAGCTGAAGAGGTTTTAACATTTTGATCTCTAAATCCAGAGTTTTAAATAAATCTAAAACCCTGGAAAATATTGTTACTCATTTCACTCGTGCCATTTGGAAAGGATTTTTCTTGCAGTATTTGAGATCCACATGATGCAAAATAGTATCTGCAGAACAAAAGCTCCTAATGACCTTTGTGTCTTGTACCTGACGGTTACTGAGAAGGAAGAGTTTTCCCACCAAGCCCCTTTTCTTATTCTCTGGCAACGTGGACTAATATTAAATTAGTTGTCCAAATTAGGGTGTGTGTGGTTTTTTTGTTTGTTTGTTTGTTTGTTTTTTGTTGTTTTTTTTTTACACCATATGAAATTGCCAAATTTGAACAGACAGCTGCTGATTATTCACTTTCTAGAAATCAAAGAAAAAAAGAGAAGGTGATAATCTCTTCTACAGAAATGCCTTTTTTCAACAAATCTCTAAGTGTCAAAGTACTTGTTCATAACATTTTAGAGAAAAGCTGGTCACCTTTTGAGGGTCTTTCATCTTCATCAGGGCAATGTGTAGTGCATGATCTGAAAATACATTAAATGCTTGGTTAATTTGCTTTGTGTCAGTTCACATGTGTTTGTGACAGACGTAGTTAAAATTCAGATTATTAAAATGGAGTATTTATAGTGCCTGTCACATATTGAGTGCTGTAAACATGATTAAATTCAAAGCATAATATTTAGTGTGTAACTTATTTTTTTAAATTGTAGAATAAATGTGTTGTGGCTTTGTTCAACAGATGAGTAGGGACCATCAGTTTTGTGAGCAAATAAGTGTTACCTGCAACAGGCTTTCTAATCCTCATGCTCTTCCCCATCTTTCTTGTGTTTCTCATCCCAAGCTGAAAAGCCTTCTTGAGAGCTGGGAGGGAAGAAGGTAACTGCAAGTTTTTAATGTACAGGGAGACCAACCTTACTTTTTGCTAGTACTCTTAGCTGGCTAATCAACCTCAGCTTTTATTTATTTATTTATCTAATCAGTCTTAGCTTTCTTCATTGAATTTATCTTTCAAATCCTATTTGGGACTTCTGTGTGGAATTGATTTAAGTTACTGTTATTAAGACACTATTCCAAGTTTATACTAATAGTGGGAAAAATACTGCAGGCTGTAAGTAACAACCTAGGTAAGGGAATGAAAATGCGTGAAAAAGTTATGGCCAAGAGTGCCTGGCAGGCAGAGAATAATCATCATCTTGGTTAAAAAAAAAAAAAAAAAAATAGAATTAGAGAAACAGAGACGTAAACACAAGTAGCATGTAACTTAAATTAGTTGCTGTAGATCTTACATTATTCAACAGTGATCATGTATTGAACAGTGAATCTATGTTCTCTGTAAGAATTATCTGAAAAATATTTCAATTTTAATGTGCATTTTAGTTACTAGCATGAAAAAGATGTTCTAAGTTGTTTTAACAAGGGGAAAATATGCATTTGTTTCATATCTTAACAGCTACTGAAGTTGATAAACTGCCCTGAAATAACACAGCTGAAAAACCTGATATAAAGTTTCATGTTGTAGTTCACCTTCAATTATATGAAATACAAATTATGACCAAAGTGGTACTTTTCAGCAAGTTTGGAGGATGTCATATCTGTGTGTCATAGGGAAAGTTGCAATATGTCTATCCTTTTAACTCAGACTTCTCTATGTAGCTTTATACAGTCACAGATGATCTATTAAAAACTATGGATGCTGAAAAAGTTATGAAAACATTGGGTAATATTTTACAGGCTTGAGTTTATTTTTCCAGGGATTTTACCTTTCATTTATCCCAGAGCCTTTCTTGCAGAAACCGGGTGGTGAAAGTATCATGTTACCTTCGAATGAAGGTACATTGGACCCAGCTTTCTCCGAAATGTGGGACATAAAAAATGGAAGTTTGTGTGCACTGACTCATAAAGTAAGTAGAGATGTTGTTTGGCATGAGCTGTGTAGTGTCTTCTCAGTGTTGATGTCCAAACAGGTACGTAGAGGCTTAGTCTCTGTCAGTGTTGGACTTTTTTTTTTTTAAATAGTTGACATGACAAAGGATACACTGTGGCCAGCAGGGGAGGGAAAGGGATTGTTCCCCTTTGATCTGTCCTCGTAAGGCTCCACCTGCAGTGCTGCATCCAGGACTAGAGCCCCCAGCACAAGAAGGATGTGGGGCGGTTAGGGCGGGTCCAGAGGAGGCCATGAGGATGATCAAGGGGCTGGAGCAGCTCTCCTATAAAGATGGAATGAGGGAGTTAGGGTTGTTCAGCCAGAAGAGAAAGCTCTGTGGTGACCTTATTGCAGCTTTTTAATACTGCAAGGTGACTTATAAAAAAGATGGATAGCAATCTTTTGCTTTGGCAGATGGTGATAGGGCAAAGGGGAATGGTTTTAAACTAAAAGAGGGGCGATTTAGAGGTGTTAGAAGGAAATTCTTCACTCTGAGGGTGGTGAGGCCCTGGCCCAGGCTGCCCAGAGAAGCTGTGGATGCCCCATCCCTGGAAGGGCTCAAGGGCAGGCTGGATGGGGCTTTGGGCAGCCTGGGCTGGGGGACGTGTTGTGTCTGTGGCAGGGGGTTGCGACTGGGTGGACTTAAGGGACCCTTTCAACCCAAGCCATTCTGTGATTCTGTGAATACCTCTCTTAACCATAACCAAGATGGTGTAGAAGCCTCTATTTAGCAGTTAGAAAAAGAATTTGCGTATTTATGCAAATATTCTTAGACTAAAATTTTTACTGTGAATATTTGTGTGAAGAGCAGCTGTTAATCCAAATTAGAAAAAGCTCCCAGACAAATACTACAGAATTTATAAAAGTGGTTATTCATACTCAGGACCTAAGTCTAAATGAGGTGTTCACTTTTTTTTTTTTAATGCCATGGAGCGATTATCTGTCCTTAGGCTCCAGCCAGAACTATATATGGATCAGTTTTTTAATATTTGAATCTCTTGATGAAATACTTCCAACATTTAATAATGTCAGGGTCAAATTCATTATTTATGGAACATAAACAGTGTTGTGTTTTTTTCTGTTCAATAGTCTGGGCATATAAATTGAAATATAGCAGAAAATTTATGTCGTCAGTGCTGATGGGAACCTTTATAATGAACTGCAATGGAACCTCTTATTTGTGAGGTTGGAGGAGTCCAGTCGTTGTAGATCGGGAGGTCTGAAGAACTAGCGTGAGTACAGTGGCTTTGGGTTGTTCAACCTCAGGAAGCAGAATTATCTGTGGAGTAGAATAAGAGCTTAAAATAAGTTGTTTCATGGCTTTCAGATTGTGTTAGCTTTAATTCACACTGTGGTTTACGGTAGTGGCTGTGAGTCATGAGTCTGGCCAGATTTCGGCAGTGAATGAGAACTGTGAGACCTGCACTTGAGCTTTCCTCAGTAGCCTGCAGGGCTCTACTTTAACGAGACTTTACTCGATGTTATTAGCAGGGTAGGAGTCCCACCATTTTGTTGGCAGAAGGGAAGTGACAGTGCAACAGCAAGTGAGGGGGCTGTCTGTCTGTCTGTCAGTAGCTGCAGGAGGCTGGTGCTGCTCCAGGACTAGGCTGCGCTGAGCCAGTGGTTGGACGTAGGCTGCTTTAATCTGCTCTTGCTCAGCAGCATGCAAAAGTGAGGGCAGGGTGACTGGCATTCTTGTTTTCTTGCTACGAAAGCAGCAGCATGCAGAAGGCTCCATAGCTGCCAGCTGATGCAGTGGCATGGCTCTGGAGCATCCCAGATTGGCTTATGAAGAGCACCAGCTCATGGCCTTCGTGCTTGTAGCAAGCAGAATGACAGTCCCTGGAGTGGGCACCGTTGCGATACTACCAGGCTGAGATACTCTGTGAGCAGCAGAGGGCACCAAAACCCACCAGCACAGCTACCTGTGTGAAAGCGAGGAGGAATTAATGTTTGCCTTGCCACATTTTAAGAATTCCTTTACCCCTTTCGTCTTCAGCAGAGATTGAAGTTCAGTAATGTTAATGTTTTCTGCATGCTTTCCTTTAAGGCTTTGGGACAGTAAAGGGAAATAATTTCGATCTTTCACTATATTGTTAAAATGAATATATCAGGTGAAATGTTTCCTTTTCAATTTCTGTGGCATTCCTAGCTCTGTATTTATAGCACTTGAAAGCTCAGGTGGCCTGCTCTGTGCTTTCAGAGGGAATGAGATTATTCCATTATGACTTAAAATCCTAACTCCAAGGAAAAAAAACACTCCTCTTTTCCATCGCTCTTGCTCTCTTTTCCGTCACTCTTGCTCTCACAGAGAAAGGCCAAAATAGATCAACAGGAGATGATTGTTTCAATGGTGCAAGTGGTATTCATTTCATATTGCCAGAGTTGTTGCATGGAGAAAGATATCAGAAAATTAATGAGCAACTTTTCTAAAACACCAACATCTGGCTTGCTTTTCTATATTAAGTGAAAAGGAATGTATTTATTGACATTATCTCTGAAAAGGCCAGAAAAAAATACGAATGAAAGCGAGTGGTTTGATACGGAAGAAAGTTTTTAAATGGAGAAATGCCAACAGGTTTTGCTGGGCTGTGTCAGCCCTGCAGTGGCATGGCTCTTCATTTCCTCCCACCTTGTAGCAAAACATCCTCAGCTTCTTACCCCTGTTGTCCATACAGGTGCTTAATTGAAATAAATTATTGTTCTGGTGGAACAAAATGCTGATTTTTTTAATGCGAAAGAAGGAAAGGATAAGTAGGCAGTGAACCTATGGATATACTATTTTTTAAGCTATAAAAGTTGGCATTAACGTTAATACCAGTGTATCACCCCGCATAATTTCTCAAGCTTTTTATAGCTTTACTAATGATGCTCTCCTTTCTTTTATAATCTGTTGCAGTCCTACACATTACATTCAATGATGACATTGCAGAAAACATAAAATATAATGTTGGCTGGGATTCCCTTCCCTGGAGGTACAAGACATTTGAGTTAGGTGAGAGAGGGCAAGCAGTTTGCAGTTTTTCCTGGCAGCAGTTCAGTGCGTTTTTACATTTGTTGTGACTCTGAAGAAAAGAGAGAAAAAAAAAAAAAGAGGAAAAAGAAGAAGAAGAAAAAAAAAAAAAAGCCTTTTTATTTGGTCTTTGCATGAAACACCTTTTCTTTTTCTTTTTGTAATAGGTGAAATTTGAGAGCACTTTATATCTTTGGAGACTTTACATTTTTAGCTAGTATATGTCAACATGGCAGAAAACTTTGATTAATAATACCTGTGATGGAGGGAATAGTGGCTCTGGGAGATTTGCAGCTCATTCTGGGAGAGCAAGATTAGGGTATCGGTTGGTAATCTGGCTACTGCTACAGGAACAGAGCAATCTGTGTTTAATTCACTTTTTCTGAGGATGAGGGGAAAAAAAGGAAGGAAGGAAGAAATTATTTTATATGCCAGACAAATGTGTTTTATTTTGATATGTTGTCATGGAAATGTTATGAGAGACCAAACTTAATTAATAATACATAACGTTGTAGATAATACAGTAGGTAAATCACAGAGTTACACAGATCAGTGAACTGAAACTGGTGTTAGAACAGAAAATTAATAATTTAAGCTGCACTGTTAGCCTTTTGTAAAGCTGAAGATAGGTAGAAGAGATGGATAAATACAGTATTATGGGTAAAAGGAAATGGAGAGAGACAGATGATTTGTGTAATTTATCCAGCTGTCACTTGCAGTGAATATGAAAATCTGTTTTCTGTCCTCTTTTGCTTATAGGTTGTCTTCATTATCTGGTCTGCCTTTTATTCCTCACAAAAGATTTTGAGAAGGTTAAAGCTTCAGGAATTTAAAAATCCCTGTGTTAACTATGAGTTTTTAAATAACTTTTGTGTTCAGTTGTGGGAAGTACACATTGTCAGCTTCCCTTCCTTCACTACTGCCACTTCAGGAAGTATTTTTCAGCAGAGAGGCATGGGCTGATACCTGCTTTGTTGAGCATCACGTTTCGTAATGCTGCTGGAGAAAACTGAAGAGCCAGCTGACTTGCGGCTTTGCAGGGCATTCTTAAGATGAAAAGCTTGTGCTTCTGACATTGGAGTGGGAATTTTATGGCAAGTTGTAGACTGCAGAATCTTATATTGTATAACGCTGGTCAGGAAGCCACCAAGAACTTTGTGTCAGTAGAGTTTCTAGATTTATCCAGAAACAATTTTATTCATTCTTCCCTGGCTGATGGGAGCAGAAATAAGTCAGTGGCTGAAATAAGAAAACTGTTTAAGGTACAGGTACATAACACCCCCACCCCCAGATACACAGATTTATATAAATAACTTTTAAAAATAGTATTTGCCTACCTATGACAGCCAGGCTATTGAAGTCTTGCCCAATGAAATTAATGATTCAAGTAACTGGTGGACCACAATATCCTTCAGGCTTTCTCATGAAATATCAGTAGAGCCACGTGGAGCAGATCAGGTGGTAAATGTTACTCTTCAAAAGCGTTCTGTGGAGCAGCTATAGAGCATTAAGTCTTGCAGACGTTATTTTATGAACTAGTGGTTTAAGTAAGCACTGAGATATTTTCTGCTGTAGTCTGCACACCACCTCTGAATGCCAGAGATCAAATTAAGAATGACTTCCTGCCTTCCCAAAGGCCCCGTGTTACCTATAAACCTTGTTTACCTTTGGGCTACGATTAACATTTCCCCCAGAAGAAAGTATTTCTGATAGCCTGGAAAGGAAATACATAGCATATCTTTACTTTAGTTAACCCATGTCCTGGTTCATGTGCCAGCAGGGAAAATCTATGTAGAATTCAGGCTTTCTTTGAATGTCAGAGCACTCATAATATATTTTTTTCCTATAAGTTGTTGTTGTTGTTGTTATTATTTTATTCTCATAGAATACAGTTGTCTGTCCTGGCAGGAAGTGGGACTGAATTTTATGTATGGTACTGCTGAGCTTTTATGTATGGTGGTAATACAGAAAGAAAACTCAAATCAGTGAGTGAGGTGGAGAAAATCATTTGTTCGGAGACATTCATGTAGTGTAGGTGTGTATGTCCTAGACTTGAGGAGAAGGCAATTATACTTCAAACCTCCTCTATTTCGTGTTATACTAATTCACACCACTGTTGCTTGAGTGGAGAGGTTTTCACGAAGATCATCCACTCCATGTCTTCAGCTGCTGCTTGTGCTCTCTTTCAATAGTGGGCTGCATTGAGTGGCACAAACCTCACCATGACATTACAACTTCACTGTCTTTCTTTCAGTCTTTTGTTTCTATCTTTGTATTAGGGTATTCAGATCTTTACAGATTTAGATGCTCAAAAATAGCAGGTACTTCAGTGTTGTGGTAAAAAAAAAAGTGGTACAAAAAGGAGTTTTTTTTTTTGTTTTTTTGTTGCTTGGGATCCCCCAAACTGGTATTATTTACTAAATGCCCATAATGTAGGTAGCTGAGATGAGATTAGTCATATCTCTCTCTACTGAAGTCCAACGACTCACTTAGAAAGAAATCTCATTGACAGCTTACAAGCATGAACATACAGTTTAGGATCTGTTCTTGCTTTTGCTTCCCAATAAATAGCAAAAAATCTACTAGCACTCCAGTTCAAAGGGCAGATTACATAGGAGTGGTGAAAACTCTTTGCTAAAGGCAAACATTTTAGATTTTGTCAGCAAGCTTGAACAAATGGCATTAATTATTAAGAAGAGCATGACTTTGATATGTTTTATGGAATTTATGAACTTGAAAACTAATAGACGCAGAACTTAGTTTTATAAGAAATCAACGCCAGTGTTTCAGATGTATTGGCTAGTTTAGGTGTTCTTCAGCAATAGCATTTCTACCCTTCGCTCTGTTATGGCTAGCCCACATAAAATGAAAAAAACATGTGAATTAGATGCTGGTGAGCACAGAATGATAAACAGGATGGTGTGGTTTTCCTCATAACCAGGTGCCAGAAAATGGAAGAGACTTGATTATTTGGCAAGTGTAACTTAACACTGTGTTCAAATTTTAAATTTACATGCTAGAAACTTCCCACAGGTGTTGCTTGTAAGTAGTGTGTTTTGTAAGTAAAACTACAAGTAGTTCTGCTAAATGTTTTTTTTTCCTCATTTGTGATTCTTGAGCATTTGAATAACGTAAAAATATCCTGTGTAAATTGATGGGCCGTTATTAGAACATCACTGCTTGGAATCCGAAATCAACAGACAAGCAGATCAGTTTCTGCATGTGTTTTTGGAAAGGTTTAAGGAATTTGAGAGTTAGTGGAAACAGCATCTGTCAACTATTATTGTAGTGTTGCTCTTCCTTATTTAGCAAGCTGTCAAACAACAAGTTGTCAGAAGATCAGGCAAATATATTTTTGTATATAGGCCTTGTCAAGTGGTGGAGGCCCATTTGTTTCTTGTCAATGATGCTGTAGGTTCCTATAAAAAAAAAATCTAAGCAACCTATTATTTCATTTTTTCATTAGTCTGAAAGACACCGAATTAGGACAACTTAAAATACTTGCTTTCTGCTATAATAAATATTTAATAGCTTGAATGTAAATAAGAAACATTTGGAAAGCAGAATTTAGTAGCAGTATACTTCACATTTACTTCACATTTTTCTGAAGTTAGCTAAATGCTCCTTTTAACAATCAAGCTTTTACAGATGTCAGCTGAGGAGAACAAACATCTTTGTAATTTATCAAAAGTGAAAGTTGATTCACTACTTGTTCACATGTGCATTATTTTTATTTAACTCTCCATTATGTCCACTTCAAAGAAAACAATAATTAGAGACTCTGAAATAACATTTTTTCACAGATGCTTTTCCTCCTTGAAGGTAGACTTTGTGGAAGAAAGCAAAGACAGTGTCCATCTTACCAGGTTTTCCTGGAAATACTCACTTTTTCATTAACTGGCACATCATTTTGTTAGTTACAAAAAATACAGTAGGAAGTTATGGTTGTAGACTTCTTCAGAGATTCCAGAACCTCTATTTTAGAACTAGATGTGTGCAAGAAATTTATTCAGACCTATTGAAGAGGTGGAGTTTGGCACCAATCTTTTAGATCAACTGTTTTACTGCATCATTGAAGGCCTTTTCCATCACGTGTGACCAAAAAGTAGTTTTAAATTCTGCTATTTTAAGACTGAGTGAAGGTTTTCTTCTACCTGCAAGAACGGTCATGGAAAGATCTCTTAAAAATGAGAGAGGGAGTGGGGAAGACAAACTCCAAACGCTTCCACGTGCTTTTGTCCCATGTTAAGATTGAGTTTGATTGATTGATACTGCAATGAAATTCCTCTTCTGAATATAATGTTTACTTGAGGAAGGTGGTGTTGAAGAAAAAGCCTCCCTCCTCCTCCCCCCATGCTATTTATTTTAATGTTCTTTAGATCATTCGGCTGCTAGATTGTGCTGTGCACTGTTTGAAAATAAGCAGAAAATGCAAGATAAGATCAACTGCTCACCTGGGGAGACTTAGAAAAGTTTCATATTTGAAGCACATGTTCCAAATGCTAGTCAGGGATGGATAGCATTAAACTCTTACATCTGGTGCAGAACTGCTTGCTTTTATGTTGGTTTCTTTTCTTGTTTTATTGTTTAGAAGGATAATAAAACCTCACAATAATATCTCATAATCAGTATAGCATATCTCCAGGCACCTTTTGTATGTTATATTTGCCAAGAAGAACATACGTCGTAGTTTATTTTGCCTACAGAAATGTTGAAGGTTTACATCTGGATCCCTTTCAAAATAAATTTATGATTTGTACCAGTGCAAAGAAGGGAGAACAACGTATTCTACACTGGACGAATATATGGTAATTTATTATGACTGGGTGGTAAACAGAACTATCTAAGTAAAAGATAAACCTTTTGGCATGGCTTTAGTTACTGCATATTGCCATAAATGTTTCAAAGCTGAGGTTCTAGCCATTTTCTATTAGCAGTGGTGTTATTTCACTGACCTAAGTTAGTTCTGAATAAACTGAAGATGATACAGAGAATAAATCCAAAATCCACCTTAAAATGAGCTGTAACTCCAACTCTTAAAGCTTTTCAGTGCCTTTTAAAGAATTTTTGCTGTGCTTCACACATACTGATTTTTACTGCTTGTTTTTAGGATTGTAGGGGCTGTGCTAAGAACATGGAAAAGATGTGAGTAAGAGTGTTCAGATGTATTCACAAAAGCTTCCTCTTCAGAATCCTTTCCAAATAAATCCACTTTGTTTCCCCCAATTCCATTTTATTCTTCAGTCTAATTACATCATGTTGACATTCATGGGCAGTAACGTTGTGCTTGTTTCTTACCGGCAACTGTGTATTAGCTGGGTATGTATCACTGCATACATGCCCTGTTCACAGTCTTCTCTAGACATCTACTGTGGGCCACTATCACACCTGTGGGACAGGTGTTTCAACTACCTAAAGCTTTTTCCAATTAAGTACTTCCCTCGCTGTTTTTTGTACTCCTTCTCTGGCTCTAGATTTTTTTCATCCGTTCGAGTTCCTTCATAAATTTCCAAAACAGTTGTTCCCACAGGAATCTGAAGGACTAAATATCCTTGTGTCTCTGCAAAATACCAGTCAGAATGCTTCCAGTTTGTGATTTTAGGATCTTGTTTTTTCTCCACAAACGTTAAGATGGCTGAGGTTAGTCTTTCCTACAGATATTCTGTAATACCATTAGTATGGTGTGGCTCAATTTAGCCATATCTAAGGAAAAAGTTCTTCTGAAGCTGTTAGAACAGTTTCCCATAAATTCTAGATGGTGTTTTCAGTAGGAGGAAAGCCATGTTTGAATAGTGGTTTTGGTCATATTTACATTTTCTGATCTCCTCCTTTACTGAAGTAATAAATTGGACAGTGATTATGTGGACATTGCATCCCCTGTGTACTGCATCTTTTTAAGCCTATTCAGTATGTGGATAATGTTAGTGATTTATGTGATTTGTTTTCTGCAGACTTGCAACTCCCATCAGTTTGATGTATTCTTAGATGTTTTGGTCTAACCTCCTAAAACAGTTACATGCTCTTTGATTTTTATTACTGAATTGTAAACTTGTCCATGTTACTAAGCTTTTTTCATTCTCATAGATATATTATCTGCAAAACATGCTATGAATATTCTGCTTTTTCGAACAGAATTCTGATTAGCAAGCAGTTTATTTTTGACATCAGTAAATGCTCGTTTGCTTAGTAATATAATGAACCATTTTAAGAGGGTGTAAGTCCTGTTTGTCCTCTGTTAGTATTAGTTATAATTAGTTGTCTGTCTTAGTCTTGTAAGTCCATGTAAATGGTTCCCTTCAAATTATATTTTTAAACTATTGAAATGCTAAATTCGGTTAATTGTTTGATGCTAAATCCAGTTCACGTTTATAGACTGCTCTGTAGTACAGAGACAATCTTGATAAATCAGGTAACTATAACTAATGCACACAGATGTTTTACTGCATCAGTATCTTTTATAAATCATTAGTGTCACTTTGAAAAGTACAAGTGTCAGTTCAAGACATCAGCAAATTTAAGGGGAAAACAAAAATATTCTTACTCTTGGTTTAATTTAAAAGTTAATGCTGTAAAGTGTACAGTTGAAACAAACTTACTTTCCTTATATTACATCCACTGATGACTGTCATGAGAGCAATAGGCTAGACAGGGGATTAAAATTGTGTTAGTAAAGTAATTTACCTACTACTATACTGCAAATCTACTCTTTCTTTACATCACTGACTTAAACTGTAGAGTTGAGAATTCTTACACCTTGAAGACATTTTGTTAAACAAATATTAATTTAACATTAGAAGTTGCAGAGTGGAAACTATCGGCTGTACAGTACTTACAGTATTTCAAGGACTGAATTTAATATAAAATGCAGTCTTTCATAGAAACACATAAATTGAATCCTTAAAGAAAAACTTGCATACTAAATCTTACGATACAGACATTTTCATCAAACATGCTCTGAAGAGATAGCGTGAATGTCAAGGTGTGAATATGGATCTTGAAACAAGCTTTAATTTGCCAAGGAAAGCTGTTGGGTTGACTAGATTTATTTAGCATGAACAAGTCACATAATTTATAAAGTTAAATCTAGACAGGTCACTATGAAAATTAGCCACTGGTTTAATTCCATTTTATTCCAACCTTATGAATAGACACATCTTGGAACTGGAATAGATTGAAACATTTTAGACGTAACATGTTGACAGCCAAATACAATTTTTTTTTTTCCTGCGGATGCTTAGATGTAGGAACTTTCACCAAGCTGCTAGCAAGACCCCGTTGAGAGATGTTTGCATATTGACCAGCCTTTCTAGATCCTGATCGTGAATATTTCTGTTGTATTATGTATCCGAAGCTCATGATTATAATGTCTTGTCCATGTCTAAATAGCTTTGAATCAGGGCAACGTATGTTGCCCTGATGTGGTCACCTTAAGACCACTGGAGAAATACATTTGGTCCTGTTTGTGTTGATATAGAGCTCTACTAGTGCCTAAAGTACTTGCTTAATGAGGTCACGCTTTACAAGGTCTCGTGTCAGCCATCGTATTCTTGTACATTGATTTGGTGAACGTAGATTCAGAACTTGCATAATGTTTCATTCAACAGAAAAGGTGTCTAATACCAATATATTTTTTGTTGTTTTGATTCTATTCTCCTACTTCATATGTTACGTGATTTCTTTAGCTAACTCTTAATTGTGCTGGATCAAACAAACAAACATGATTATTTTTAAAACTTTACATTGAGATTATTCCATAGACTCACATTAAAAAATATTTGACTTCGAGATGTCATTTGTCTCCTAAATACTGTGTTGTCTAGTGCATCAACTAGCTTCCTTAAACTTTGCAATTTATTACTAATGGGTGCGAGAAGAGTCTGTGAAGCAGTAGAAGTCCTATTTTTATTTCACAACATAGCTTTGTCATCTGAGCTTGTTCAGCAACAATAGCAAGCTGCAGTCCTCTTTTGAAGAAGCTCATATTTGGACATTCCAGTCCTAGCCTGTGTGTCTCTGACTTACGAATCACATACAGGAAAAGGAAAAACCCTTTCAGTCCTAATAAGTTAATTTGTTTGAATTTTTTTTTCAGGTGGAATTTCCTTGGTGATTGACCAAAAAAGTTAGAATCCTTAATTTAAATCAGAAAACTCCCTTGCCTTGAGATGCATGTAATTTTGTGTCTGAACAACAGAAAGGAAACTCTCATGCTTTGTATAAATGAGCTTGCTAGAATATGTCTAGGGTGTTATTAATAAGTTAAAATGACCTGGCAATTTTGATAAATAGTTACTGTATAAAAAAGAGGCTCCTCAATGCTTTATTGACTAATGGTTAACCAGGGCTATACCATCTGTCATAAAGAAATTTTTAAGAGAAATTGAGCAGATCTTACACCTCTTTCTGTCCATTAGGAACCAATGTCAATCGGTTCAGGAAGAGTATCCACAGTCATTGGCTTCTGATATGGCTGATGCACTAATGTTTGCCTCATGCATCAGAGTTAATGATGCATTTCTGTGTTTGCATCCACAGTATCTTCAAAAGTTGGATTCCTCTTTTCTTCTGTGAAACTGTCTGATAAAATAAGAAATTTCATGTGGTCTAATTATCTTTCCCAGATACTTAGGAACTAAGAATGATCTTAGTCTTTCTCATTCAAAAAAAAAAATGCTTTCTCAAAGCCACCTCGTCTTATCAAACTCAGCTGAAGAATAGGGATTTGCTCTGAGTCGGTATTTTTATCTTGCTGTTAGAGATTTGTGATGACTAAAGTATATATTTTACTTGATTTTCTATGACTGCTAAGAGTAGAAAGCCCTGAAGTATGTTTTTTCTTGTGTTTGTTGTCAGATATGACCAACCAAAGCAAGGGTCAAACATTCCTTGAAAAATGTCAGGTTATATAAAACCACGTGCCCATTTTTTCAAAAGTGAAAGCTAAGTGAGAAAACAGGTCACAAATCTCTGTCTCTAGAAGATGAAATCTCTGCCATTTATTATTTACACACCATTTTGATTCACCAGTAAGAAAGCTCCTTGTAGGGATTAATACTGTGATACATGTGATAACATACTTGAAGCTGCAGCATCCACCAATGGGGCACAGCTATGAGAAGTGTCCTGTTAATGTGTTTCCATATATCAAGGTGAGCATCTGTTTCATACCAATTTCTTTCTTATGGATAACTATATATTATAAACCATTGAAAGAAACAGAAAAGAGGAAAAAAAAAAAGAGGGGAGCTGTTGGAGTTCAAGGAAAACTTTTTTCTTGTGTATTCCTTAATAACAAGGAAGAACAAAGTTGTTTTTTTTTTTTTTAATAAAATTTCACTTTTAAAGCCATCTTTTTCCATAAATCTCTTCAAGACATGTATACGTACTTTTTGGTTTGTGTATACACGTATACATATTTCCGTCTAAGTGTCTTATGGAACTGGCAGGAGCCACACAATTGGAGGCAGACACAATGCGAGCTTTTACACTGTACCTCTGTCTAGACACACGCACATTCTTGCCCGGTCCTCCACATCCTTTGAGCAGAGGCTGCCAGATGGACCAAAGTGACTCCATATATACACATCTCAATATGTAAAAGGTACAGCTTTGATACATATCTAAAAGGTTTCTGAGTGATCTGAGAATGTTTTAAAGGTTTTCATGAGATCACCTATTTGATTTTAATTTGTTGCAGATACCAGCTTTTTCATTGCAGGCTGCTTATACTGCAGATTAGCTCACCATGCCAGTTAGTTCTGGTTTAGTCCTCTCTTGTGCTGTACATTTATGGCACTGAAAATAAATTTGGTATTCGGGATCACTGTAGTCACTGAAGAAGAGGCCTTTATTTCATGACATGAAAATATGTGTATCTGCAAAGCATGTTTAGCAATTGGGAAATAGTGGCTGTGTTCTCAGCATGTCTGGACCTTCTATAGAAGGTGACATATGGGCAGCCAAAATTTCATAACACATTTTTTAAATTAGAGTGACTATTCTGAGATACACTGGCTGTGTGATTTTTAGGGTTTTGACTTTCATTTTGTTTGCAAGTTTTTAATAAAGGGAGCTTTTATTTAATATGATGTAGTATGACACTTCATATGCAAGTACTTAATACAAGTCTAACAACTTGCAGATAAGCTACAAGTAAAACTTATAGTTTTTCCTTGTTTGTTAAAGAAAAGCTGAAAAAGTGTGGAGAGTTTAGCCTTGCTTCTTTTTTCAATCATGTTTCTTTCTTTCTTCCTTGTAATCAATAAGGTGTTGGACCTGGGGGCAGCACACTGAACCAGTACTCTGACAGCTTGGTTTTAATTCTTAGTCCATCTTTTTCTGTGTTTATCCTAAATAAGTCATTTCATCTGTCCACATTTCTGTTTGTCTCATGTGTAAAGTGGGAATAATGATTCTGTGACTTCCATTTAAAGAAAGTAAAAATTTCTTCATGAAAATCAATACATAAAATCTATATGTTAGTGAACTATGTGTGTTCCCTGATTTCTTTCTCTAAATAAGTTGTCTTGAGAAGTTTCTTCTTAACTTGGATAAAATGCCTGTGGAAGTATCAGATCTCTTGTTGTCAAGATAGTAAACAATGCTGTCTGAACTGAAAGGATTTTGTAAATTTCATAGACAAAAATTGTCTTTACAAGCTTTCTGAGAGGCTTGTGATTTCTCTCAGTAGGAGGGGAAGAAAGAATTATATTGCTTGACCACATTTGCTGAAGTTTTTTGCTATACATAATAAAGATTTTGCCAGCAAGAACTTGTTTTTTCCCATGTCCCCTAACCCTATATCTCATAAACATGGTTGGTTTTCTTAGAATAAGCTTTTCCAAAACATGATGAAGCAAACTCTTGGTACAGAAAGTTTGGCGTTATGAATTCATTCTTTGGAATTTCAAGTACGTCTCCATTTCCATCTCATATGGCTCCCTACTGACAGCACAATTCCAGTAAACTCTGTCAAAGATGAATGTGAAACCATATGAACTGCAACAAATATGAGTAGCAGAAGACACGATGAATAGCTCCTGAGGGTGTACAACACACAGGAAGACAAAGGAGATAGCACTTCAGCTCACTGGGAAGAGGCATCATTTCTCAGCATGATTAAGTGCTTCCATGGATCTGTAGCAGCTACAATAGCACTTACATCTGGTAACTTCACTTTTAGAGAATAATTTGCCAGATTTTTCTTTGTTTCAGTGAACACGTATATTTATATCGGAGAAAGGAGTTTGTTTTAATGTCATCCCTTCCGAGGCGTGCTTGGTAATAAACAACTCTATATCATGTATTATATTTTTGTGTCAGCAGTGAACTCCAAATCCTATGCTGAGTTTCAGACTAGCACTATTTAGAGGTTGAGAATACACCTGTGGTTTTTTTTTTTTAAATACATCTATCAAAGTGCAGGATTAGTGTGTAAAATTCAGGCATCTGGAGTTCTTGTTTTCTTAATTTTAGATTCTGACTCTTTCTGATTTTGTCACTGAAGTGATCAGAGTTGAATGAAGCTTCATGTGTACCGGTTAGGGAATGTAAGGAATTGGGGCCATGTGTTTTCCATTGTGGGAACCTTTATGATATCATTGCCGGAGAACATGCTCAATATGCCTTCCAGACTTGGCATGCTCTTTAGATTGCATGATTGGTTGTGACTGTGGCAGTACAATATTCATGTTCCCCTGGGTGCAAAAATATTAAGATATTTAAAACATCTAATCCATAATATGAAAGGTTTTTTTCTTATTAAAAAAACCAACAACAACAAAAACAAACAGCCTTTATATCCCTGAATAAATATATATAGCATATAATTTAAGTTTAACTTCCTTTTGCTATGGGGTCTGTAAGAAACTTTTTATTCAGTGGGCCACTAATTATTGCCTGTCTATCCTTAGGTACTCACAGAAAAGAAAAAAAAAAAAAAAAAAAAAAACATTTTTGGTCCCAGTTGCTAGAAACTAAGTCCTCCTTTTGTCAGCATATGGATAACAGCTGTCATTACCACTAGCCAGTTATATTTTCTGCTGTCCCGGTTCTTTATCTGTCCAACTCCAGACACTAATTCAGAAAATAAGAATAAATAATCAAGGCATGTGGAACTGAGGCCAAGCTTTTTTTTTTATTCTCAACACCTGTTGCCTTTTATAGGTTTGGCTCGGTTAGTCCAAGCCACAATGGTTTTCTCGATTTCTTGATAACTGGACACTTTTCAGAAAGTGTCTTTGCATTTTTTTTGGGTAATTCTTCTTACTTTCATTAAAAGGCTAAAAGTAAACCAAAAAATATCACCATTTATCAACTACAAAGCAGAGAGCGGGGAGGTGGGTTTGACGAGGTCAGAACTGTGAACATTTTGATGTTGCAAGTTGAATGATTGCATTCAAATGTAATGCTCAAGTTTCCTCAACTCTGCTGATGCCTGTGCCAAGGTAGGGGACATTAAACACCTCATAGAACTGTCCTAGCTGTCCTCCTTCTCTTTATTCTTCTCTCTCACTGATCTGTGTGCTCACTGCAATTCTCTTTAAATACACCTGGATTTTCTTTCTAATTTTTCTACATGTAGTGTTCATATATGTAAATAAAAATGCCTGTCTTCCTATTTCCTCAGCTATTTGAACAGTGAACAGTTTCAGCTGATTTCTTAATTTCTGCCTTGTGAAGCCATATATTATCAATTTAAGCTGAGATTTTTTGACATTCCAAACCAAGCGGAGCTGCGTGCTCAGTGTTTGCATGAAGGCAGCTCAGGAGAGCCTGGAGTGCCTCACAGTAATGAGCCAGTGGCTCCTTCCCCAGTATTTTGAGGCATCTGGTCTTTGGTGTGTTGAGATTGCACTGACTGTATGGAGCTCAACAGCCAGGTACAGCTGTGCTTCCTTACGTGTGATCTTGGCAGTAAATCTCTTAAATGATTTTTTGGGGGGCATGCCTAAGTTTGTTACTTTTAGAGTAAGTGGTAGAGGTGGAAGAAGTAGACAGGCTTTTGAGAACCTAGAACCTCCTTCGTGTTAGACAAATTATCATCCATTCCTGACTATACTGCTTGTTTTAAATAATAATACTTTGTCTAGAAACCTTGTCTTACCTTTACATACATTATATTGTGTATATAGTGTGTATGTTATATCTATCTACAAGTATATATTATTTAAAAAAAAATCTATTGAACAGACCTTTGGATGTCCAATTTTCTGGTCAAGTACCCTACTTAAAAAGGAGTACAGCTATACATGAGGTGAGTTCCACACTGCCTGAGCATGCACCCATTATGCTGCTGTCAAACTGGAAGGTATGTGGGTGCAAGGAGGAAAATGGGGAGCTGAAGATGTTACAGGAGCTTGCAAACATTGTTGATCCAGAAAGCAAAAAGCTGAGCATCCTGTTCCATTGTAATTTTTTAATGGTTGCACTGTTGCCATTTTCTTCAAATGTGTATATATATATATATATATATTTAACATTGATGATAGAAAGTGAAGTGGCCACTATGCTTTTTATAGCTTCTTTTTCAATATATTGTGTCAAAAATGCTGTTTCTTCATAGATAACAAAAAGAGACATAATAATTTTGCAGAGAGAAAAAAAAAATGGTTGGAGCTGAGTTCTCAGCAAATAAGCATAATTATATTGTATATAAAGAAGAAGAATCGACATTCTCGAAAATCTGCTGTTTTGGCAGCACAAATACAGCTTTTGAAGCCATACCTTCCGCCAGAGACCATGACATTCTTGTCATTTCTTCTTCGTTAAATCTGCATGTCAAAGTGAAATAGAAAACACCTGCATGTCTTGACATCTCTTTTCAAAGACCATGAGTGCCTCTAAGTGGCAGGAGTAAACAAAGTGTCAGAGCTAAAACTTCATCTAGTGCACTCCAAATGGGACTAAACTTTAAAAGTCTGCGCTGAAAAGATCTCTCCATTTGTAATTTACTGCATTGGAATTACCACGTTTTGGATTAAAAAGTAAATAAATGTGAACATTGGCAGTGACATGAACACAAGGAGATGCTGCAGCTTCTGCAGGTGGAGTCTTGTTGACCCTCTGTATTTCAAGACTCCCTCAAACTTTGCCGTTTTTTAGCAAGTCTGTGTAAGGAATCATATCTGTATAAATATTCAGATAATTCGACCTTTAAACTCTCTGATAGATTGAAGCAAAATCTATTAGAAAAACTATTAACCTTTCAGGTGTTAAAATGTTTCTTAATTTATGGTCTTACTCTCCGTTCAACATATTTTCTGTAATGGGTGGTTCGTGTGGGAGGTTGCCAGTGAACTCAAGTCCTCAAAAATATTCGTGGGCTAAATAATTGTTACCTTACCAGGGTATATCTTTATGTGAGGATGGTTTTGGATCAGGGCCCTTTTACTTGGTATTTATAGCACAGCAGAGTCTTTCCCCTTTACCGAGGCTCAAAAATGCCACCATGATATAAATATGTAGTTTGGTGATGGGATTGCTGATTTCATGTGCTGATGCTATGATTTCATCTGTTATTGCCACCAAACCCAGCCTTCTTCAGCAGTCACAAGTCCACCCCAAAGTGATAGTTCTCTTTAGATGCTAACACAGGCAGTCCAGAATAAAGCGTCCTGCTTGCTGTAGTTTTGCTAGAGAACAGTTTTCTCCTATGTAGTACATTTAAATAGATGTATTTTTTCTTAGAAGAATAAATATATATTAGATACGTCCAATGTAGAAGAATAAAAATTTCCAAATTTAGATTTGTTGCCTTCTTGATAGGGTAGCATTCCCCATGCTCTGTCCCTGACTTTCTTTTTTGGCCTCTTAAGAACATCCTATTGATTTATTCCAGTTATGTACTTTTCCTTTTGCTCTCTAATATTTCATTTCATTTTGCTGTTTAAATGCTAGAGTGATACAATTATTTTCTAATTCACTGAGACAGTTTAAAGCATTTTATTTATTTTTAGTCAGTAAGTAAGCTGTATTCTATTTAATGACAAATTTGACTCTTCCAACCCTAAAAATATCTTGAACTTTGGTTTTCATTAATAACAGGAGCGGAAGATTCCCACAGGTTTTAAAACTGCATTTAAGATAAAATATTTTGTATGTTCTCAATTAGTGTGAAAATGTGCAAGTGTCACAGGTAGTTAATTACTCAAAGCTAGAAACATGGAAGAAAGAAAGGAGCCCATGTTACTTTTCTTTGATGTCAACTGTGCTTCAGAGCAAGGCAGCTTCCCATAACTCAGTGCTGAATGGAGGTGGGGGTGTCTCCCAGGTGATAAATTTGTATTCTGCAGCCTGAAATTTATTTTAAGCTGTGGAAGCTGAGATATTGACCATAAGGTCAGTTTAGGAAAACGTTGCCAGGAAAACAGTTATCTGGGCCTGGTACTACCAGCATGATATAATTAAATATGTTGTTTGGCTAGCATATCAGAGTGGGAGTTGGAATTAGGTTTATGAGAGTGGAGCTAGCACAGCCAAACAGTCAGGCTGTCAAATCAGCCCTTCTATTTGCATTCTTCCTTATTTGAAAAGAATGAAAAGGATCTGTTCATGTTGTCATTACCTCTTGAAAAAAGGTCTTAGAAAGTATGACACTTAGAGGAGAAAGTAGGAGGGCAAGACAGGGCGAAATGGCAAGGGAAGATTGATCCTTGAGAGGCTCAGGGAGTGGGGGGAAACACTTTACAAATGGTAATAAGGCAAGTTAAGAAAAATGATACCAGATGTGGCTGTAATGCCAACAATCAGCAAAAAATGTAAACATATATAAAGCTGTAGTAATAAAGCTGTTACAGCTGTAATGTTCAGGATGGAAAGAAAAATGAGGTCTCTCTTTTTAACTTAAGCTATATCAGGCTCTGGCCTCTGCTTATATTTATTTTTCTCCTTGTCCATTTCATCCTTTTAGAATAGTGATCCATCTTCCATAAAATTTGCTGGAGACCATTTCCAACATTTTGTATAAAAATAAAATATAATTCTGCCAACATTTTTCACAATAAATGATTTTATTTATAACAAAAAGCACTTTTGAACTCTTCAACATATTTCACAACCAATTAAATTTCTAAGCGCATGGAAGTAATTCATCCCATTTAATTAAAGAAAATGTAAGGCTTAAGACTAAACCTGTCGTCTCGTGCACCACTGCAAACACATGTGCATGCAAGTGCTGTCTCTCCTCCACCGTATAACAATTTCTTCTGCAGTGTCCACTGATGCTGGTGAAGTATATGCTGGCCACCCAGGAGGCCTCGTGTCTGCCAATGAATCTAGTGGATTTGTGGCTCCCGTGGTCTACCTGGCCAAGACTTTAAACCTCTTGTCTTCTATTCAAGATATGCAGTACTCTGCCCTGACAGTGGTATAAAATGAAGGGCAAACTTTATTCTCTGATCAGCTGTAGGAATGAGGAGCCCCCTTATACATCTATGTTTTTCTTTTTTTATATGCGGTTCTACCTTACAATTGCAATTTTTCAAAAGGTCATTGGAATAGTGTATTCCTACAGTTAATGGAGTGGTCCATGCGTGCAGAAAGCTGTGGTGGTTATACTGGTTGTAAATTTAGTTATTCTGTAATTGGTTGTTCATATTTGGTTTTTAATGATCCCATGGCTCTTCCTCGCTTTATTTATACAAAAACACCTAGACTGTTTATTATTAGTGATGAAAATTTTCAGGAGCAGTTGTTCCCTGACCAACAGCTGTTCAGGACTCTGTGATAATTTCAACGTATCAAGCCTAGTGAGTTAGTGCAATCTAATACATCTGGAATGTGAATGACTGAAAAGTCATTTATTTGGCTGTTGTAAAATCTGTAAATTGTGCATGCAACTGTAGGGGGAAAAAAAGTACTCTCTTTTCTGTTTTGGGGGCTTGATTCAGTAAGTTTACATCATGCGTCTCCTACTTTATGGGCTCTTCTATATATGATTAAAGGGAAATATCTTGTAATCAGATGTTTTGTAAAACTATACTATAAACATACAGAGAGTGGGTACATTGCAATAGTGCATGGAATTTCCAGTCCCAATTATTATATTGTGTTGTTCAGTCCTTCCCTTTTTTAGTAAGGAAGCTCATAACTTCTGTCAGATAACAGTCTTATTCCAGTCAGCTTCAATGTTTCATTCATACGTATTCTTCCAGTCCTTATCATGCCATAAATACTTCCTATCTTCTCTTGGTCTGATTTATTGACTGTATTCTTTATTTGCATTCAAGTGGGAAATATCTTAATGTACAGGCAAAATATTATAATTATTTCCATCAGAAAGAATTGAGATTTACTTCTCGCTAAATTAGCTGAGATGGCAGTATACTGTTAGCATGACTGTGGATTGCATCCTTGCTGTACAAGAGAATTGTTGTCATCAAGAAGAGATGCACATAGCAGCAAAGTTGTCTGCTTACATAGGGGTGTGTGCATCTGTTAGGTCTTTTGCCAGTGACAATTTGATTTGCTGTTACAAGTCACCATGCGGTCACCATTTCTAAGGTGTGCTCTTCCCTGAAGATGAAATAAGATCTGAAATGTGTGACTTTCACAGGTATGTTAGTTCAAGTAGGTTTCTTTCTAACTTCTCTACATTGATTACATGAAACACATTCAATTATTCACATTTTTGAATCACGCTTCAGAAACAGTTGCTTTTCTTACAAGCGATTTGAGATTCCTTACTATTACTCCTTCATGCATAATAAAAACACCAATTCTGCCCGGGAAACTTTCCAACCACCTGTATTGGTTTCTGGTTCCCAAAGTATATAGAAGAGGCAGCCTTAAAACAAGCAAGATGATGATCTTCCGGAGAAACCAAGGCTTTTGCACATTGCTGCTACAGCAATAAGTACAATCTGTCATGTAGTTCCTGCTGTTTGTAAGCATCAATCTTTCAGTATCATCCACAGCACACTTACTTTGTGAAGGGTGAGAGCTGCAGCACTGTCCAGTAGTTGCTTTTTGGTGCTCTTGGGTGGGGTGCTCTGCTCAAATCCCATCTACAGTCATGTAAAGCAGCAACACAGAAGTGGCCTAAAATGTTGATTACATGGGTTCTTCTAGAAAAAGCCAGTAGTCTGAAGTTGTAGAATAGTGTATTTCTATAGAGACAGAATAGTAGAATAATTATATAAGGGAGGGGAAATAAGGGTTGGAGAAAAAAAAAAAAAAGATACAGAATTATCAGATACAGCACTCTCAAGTGCTTTTACAATAAATAAATAAATAAATTTCCAGAACAGTTTATGAGTTGAAAGAAGTAATGGCTCCTGAGAGCCATTTTGTACTCAGTTGAAAATAGAAGAAAAAAAATAAATTCTTTATGCAGAGTACCAGAAACAACATGGCTTTGAGCTATTGACTGCAAATGAAGTCAGAGAGAAGGAAACTGCTGTTGTCAAGTTAGCTTAGTACTGAGCAAGTCTGTTTATTTGTTAATCAGATTAACAGTAACTCAGGATAAACATTTGAGATGACAATGTGTTATCGCAGGTATTTCAGCAGTTCATTGAAATGCCAAAATACTTGTTCAATATCTACAGTTTATTTTCAGAAAATTAGACATTATCATTAGGGTCACCCACTGAGCAAAGCACCTCCTGTGACTAACTGCTCATCCACTCTTATTTCTAATGTGTGGAAGGCTGTGGAAGCTGCTGCCACCCAGCTGGGCCTGTCCCAATTACAAAACCCCACAGGGAGAGGAGGCTGCAGAGATGCCCATCTCCATGTCTGGTGAAGCAGCTTCGCTTCCTCCGTCACAGCAGAGGAAAGGAAGGATAATTCAGGGCTGGCAGGAACACTCTCAAGCACTTTGCCCTGAAGATAAGAATGAATAAATAAATAGTGACAAGGTGGTCTGGGAGGCAGGTTGTTCGGAAGGGAGCGAGAAGTCGAATGTGGGAGTTGAGAAGCCCGTGCAGATGGGGAGGAGGCAAGGAGAATGTGTGGGAGGTCATTTCTTCCTTTGCTGAGTGCAAAACTAAGTTTGCTTTTTCACTCTAGTTAACACAAAATAGAGAGATCTGTAAGGAGAGTTTTTAATCAAATAGAAAAAACTTTTTGAAAGACTTTTTTTCATAACATCTTATTATTTTAGTCAAAAATGATACTTTAATTTCTTCTTGTGGCACTGTATTTCTTTTTAAGCAAATATAAGTGTTTTTGTGAAAATAATTGCACCTGCAAGAAGCAATGTTTGAAATTTTCATATACCAATTTTTCATGTACCAATCATAAGAATATAAATATCCACATGCTTTTCTTCTTCTGGGTGTAAAACAGTGCTGGGTGACCTCAGTGGCTCCTTAAGGCAAGACAGCACCACTCCTCAGTTGAGCACAAGATGCTCAGGTCCACTGGCAATAAATGGATAGCCAGAACTTCAATTTTAAGAAGTGAGTTATTTTTGAAGAGCGAATTAGAATTCATCCAAGGGTAAAAGGCCAGGTGCGTAGGGTGGGGAGCTGGTCACAGCTGATCTCTCTGCTGTTTCTGATTGCTTGAGGAATACAACAACCTCTGCTCATCCTGCCTCTCCCCCAGATGTCACTGTTGGTCCACACGACTGAGGATCAGCGACTACTCATCTGGCTTTATCTTCTCTGGTGTACCTGTGCATGTGGCATGGATACAGGTGTTTATAGAGATTTTAGGACACTTTGTGTTTAAATATTTTGGTCAATATTAAGTGATTTCTGTGGAAATACTGTGGTCTATTTTGTTCTACATTTGAAACAACATCCTCCTTCTCAATAAAATGTTTTCTGTTCTGAATTACTCCTACTATCTGTCTACGCTAGAGCTGATCTTGTTGACAATACTGGTAGGAAGATCAAGGAACCATAGGAAAGCGTACAAGCCTGAGGTGGGACCCTCGTTACATGGCTCTGCCGAGGCTGCCATTATGTTTGTCCTGTGAGCTCGTCAGAGACCTGGTAGCAGTAGCATGCTAACAGTGTGCTGCCCTCTGTAAGTGGCCGGGTGAGGTAAAGTGGAGCCCCCAAGGGTGTCCCTGCTGTTGTGGCAGCATCCCCATGGGTGACAGGGGTGCTCCTCACCTCCAGGCATCAGCCAGCCTTCCCGCTGAGGAACTGGGGTCAAAAAGGAGGGAAGGATCCCTGTGCGTCCCACAGCTGTCAGTCAAGGAGCAGGAGCTGGAGGAGATTGCAGAAAACATGAGGGAAAGATAGCCCTATTGGGATATTTTCTGGAATCTCAATGCTGGTAAGGCAGCCACTTGGTTTGTAGTTGACAAAAAACGTAACATGAGTTAAGTTTGTCCTAAATCCCATTCTAATTTCTGTGTGGTTGCCAGTGCCATTAAGCCCCACCCCCTCAGGAGTGGCTGAGGGCTGGTGAATCCCCTCAGTGCTTGTGGGCGTCCCCTGCTTAAACCTTGCCTGCTGCCCTAATGAAATAATTACAGAATTGGAGGCTGTTATCCAATTACTCTGACGTTTTACCATTCTTTGTCGTTAACTGGATTAAGTTCATTGTAAAAAGATTAGTCGTGGAATAGGGCTGAGCGTAACGGAGCAAGGCGTCTGTGCCGTGAGGGCTGGTGGGGACAGCGGTGTGTGGCCCCCTGTGACTGGCTGGTGAAGTAATGCATTGCACAGAATAACACAAAGTATTTAAAACGTGTCAGTGCTATGGAGCTCTTGCACATTCTCAGGGTAGGTTTTTCTAGTAAGTAATTCATGGTAGTGGAAAAGAGAAGTGTTTGATCATTTTCTCTTCATAAGTACTGCGTGTTGCAGTCTATGTTGTCACCATAGTTAATGTCCATTTTTAGAGCAACAAGATACCCTGAATCTTTCAGTATTTGCAGTGTTCAAGTTCTTTTTACCTCTAATAGTTGCTGCAATGCTATGTCGTTCTGAAAGATCTGTGGTTCAAAAAATATTAGGCTGGTTAGGAATTGTTTTAGTTTTACCTCAGAGCAGGTTTGAAACTTCTGTAATGCACTTCTACTGGATTTTTCCTGTCTCTGTTCTTTCTTTCTGATTTGGATGGGCATAAATGTTACATGTAATGGCTGTGATGAGCCAGTCAGGCAGTGCAGATTTCCATTCCCTGTTTTGCACTTCTCTCACATTAACCACCCTGTTACTGAACACCTTTTTACTTGGATTTCTGTGGTCTTCCACAATTGATGGGTCTTGATGCACGCACTCTGCACAGAATCCAGTGATTCAGGAGCTGCTGAAGAAACCTTGTCTCTGCTGAAGTAAAGGAACTGCAATAGCAACAACAACAACAAAAAAAAAAAAAAAAAAAAAAAGGGAAATAGGTTGTCAGAGTTGAGAAATGAAAGCAGTGTATTAAAATTGTCTGGAAAATATTTAATTCTGCTTGTTTCTTTCCTGCCAACCTGTATTCTCATTGAAGTCAATGGGATCTTCACTACAGAATTAAATAAGGGCATAATGGAGCATTGCAAACACCACTCTCATGGCTTTTCCCCTCCCCTTCCTAAAATGCTTTTCTTCCCTTGCCCCCCTCCCCTTCCCCGCCTTTTTTTTTTCTTCTGTTTTTGTTGGGTGGGTTAGGTTTTCTTTTCTTTTTTTTTTTTTCTTCTCATTTTAAACACAACTTTTTCCCAATGAAAGCCAGCATAATAATTATCTGGAGCCATATTTAGCGACTGCAATTATAGTATCTTTTTTCATGTTTCGGGTTATTTATTCTAAACCGTTAAATTTGATTTATTTTAGTTCTGGTCAAGATTTACCATTGTGTAGGAAATACTGGATGATTTTAATTACATTAGTTGTTTCAGCATCTTATAAAGTATTGTACTCTGTAAAAGAAAAGTTTATAGCTGCATAAGAGTCTTTCGCATCTATATCAGAGCCTGGCTTGCCAGCCCGCAACCCTCCTTCCCAGACCTGTGCTCTAACTGGCATTATTTCAAAACACTGTTACTTAAATGTGAAGTCTGGGTGGGGACGAAATGTAATTGTTGCACGGGTTTCCCTGATGGTGTTATTTGGCTTTGACTCACTAGCAAAAACGGCTTGTAAGCTTTGCTTTGTATGGAATCTAGATATATCGAAATCTTTCTTCATTGCATATAATCTTCTGGGAAAAATCCTAAATAGGTTTTAACAGTGTCTCAACACTTATTTTATTCTTTTATATATATATTTAAAGCCAAAATGAAGCCATTCTTTTTGTATTTTAATTAGGAAGCTTATACTATAAGGAAGATCTCAGATCTACATTTCGGTTTTCCCATTTCTTAATGGAAACAGGTTTCAAACTTAACTGAGTACATAACCCTTTTGTCTTTCGAAATGGAGCTTAGTTCAAATTTGAGAATTTATAAAATTTACTGTGAAAACTGCAGCTCTTGCTTACAACTTAGTTAAGTGAGTTCATTTCCTGACCAAAACCAGTCATCACTGAATATTTATGCATTTCTTTTTATACCAGGTGAACTGCTGAAGGACTAGAAGTTTATTTCCTTTTTACCACACTAATAGATTAGGTATAGGAAATAAGACATGCAGAAAGCTTTCTGCTGATGTTCTCCTAGATATGGAACACAATTTTAAAGTACACAGCATAATCTGCTACATTTTTTCCACTTCATGCAAAATAACCCTGAAGTAAATCAGGTTTTCCTGAATTCCTCCCCACGCTGCCAGCCAATGGCCAACAACTGTAGCCTTCTTGAGCAGGTTACACTTGACCCTTTTGTAACTGCATTCCTCCCTTTCTTTCTACCTTTTCTCTGCCATCATCTCATGATTTTACGGGTCTTGTCTTCCCTATTTCCTAATTATGTCTCTGGAACTTGATCATTATATGAGCAATTGGAGTTCTGATAGAGGCTTACAGCATGCATTACAATGTAATATGAAATGTAGACACTTCTACTCTAAGTGGAAGTGACAGATCAGAGCTTACAAATTGCATTCATTCACTTAAGAACCGCCTGGGACCTCTAAATTGATCACATGTGTTGTATGGATTATGTAATATTAATTAGGGTAGTATCCAATAGTGCAGCTGTGGTCCTTTTGTGGTACTATTAAATCTCTGTTTTCAGGGGGTTGTAATTCAGTTCTGCAAGTCTTTTTGCAATGAAGGAAAACTTGAAGCACAATTATTAACTGAAGCTGAGAAGGGTTAGCATAGGTATATGCAAATGTGAGTGAATCAAAGTAAAACAGTATTCGGGAGGTCTCAGAATTCCAGGTACTTTTGCACCTATCCTCAATTTTTGTATGTTTACAATGAACATTTTTCATCTCCAAACTGAGTATTTTCTAGTTTTATTAAAAAATAGTAGTGTATTTTACTACCATACTGCTATAGCATTAATTTTTTACATAAGCTACTGATAACTTTTTTCTTGAAGTATGACAGTTGTTATTCTGTGTTTATAGTATTTATATATATAACATACAGTATTCTTGATCAACATACATTATTATTATTATAAAATAATTAAAAAGGCATAGGTGGATCATTGTTTCTCCAAGACAATATTTAAAAAAAAAAAAAAAAAAAAGGATTTAAGAGTAAGGCCAGATCTCATTCTTGTGTTCAGTCTTCTTAGCTTCAACTTTCCAGCTGTATTGATTTGATGATACAATATTTTTGAGGATGGGAAGATGCTGCAATCACCTTGTGTAGTATTTTTAGTTGCTCCTGTGTTGGATGCTTATTCTGAACCATTTTTTTTTATGTTAATGTTTTGAAATTAATTGGATTTACTCACTGTCTGTGCTCTAAAAGTTAATTTCTAGTAAAACTCAGAAGCAGCATTCCAGGGCTGATTTAATTTGTGGTATGAGTACCATATCTTCTGATTTCACACCATTAAGCTCTAGTCTTTCTCACATGAACTAATACTGAATATTCACAAAACAAAAACATTAGAAGACAGTATTCACTTCCTAGAAATTATATTAAGAATTAAAAAATGACATGAGAGCTCTGTAGGCTAGTGAGCCCAACTGGGTGTTGGTGATTTCATCTGCAGTGTGACTAATGCTAGCAAATTAATGGATGTGACCTTTTTCCCTTCATATATAATTTTCAGTACGGAGCAACAACAAACTGCATCAGGCAGGGTGCTTATAGCATTCCCAGGCTGTTGGATTATTAAGACTCAAGCAGTGTAGTCTTGCAGCATGATTGATTTGCAGTTTCCCCAAAGACACTACATGAAAACCTTATTATTAAGACGTATATAGATGCAGTTTACGCATTAAGTTTCCTATTTTGTACATAATGGGAAAAACCTGTCATTATGGACATATTTTAGGATTCCTTGTATATATTTTTCTCAAATGTATGAAGATGTTGAAATTGTACAAGTAGGATGTCTGCCTTTGTAACCTGTTTTAACGGAGCAGTAACCACCATTCTCTCTTATTTGTCCTTTTCTGTTTTTATTCAATGTTACGTTTGCTTTCAAGTTGAGAACAACTTGCTGGAAAGTGGTTGTTTTCCTTCTTTGTACTTTCAGTCCTGAAGAGCTACACTGCAGAGTCCAAGCCCATGTGGACGTTTCTTATCTTCCATGTGCAGTACGGTTATTTCTTAAAAGCCATAATGCTTTTTAAGTTTACAATAGCATTGGAAAGCAAGATTCAAAATTAGCTGTATTAAACTTACTGTAGTGGTATAAAAATATATTTTCTTCTATTTGTATGTGACTGTAGTTTTCAGTATGTATAATATTGTTTCAATAGATACAATATCATGAATAATAGTGTGGGGTTTTTTTTGTTTGTTTTAAAAATATACAAGAACTTTTTGGAATGATCCACTAGAGTGGGAAAAAGTAAGAGTCTTCCACTGGCATCCCTTAATTTGCATTATGTTCAAAGATACTTGATCACAGAATATACGAGATGTTGGATAGTGTTATTATTGCTTGATAATCAAATCTATGGATAGCTGCAAAATCAAAAATACAGTCTGGATGCATATGCCTTTTTCAGGGAATTTTTGTTATTGTGAGAACTGTCTCGGTTCATTGATGCACATATTTATGTTGTCAATCATTATAGTTGATACAGAGAATGAATTTTGTTTTAAACTTCTGATGAATGTAGCTTATCATGTTAAAAGGAGCTTCTTGATTCTGAAGTGCAAATCATATTGCCTGCCAAATTAAATGTTAGCTGTATCACAAAAAGTAATCGGAAGTAGAATGAATTAATTCCATCCTTTAGTCTTCATATTTTGTCTCATTTATTTTGACTTAATTTTCTTTTAAATAGAAACAAACACCACCTTTGGCTTTTAGAAAATAATTAAAAAAAAAACACTTTGATAGTCCATTAAAAAATCATTTAAAAACTTTACAGTAACTTAGGTAGCAATAGAAAAATACCTCTTTTCTGCATATGAACAGAAATTATTGCCCTTTGCTTATTTGAGAGCAGTGTTTCCAGGGATGTTTTTGTTTGAGGATATACTTAATGGTTTTTATTTAATAGTCACTACATCTTGCTACTTACCCAGGCAGCTGAAAGTCTGAATTCTATTTGTTATGTCCTGAATGTAAAATGTGATTTTTTTGATAATCCTCTCTTCTGAAAAGTAGATAATAGTTTTTATTGTTCCTAAAATAAATTATAAAATGCTGTCTTGGATAACAGTATTTGGATGCTTCAAGGCTGTGGATTACAAACCAATTAGAGCAGGATCTTTTCACCTTAATAGTAGCACATGGTATTGTGCTTGTTTAAGAAATGGGCTGTTGTGACGAGGCTGCTGCAGGATGGCTGTTGTTCTGGCTCCAGGGCCAGGTGTTTGATAAAGGCCTCCTCCATCCCTGCCCCAGTCGCCTAATTTTCTGGCTGTTTTGTGCAGTGTCATCTTGCTGCTATCATCTCGCACCAGTGTTACAGGACAGCCAAGGGGAATGTGGCAGCCTTGCAGCTGGGCTGAGGAGGTGGCGGGTAAAGATTTCAGGCTGGTGGGAAACCTGCTCCTTGCTTCTCACGTGGCTTTCCCCAGGCCAACAGGACTTGGTGAGGGACAGGTGGTCATCTTTGGTAAATACGGGTGCAGAATTTCCACTGCTATGTATTGGTCTGTTTCCTTTCTACTTTGGGGAAAATCTTCCATTTCCACAAGGAATTTTCATTTCTTTGAGGAAACTGGTCTTTTTTAAAGTTGTTAGATGGACAAGCTGGATGGCAGCATTTTGCTGCTATCAGTTTGCTGTGTGTTCCATTAATGTACAGAAAACACTTGTTCCACCAGGAAGGCTCCAGTGAACAGGCCCCTTTGTCTAATGTGACGCTTGACCTTGCCAGTTCCTAACATAATGTTACTAATGTTACTGCAGTATTTTCCACTGCTATTGTTTATGCTCTTTCTGTTAACTTTTCTTTCAACTTCTGTGTGTCTGACACAGGAGTATAATTGTGTGCACTTGATTTTTTTTATTTTTATTCTTTTATTGCATTCTGACAATGCAGTCATTTTGTATTTAACCCCTAATTTACCCAAATTTCCAAGTAACAGGAAGAAGATGCCTGTTCCCAGAACAGGTATCACTGTCTTCTGTTTCACTGACATTGGTGTCAGAGCCCTGCCAGCAGGTATCCTCTCGTGCTGCCCAGCCTCAGCCGGTGGTATGGAGAAGGTTACTGTCCTAGCAGTCACTAAAGGTGGCATTACAAAGGAAAAATATCCTAACTTGTTCTAAGGTTCACTCCATTGCTGATTTTGCTGCAGGTCTTAAAGCAGACTAGCCATAAAATCTGGTGGGTGGGTACATGTTTTAATAATCTATTTTAATAGGGTGGCTCTTGTATTAAATACAATTCATGGCTGAATGTTTGAACTGAATTGTACTGCTGGAAAATCCATCTCTAATAGAGTTTCATTGGAAGTTAGCAGATGATATACATAAATGAAGGGAAAGGGTAATTTAACAACGTACTCTTTATAGGAAAACAAAACTTTTTGGAAGAGCAAAGGCTTTTAACTTGAAATGCTGAAATCAGAGAAATGGATCAAGTAATCTCTTCTTAGCAAGAATTTTACTTAATCCTTTTGGTGTCTCAGCAGTGTTTCATTTTCATAAAGCTTTTCCTTTATTGTTGAACACTGGATTAAGGCATTCCATGATTTTTCTATATGAGGGATTTCTGGTATATTTTTGGAAGAAGAAAACTATTGATTGTGAGATGTCAGTGGGATTGGCAATCTATTTACCTTGATTGTAGAGATTCACCTTCAAAATCACAAATTTACAAGTATCCCGGAAGCTTCTAGTTACTTTAGGAGATACATCTTTATTTTGCTTAATATAACAAAGAAAAGTTGATGTATTTGGTCAAGACCAAGGCTTACTTCTTTGTCATTTTTATTTTTTATATCAACAGCTTCCTTTCAATATGGAATGTTGAATATCAATATAGTAGAAATAGTCTTCACCAGACTTTTGTTAAACTGCATTTTTTGAACAATTAAAACAGAAAATAACACTTATCAACTCTGGCCAATAGTTACAGTATTTATACTAAGTAATACAAAATAATTGTATTTATATTATGGTAAAAGTATAAATGAAAATGTTCATGTTGAAAGGTGACATGTTTTGCAAGCAGAGGTTTCCCTGTTTATTTAAGTGAAAAAAATATATTTTTATGTATATATTTGGGGACTCTCCTGGTAGAATGATACGTAGGTTTCTTGTGCAAACGAAAACTTAGGCTGAAAGTCAGTTCTCCAAATCATTTCTTCTGCTTAATAGCCCAAGGAGAGCACTACAATATAGCATTCCTGAAACATCTGAGCTTTCCTTCCAGTGCACACGTTAACATTCAACATCATCAATTAAATTAATGAAGACTAATAGGTTTCAGTTCTGAGTAAGACAAAGAATGCAGAATCTGAACTCTTACTTGTATCCCCAGTTGTCCAGGTTAAGGAATGTTAAGTGTACTGCATGGATTCCACTGCAATAAATGTGTGTAGTTGTAGTAAGGACAATTCTGCGTGTCTTTGGTTTCCTGAGCAGCACTGACCCCTTTAGATAACAGAAATGACTGTGAAGGGCAGGCTATTAACCAGGGTATTAAAAGCAAAGGAACTGCTTATGCAAACTTGATTCTTTTAAAGGGCAGTTTTTCTATCTTTAAAAACACGTCCTCTTCTCTTTAGCAAGCTATCAAATGTCTCTTAATATGAGTCCTTTGTAGTGTTAGGGAGAGCAGAAATTTGGGCAGGTCCAAGGTTTATTCTTCACTTTTTAACTAAAATGTATCCCTTACCATGATCTGAAAACTTCACAGGTTGTGACGTTAAATTTCTAGGAAATGTCACAAGTAGAGTGAAAAGAAGATGACAGAAAAGCATGGTGGTATTAAATGGAATTTTTAGTTAATAAATGCTAAGTTATTTATGAAAACAATGTTATTTTTGAAACACTTCTGTGTATACTGTATGTGCATGTTAATGCTAGTGTTCAAGTTGCTCTGGTGTGGTTACATCTGGTTCCTGGTGCTGCTCCTCCTGGGAGGGAAGTTGTGCTGTGCTTGGCACAGCCCGGCAGGTAGCACATGGTGTAAGAGGGCCCAAGTAGCAACAGCAGCTAGTGAACATTCGGGCTCCTGGATTTTTGAAAATAGGGCTCCTTTCAAGTTAGTGGAAGTGAAAAAAAGAGCAGAAGACAACTATAAACATGGTACTGTTTTCCATAGGGAGCTCACAGAGCAGTTTCTGTGTTTCTAAGAGAGGTGAGCATAAAATAATGATTATTCTCACAGAAGAGTTTGGGAATGTTTTCACAGTGTTATATGAAGGATGTTTTGCCACATAAGATTTAAAATAACCATCTAAGTGTTGCATATGATTTGCCCAGCTGGGTTTTAACAGCAAATCCCAACTGTAGTGGCAGGCAGACAGCTTGTCCGCTCCAAGGGTTATGTTCTGGTATCCAGAAGGTGGCAGGTGATACTTGGAGTGTGCAGAACTGGTCAGAGAGCTGTTGGGACCAGTACACTCATAAAACATGTGTTTGTTGTACTCATCACATCTCCCAGGCACCCCCTGGTGAGGAGCCCTGTCTGCCACATGTTTCAGAGAGCCCCCGAGAAACTGCTTGTCAGGCCCCAAACGCAGCGTGGTGGTGAGGCACCTCCAGACTCACTCTCTTCACCAAGCTCAGAAAGCAGAGCCCCTCTTTATTATCACCAAGCGTTCGTGTGTTTTAAAGCTCCAGGAAAACAGTTTTTGTTCCAGAGTGGAGCATTTCCTCCAAGGGGAGCTGTAGTTTGTGCAACATCTCCACTATACAAGGCACTGCAGAAAAGAAATTAAGAGAAGTAGTAAAGTGATGATGACTGAACTAATTGTTGGGCCCTGTACATATTTTTCTCACATGCTCAGACTATTGCAAACTCAGTTTAAATGGAAAAGTAAGCACATATCCAACTAATATTTTGTTGAGAGAAAATAACTATACTTCTGTGTGCTGGTGCTGCTTGCACGCCGTTTTCCTTCCCCCTTTTGCCATGGCACAGTGGTATTGCAGGGATGGAGGCTCGTTCAAGGCAGTGGGGTGTGTGTGAAATTAATTATTTTTCCAGTGTTCATTTCAGCTCACTCTTTGGATTACATCAGTACTGTATAGACTTAAGCTTTTCTATCCTGTTGTCATACTTTATAGTAAGACTGTAGTGAATCACAGGAAAAAAAACCTGCATTGCATTGCAAAGGGATATTAAATGATTTTAACATACAGAGGAGATTTTTTGCCTGGTATTCCTGCCTTGTGGGAACAGGTCACTGCAAAATCTGTTCTTGGCATCCTAGAAAACGAAGCTGTTCTAGTAGCTGTATGTACGTATATGGACTGCTGAAGTGAGATCTTTCAATGTAGGCATTTTCTTTTTATTCATGTGAAGGGGAAAAGCAGCTGAGAAAATCGGTGTTGGATTTTGGGGAGCCAAGACTGCCATTTATTTTACATGTACTTTTATATGCCAGCATATTGATGTGCTGTCACTGATAATATGAGAAAGAATTCCCATGAATTTCATAAAGTTTATTTTCATATTATTACAGTATTTGAACTCCTTAAATGAGTTGCCTAGGAAGGCAAGGCATTATAATTATGATATTTTGATTCCTGCATGTCCATACACTGGAAAAATCCCTATTAGCAGGCACAGCCTTGTAGTAAATAGCACCGGAGAACTGCAGAAAAAGCAGATGCAATAGCAGGAGTGCCAGTGTAATTATATTTTGTTCTTCTGTACGGTTACTCCTAGGGGAGAAGGAAGTCGGTAATTGAAATGATTAGCTACCAATATTATTGTGGTGTTAGCTGGCACATGGGCAGAACTCAAAGCTTTGTCACTTTATAGTGGAGCTTTCTATGTGATTCGCTCAAGGTAGAAGTATCTGGAGTAATTTAGGGAAATAAGAGCTTAGCTGTTTAGGACTAATATTAAATGTAGAATAAGTAGCAACAGCAATGATAATTTGAGACAACTGGTGACAATCTGGTCCTTTCTTTATTTCTACAACGTTATAGTTACAGCCCTTGCTAGTTTTGAAAGCAACTGTATTATTTCTCTAAGAGACGCATTTTATGCAGTCAAGTACCTTAAGCTTAACCTCTGGCTGTATTTGCCCTTATTTTTTAATGACCTTGAGTAAATGATTGTCATTTTATGTTCTAGCCAAAGTCCTTGAAACGTTCCTCTCCAGAAGAGGACTCAATATTGCTGTTCTGTTCCCAGAAGATTGCTGGGTACTGTGAGGGTGGAAACCATTTGCTATTACTTAATGAAAAAATGTCCTCCATAAATCACCTCTTCAAGTGGAGCCCACAGTGAAACAGCATGAGTCTTTAGCACTGCCAGCACTCTAATAGACTTATATATCCTGGGTACTCATTATTTGCTGGTTGTTAATTATAGAGTGTGTTTAAGACAGGAAATCTGGTGTGCTTCTTAAGGAAAAAGCAGCATGCCCTATGCCACTCTTTAAAGGGAGAGGGAACTGACAAAGGAGGGGAAGGAAATGTCTTTTGCTTTAATTTAAAGGAATGGACTATGTACTTCACCTACAATGAAACACATCTGATGTTTTAATGCATGTAACTGGCTGGGTTTTTTATTCTTTCCCCCTGAAAATTGATGCTAAAGGATTTTAAGACTTCTAGAGAAGTTATTGCTGAGGTGATTTGGGTGCATCTTGCAGAGTTGTTGTTTGTCATGATTAGTAACAAGTCCCTTTGGGAAAACATTTGAAAGATTTCCCTGGGGGAAGAAAACTGGAGCTTTAAGATCTTTGTGCAGCTCCCAGCTTATTAGATCAGTTAATCTAATTAAGTGGTTTACTCTGACTTCACGCAGGCATGCATCAGAGTAATTCATCTTGAAAGTCAGTTGTATGAAATCATTATACTGGTAGTGGGAGACGAAGGCTAAACGCAGTGCCCGTGAGACCACCGGCTGCTGCTCTGCTCCTAGAGCCCACTTTTGTGTGTATGTCATTGGATAAAGTATATAATAGCTTTACAGCCGGGATTGACAACCCAGCTTTTCCTGTTTTTTGTTTGTTTGTTTGTTTTCATGCTGCACTCTAGCCCTGCTTCTTTCTGATTCTATCTTTATGGAAAGTTTATTTTTCTTTCTGTCAATAGCATGGCTTCAAGATGGAGGCTAAATGGGACAAACTGCACCAGCAGAGCCCCTAGATTGATGCCACTGGCCCTCTCCTAGTGCAGGAGGAAGGGTTTTGAACCCACTTAAACAGAAGATAGTGTCTGATGTTAGCAGTCTGCCTTCCAAGCTGTTTTATAGGAGAGTACAAAACTTCTTCATTTTCCTTTGGCTGAAAACATGCTTGCTCCTATTTGAAGGGGAAGACATGTAGGGTAAATGTAGAAGGAAAAGACAGGAAAGGTGGTGACCAACTGCAATTTTTAACCAGGCTTCATTATTCACATCTCTTTATGCAAACGTTAGCAAGAAACTATAAAATGCCTTGGGTTGGTTATAGATAAGTTCTGGAGTGATTTTTGAAATGGTGTTACATTTAGATATCAAGGAATGGAAAAGTGACTCCTACATTTAATATAGCATGACACTTAACATACCCATGGGAGGAAAGAAAATAGTTGTAGCAACAGAGATTTCTCTTATTTGTTTCCTGGTTAATGATCCCTATTTGTCAAAATGTGGGAGGGAGAAACAGCATTCCTTTATTCACTAAATTTTTTTTTAATCTTAATTTCTGATAATGTATACACAAATTATCCAGTGCATATTAACTCATTTTAATTCTTTATGCTTCTGGCTGCTCTGAGATACCTTAAAGCATGGAAGATGATGCTTAAAGCCTAACTTTATTTTGCAGCAGTAGTCTTTGCATCCTGTCCAGTACATGTGTTTTGCCTTACAGCAGGAAGGAGCTGGTATACAACTGATGACAGACTGTCTCTGTGGACAGATTCTTGTCTTTTCTTGCAAAACGAGCACTGTACATGGTCAAATTGTTGTATTAGACCTGGAAGTCATCTGCAAAACATGGGTAATGACTTAAGTGCTAAAGACAATATAGTAAGTTCCCCCATATAACAGCTTTATTGTACTGTAGGTTTTAATAAGGCTAATTACATGCAGTTTATATCAATAATCTGTCAGGCTTTGAAATTAACAGTATTAGATAACCAGTATTAAAAGGTTCTGTTTCCTTAAGAATAGTTGGTGCTTTTGAAGACATTTCTGTTTTACATTAATTGATGTAATCAAGCCATTATATCATTTTATTGAAGTACAAATATATATTGATATTACATAATTGTTATTGATAATTTAGCAATGTGGGTGACTTTCCAAAGTCCTTTTTGTAGAAGCATTGGCAGATTTGGGGATTTCAAATTACTGAGACAAAAATCTTACTAAGACAAAATCAGGCTAAAATGAAAAATCTGACATCTTGCCTCAGATTCAGCATCTCTGAATTACTGCAGATGTTTATTTAAGTACAGCCTTGAGCAAGTTTAATAGCACGCAATACCATACACAGACTGTGCTTGTGTAATGTGGTGTGTTGTGCATGACGTGGTTTGAAGAGAGTATGTTTCCTTAGGCCATGCAAAGTAGAAATTTGGGTCTGAAATGTATCTGGCTTTTTGAGAATAGGATTCCCAAAGAACAGGCTCCACACAGTAATGGTCATGGCCCCAAGCCTGTCAGAGTTCAAGAAGCATTTGGACAATGCCCTCACACACAGGGTCTGATTTTTGGGTAGTCCTGTGTGGAGCCAGGAGTTGGACTCAATGATCATTGTGGATCCATTCCAACTCAGGATATTCTGTGATTCTAAGAAGAGCCAGAGTCTCTGACGGAACGTTTCTGAGTGTCAGTACTCTGTTGCTTTCTATAGGGTTGGATTTCTATGTCCATCCATGTAGGAAATGTGATTAGAGGACAGTAAAGTTATCTTGGCCCATAGTTGCTTGGAAACTGGAACCTCCAGCTCCATTTAGGAACGAGCATCCACGTACAGGATTGGTTCAGAGAGCTGGCCCTTTCCTTTCTCAGGGCTTGTGAAACTGTGCCCCAAGTTCCTAGAAGTTCCCTTGTCCTTTGCCCCAAGGTCCTAGCACAGGAAAATTAAGTGACACTCCTACCAGTAGCGGGAGAAAACTTTCTCCCATGCCATACTTCATCTAATAAAGTACGGGCTAGAGAGGTGGACATTGAGGTGGTTTGAAAACTCACAAAACTGCCAGGCTCTCAGAGGGTTGTGACCAGCAGTGGCCAGTCAGTCAGCCTGTGGTTGGTACTGGATCCAGTGCTGTTACGCATCCCTGTTAATGACCTAGAAGTTAGGACAGGGTGTACCCTCAGCACATCTGCAGGTGTTGCAAACACTGGTGTGACGCATCAGGAGTGCTGGGTCTGATTCTGGGCTACTCTGGAGAGAGTTCAGCAAAGGGGCCACCAAGATGATGAAGGGATTTGGAGCGTCTGGCATTGGAGGAAAGGCTGAGGGAGCTGGGACTGCTCAGCTTGGTAAACAGAAACCTGGGGAGCATGGGGGCAGGAGTGGATTTTATCAGTGTGTATGAATAACCAATGCAGGAGAGTAAAGCAAGGTTCTTTGTAGTGGTGCCCAGTGAAAGGACAAGAGGCAATGGGCACAAATGGAAATAAAGAATATATAGCTATCTTGAAACTCAACGAGCTATTCTTGCTGACCCTACTTTGAGGAGGGAGGTAGTACTAGATGATCTTCAGAAGTCTCTTTCAAACTCAACTGTTTGGAAAGCTTCATTTTACAGTCCTATTTTTAGGCAGAAAAATGTGTTGAAGTCATGTTCTGGCCTAAGGCTATAGTAACATGGTGCTAGTCAGAGTTCATTCACATCTTCTGCCTTGGAGGTTTGTTTTTCAAAGGAGTCCTTCTCTGAGTGTTTGCATTGCATTCTGGCCTTGATCGAGAGTGGGAAAGCTTGGCCTGACAGTTCAGGAACAGTCCTTCTGTACTCAGACAGCCACCAGCTGTGTAACTACAGCTGACTGCTAAGATTTCTGCAAAATATAAATCTTAATTCTGTAGCAATTTTATGCCCCTTGCTTAGTCTTCACTTTAATGTCTTTTACCAGATGCCCATTAGGGTGCACTCGGTCCACTGGTTAAGTTGCCCATGGGGCTTGTCTGTTGCAGCAGCATTAGCATAACCTGGATAAATAACAGCAGTGCTTACTTGGCTCCTCTCAATGGATGCAGGTCTGGGAGAGCTTACCTGAAGCAGCCAGGTGCCATTCGGGTAATGCCGGGAGCAGTAATCTCTGATGGGAGGGCAATGGCGAGCAGCACAGCTGCTGTCAAAAACAAACCTTGCTCTGGGTCCATCTTTAGCACACCTGTAAGTCACTGCAGCACAACATATGCTTGCCTGTCTCAGAACAAGCCACGCTGGTGATGGTAAATTTATGAAGGTCCAAATTGTGGTAAATCAAGTTGAAAATGTTGGCAACAGCAAAGAAAAGATTGTAATGCTGAGGCTGGCAGTAGGGCTGCATTGTGCATGCTATTAATTGATACATCTGTATTTGTTGTTTCAGTGGGAGTTATTCAGACCCATGCCTTTGCAGTGATCTTTCATATGATTAAATGACATTGCTCTAAAAAATGCATCACTACGGTTTCTCTGGGACATCATTATGCTGTGCAAAGGAGGCTGCTAAACCTGTGAACTCCAGCTGTGACTTCAGCACATTACTTACAGGCGGGAGGTGGTGACAGCCCTGCAAGGTTGTTGTGCGGCCAGAGCCGTCAGGGTCAGGGGCCACCCGTGTTTGGAAAGCTATGTCTAATAGTTGGCAATCCATAATTGTCTCGTAAAGCAATTCTTCTTGCGGTGTTTGTGAAGGGGCTGTTATTTACAGTCTGATTTCTTGAAGGCATGCTGAAGATAAGGAGGCTTGAATAATCAGATGGCATACGGAGCAGCAAAGAATAAACTTACCGTTAGCTTACGTAAACTTACCAAATAGCTTACCGTCCTGAAGTAATGTGTTACCAAGTCCAAGTGTTTCAGTGATTTGGTTTTCAACATATTTTCTGTCTACAAAAATAGCACTTATGTAAGGACTCAGACAATATAATGTATCTTCTTCCATTGCCCTCCCAATAAAATTAATTAAAGGTTGGTATTGCTTGCAGTGTTCAGGATCCAGGCAGTGAAATACGTTGCAATCACCACAAGGAGGCCGAGGATCCTCCCTTTCTCCTGCGGGCTTTGTATCTGTCACAGCGTTTGGATTAGGAGCAGGTACTGCTACATCTGGTGTGGCATATAATAGCTCTCTGCAAACAGTATTTTTATCAAAGAAGTTGTTTTTCATTTCAAGCCTGTCCAGGCAGACTTGCAACAAGAAAATAAGAAATGTGCATTTTCTATCATATTGAACATCAGCTAAAGTCCAGTAGGCTCAAATACTGATTCTCCTTTTAAAATTTTCATTAGAACAAAAACATATCAATAATACTTCTTTTCTCTCTCTCAGTGAAGCAGAGATTAGAAAAAAGCCCTATCTTTCTTTTTCCATAAACTCTTCCTGAAACATGCTTGAAGCACTGGAAAAATTGGTAGGCACATGATAAATTGGCCACAAGCTGCAGATGCAGTAATCTGTGTGCCTTTCTACAATAACTCTCTTAAGGGAACTTTTATGTCCTTATATCTTAGCTACTCTGGTTATCAGAATAGTTTTGTACAGTGGCATATGTCACCCTTTTGTTTAATTAAAACATCTCTAAGAAGAGATTGTAAAAATGTAGCTAGAGGTATTTTATAGGGTTTGAACTTGGGGTCACTTTGTTCTATCCATCTCATCCGCACTCAGTAGCTTCTTCACAATCCCTCTGAGCAAAAGGTACTAGGGCAAGCATGTCGGTGTGGGTAAAGATCATGGGTTTTGCAAGGTAGCGGTTTCTATTTCAGTAGATTTCTTTGTAATGTTGCTTCTATATAATACTTGTGTATTCTTTTATAGAGGAAGAGTGGGCATTTCTTTTAGGAACTTTGCTCCTTCTTTTTCTAAAACATTCATCTCCCGCACATCTTTGGTCTACAAGATGTGTCCATCTTTCCCCTCATGGCTATCCTAGGTGGAGTTCTCAAACACCAAAGGGTACAGTTCTGATTATGCTTAAGCCTTAGTATTTCACCTTTCAAAAATGTTTTATATTTTTTTTCCTTGGTAGAAAAGAGGCAGCTGAGTGAAGAGTCCAGTTGCTAAGTTGTCTTGAAGGCAGAGCTGGGGGCAGTAGTTTCAATACAAGGTAATATTAAAGTAAATTGGCATAATGGGTTTTTAGTGGAAGAAGCATACATAAGGAGATATGTGAGAGAATATATTAAATGGACTTGTGTCAGGATTCATTTGTTATATTTACTAGGGATTTGTCTGCTTGCTACACAAGCGTCCTTTATTACTGTATTGAATTTAAATATCATCTACTCCTGGGGAAGATATCTTTCTTCCTTTTGTGTGCTGCAATTTACTTTTTATTATCTTCCATCTAATATCAAAACCGCAAATGAAATAACTCATTATCAGTATAGTGGTACTGCAGATTAAGGAGGTATTTTCAGTGCAGTGGGTTCTGAATGTTATATTAGTAATTTGGCTGCCTCTATCAGAGAAAACCAAGTAATGTTTTACGGTAAGATTGTTGGCTGACATTTGTGATATGGATTTACTAGGGCTGAAAAGAGTTACTCCACTGGAATTTTCAAATGAATCTTCTAAACCATCTGTACCGTGCTGATATGTGGGACAAAGCTGTTTATGTTGCTAAATTATGTAATCTTTAATAGAGAAACTTCCTACACACCCCATATTAGCTTTTAAAGCATATTTTTATAAACAATTATTGCAAAAGACTCCAAGTGGTTAATACTGAGGTGTGAGCTTTACATTGTCGCTGAGTTCTCTTGCCTGTGTTTAAGTGAACTTAGAGATATGGTTTCTTCAAATGACAGCACTGCAGTGCTACAGCTTAACTTCATAGGGCTTTTATGGTCATGTCAGAGGCTGTGAGATCAGCTCCTTGATGGAAAAGAAGCCTCTTTCTGATATATATATATATATATATTAATAGCTTTCTAAGTTTGCAAGTTACAAAATGCATATATATTTTAAAAGCTTTTGCAGTTTTGGATATACTTGTACAATACCTAAGCCAAACTGATATGCATTTTGTCCCACTACAACTGCAGATATCTTCACAACCCATATTATTTTAGTTGCTTAGTATTATACAATCCAAGAGAAATCCAGAAAAGCATGAATGATTCATGATTCTTATGCATGAAGCCCAGTTAGAAAAGGATGAATCAGGAACCAACAATCTGAATAACACAGTGCTTCCTGTATAATTTTTACTGAATCCATTTAGTCATGCCTATTCTGAAATATTATAATCATGTGGTATGATTGTTCTTAATATAAATAATTATTCCCTGATGATATTAGTAATGTAAACTTTCATAGCATCTTTGGGTTTGGACCCATGGCTAGTAACAACCTGTTCTCTTTTCTAAATAATCAGTAGTCCTTCACAAAATGTAGCTGTTCCAGGTTTGTTTCTGTGCGATATATGTGTATTTTAGAGCTTCTGCAACTGATTAATCAAATGTGGTCTGTATTTTAGCGATAGCATTTGAAATGTATATAATTTGTACATATAATTTCATAGTCAATAGTATGTTTATATATACTTACACATGTGTATATGTTACAGGTAGAGAGGGAAGATGTAGGAGCGAGTGTTACTGAGTTGATCCAGTCCTGACCTGAATTTTAATCATCTTGCCACCATCCAATAATTTTATAACATACAGGAGAGGGCTCATATTGCTGCATTTGGCGATTTTGGGGCAGTTTAAATTCTCCTTCTATCTTGTAGAGCTGGAGCAAGCAATGTGTTAATGGTGATCTATGCTGCTGCTGAGCATTTTATTCTAAGCATTGGTTTGTGCAGTGGTAATGATTGTCCCGTTTAGATTTGCAACCCTGTCAGTGGGGCTGTTGACTCAAGAGACCCCACACAGGAGCAGCCCAAGCTAGAAGCATCCATGTAACATTCAGGAGAGCCATCTCTCTATATGTAAAGTGAAGCACAGCTGTAACTGTACGTTCAATGTTTGAAAAAATGTATGTTGCGCCTTGCAGTGCATGCAGTATATGTTGTTTCACTAGTGTTTTCCTTCAGGTACTTAGTCATTTCTAACTAATCTGTATGAAAAGGGATTGAAAATACAAATAATTTCTGATAGCACATGCTGATAAATAATAAGTTTTCCTGAACCATTGGTACTTTTCTTGGTATAGGCTTATCTTGCATAGGGTTAATAATGCACATCACTTCTATCATTCTGTGGTTCGTTTAGCTTCTGTTAGCAACACAGTTGGACTGCTACATCACTTGTCTTGTTATAAAAAATAAATAAATTGGTCATTAAAGTGCATTTGCATCCATAATGAGCCCAGGCATCCCTTTTCTGCTCTTTTCTTTCCTGTAATCAAGAAGCCTCTGTAGGCCAGTTGGGTACAAGCATTAACCACACAGCAATGTCGTTAAATGCAATATTTTGTTCTAAGAAATGGTATGATAAAATTTTCATTAATCTTGTCATTCATTGCGATCCCTCAGCAGAAATAGAATCCCTTGTCTGTAATATTTACTGGTGTATGGATTTATTAAAGACCCAGTGCTTACATGGGAAAGTGAAGAATTTTTGACTTACTAGGCTAAAATGCATAGGTAGCAGTACACCAGCTCTCATGTTTAGAATCTCTCTCTGACTTGAGTATTGAACTATTTCATGTATTTTAACATATCTTAATTTTTCTTTCCTCTCATTACCTGATTTCATGTGAAAATTTCTTCACGTGGTTCTCTTATCCTTAATTCATTAGATTTGGCATGGCTGCTTATTGTATCAGCTTAGCATCTGGCTAATGTAGCTCATTTGAAGAAAACAATATGCTTGAACAAACCCCTGTAAAATTAACCCTTATGGTCTAAATAGACTTGTACATATACAGTATGCTTGTGGTTCTTGCTCTGTAAAAATTATTTAGCCAGCTAAAAACATATTTCCCTGTTCTTCTGTTAATCTATTCCCATCAAATGTATGAATATTAAACACCATTTTCAAAACATTTTTAATAGCAGTATTTTTACATTCTCCAATACATGCTGCTGTTGAAAGAAGTTCCTCTCTTATATGAAAAAAAAAAAAGCACTAAAAAGAACTTTGCAGATCTGCAAAATAAATAAAGCAGTTTCAGTCTTCTGTGTTGTGGAAGTTGTAAATCCCTGTGCTATAACTTATGTTCTAGGGGAAGTTATAAATCCTTATGCAATTGCTGACGCTCTAAGTATAGCCCAAACAGGTCAAACTCCTGAATATAATGTAGAGGAAAGTAATATGTTCATGCAGAAATTAAGTATTTATTGCTGTGATCAAAAGCCAGGAGCACAAATGTGCTAGGCCCTCTATTTCCCAATTGCTCTGTCTTCTGGAACTGAACCTTCATTATTCTCTCTGAATTAACAGACTTTGGGGTAAAAAAGTATGGATAGTAAAGATAATTTTATTTGGTTATAGCTTCCTTCAGAAGGGCTGGATTTTAACACATGAGCAGTCAGGAATAACTCTAGATTATAATTTAATTCAATGCCCATTGAGTTATCACACCTTGTGTTGTAATCTCTGCTTGCAGATTGCTATTTGGCCTTCAAATGGGCAAAAAGAACTATGCCAGAAGTATCCTATGGCCAGATCATAGAAAGTACTACATGTGCCATCTGATGCCCGCTTGATGAATATTTTAAATAACACATTGGCATGTGAATGGTCTACAGCTAGGCTGACCAACCAGTCAGAAATGCAGATAATATTGATTTTTTTTTCCCCACCCAATTCTAGGACCTGCCTTATTTTCTTTTGTAGTCCAGTCTTTTTCCTGATCTGTTTTTCTGCCATTGGTAAGATTTCCCTTCAAGATTTGTTCTTGAACCGCCAGTGTCTGCTGTAGTGGCCCTGTGCTCCATAGAGAATTGTCTTAGTGCTTTCCTACTCCTCTGCTTCCCTTTTCAATCATTTAAAGTGAAGTTGTTATTAAAAGTCACTTCCTTTTGAAGAAAATATCACTCTAGTTAATTGCTTCTCATAGCTACTCAATATCACTTTTTATTTGGAACCAAAATTTATTTTCATATTACTTATTTGCCATGGAGAAAGTCAGCATATAGTGTTCTGTTCTTGCAACCTGTAGTTTTGTTCAGTTTTTCCTCTTCTCCATCTTCCAGAAAATCAGTTCCTCTCTATGGTAACAAGAAGTTATGAAATATCTAAGACAGTGGTTCATTTTATATATCATCAAAATCTTGCTAGGACCTTGGGTTGAGTTCCCATGTTAGAGCAGAAGACCTGTTACCCTTAGTCTGTCCAGTGCAGCAGCTGAGCAGAAATATTAGAGATTTTGTTTTGTTCTGTTTTGTTTCCTTTTTACTTTCTATGTCAGTCTGTCCTTTTCCTTCTATCTGAATTCAAACATTATTAATTCTGCTTGAGGAGGACTGTGGGGTTTATTCTTAATGACTTAAAACTCTTCTGTGTGAGAAGCACAAGAAATGCAACATACAAACATACAAAATACATTTTTATTAATAATAAAATGCTAAAGAGTGTTAGAGCACTGTTATAATACCAGTACTCCTGCCAGAGTCTTCATACATATGCATGATAGGAGACCAGTACATGGGAGAAGTACTATGAACATGGGAGAGAGAAAATGAATATTGATAAAACACGTCACATATTATGAATAGTGCACAGGAAATACATAATTTCAGTGGGTACACTTAATTGAAACAGATTAAAATATAAATATATGCAACTGATTAGCTGATTTTTTTTTTTATTTTATTTTTTTAATCTTGAAAGGTCAACTGGGTTTTTGACACTCATAGTCTCACCAGAAACCTGCGTAAAAGACATTGGGCAGGGTGTCTTCAATATATTTTATTTAGAATGGACATTTATGACTGGTCGTTGACCTTGAGATTCCATTAGCAGTAATGAAGGGCAGGCAGTAACGCTTTTGCAGAGTACAGTAAATGAGGCATGTACACAGAAGAGAACAGGTCCACTGCTCCATGCTGTGTTGGGATGTGCCACGGCACTGTCACTGCAGTTGTAGTTCCCGTAGCATGGAAGGAAGGAGTGATACTAACAGCAGTGAGACTGCTTTGGAAATATTTTTAGTTTACAGTGTGTTGGAGTTCCACTTCTTTCTCCACTTCCCTTCTTCCTTCCTCTTTTTCCTCTCTTCTTATTGGTACGATGCAAGCCAAAATTTATAATCCTCTATAGAAAAGAGGACAAAATTTGCTTGCCTAATTGCATAAGGAGTTCAGCTGACTACTGTCCTAAGGAGGTATCACCAAGAAATAAAATACAATAAAATGTTTCCGGAGAGCCCTTACATGAAAATGTTTTCAACACAAATTAATCAAAAGATTTCAGACTGGCCTTGGGTGACATTTAGTGTACCCAGGAGCACAATGTGTTGACTCCAGAATCATCTTCTCCAAGCTCAGGTGGCCCTTCCCAGTGAGCTGGGATGCAAGCAAAAGGAGTGAGTAGGAACATGTTGCTTGTGACACAGCTTAAATGTGAGAGAAAAGCATATAAGAGTTGGAAGCAGGGAAAGGTGACCTGTGAGGAATTTAGAGGTACTGTCTGAGTGTGCAGGAATGGGAGTAAGAGAGCGAGGGCCCACCCTGGAAGGACAAGAAGATATTTTACAGATGAAGCAGCACCGAAAAGAATTTTTAAGAAAATGTGGAGCTGCTGCTCAATAGGTAGCAAATAAATAATAATAAAAAGAAAAAACAGTGACCACTTAGATTTCTTTGAGCACTAGCAGTCTTGGTAAAAGGATGGAGGTTTTAAGGGTTATTTTGGATAAATCTTATTTTTAAATATAAATTCACCTGAAAATCATTCATTTCCGTGAGAATAGCAAGTTTGCTTTTGGAAATGAGGCTTGATATCTTTTGTCATTATATCAAGCTGAAAAAGCAGTTTTGACCCCCCTACATACACGTGATTTTCTTTCAAAACAAAAGGGAGAGAGAAAAGAGAAGCTGTCCCCACCCAAGCAGCAAACTTTACTTTCTGTTCCCTGCAGCAACCGCCTTCATGGCCTTCTCCTGAGACATGGGGATCATTCCTGCTTTATTTGGGATGCTTTGTAGCATTCCTGATGTGATGTGCTTCTGCTTAAAGCACACTGCTCATGTGCAGCAGCAGCTCCTGAAGCTGCTAAGCCTAAACTGCCTGTAAGATAGTAAAGCTCAAGACTTTCAAGAATATCATCTTTAAGCTAGCATGTGGAGGTTTCTAATGTTATGGCCAAGGTGCAGGAGACAGCCTTGCGTATAGAAAATGTTCAGCTTGCTTTAGAGTTAATAAATAAGCATTGTGAAGGAAAGAGTGAGGAGACAAAGGGGTACAAATGCTGACCTCATCTTCCCACCAAAATGGAAGGTGGCAGGCCAAGCTGCTATGAAGGCGGCTCCTTACTGAGGTGCATGTTTTTATGCCCTCTCTCCTGAAAGGAGTGGAACCTTTTCTATTTCAGAAGGCCTGCTAGGGTTATTTTCTTCTTATTTGTAGGAGTTCATGAAAGAATGACTCTAGTAACCACTAGATGTATCTGTCTATTGTTTTGCAACTTCTTTTGTAAGTTCTTTTGAAAAATTGACAAGTGGAAATTTAAGGCATGTTGATATATACTAAGTTAAGTATACTCAGTGCACAAGTTGATTGATACTGTGCTTACACTACTGACTCTGGTTTAAATGCTCAAAGGTCCTGTTTGAAGTGGAAAATAAGAACTGCTATCCAGGTTTTAGGTATGCCGTGCTAATGGTGCGACAGTAAGACGGGACAGACTTCTCTTTAAACATTTTTATTCATTTTGGCACAGGTGGGCAAGAATTATACTGGTGTTGTAGACAGAGAAAATCTTTGACAAATACTGTGACCAGACCCACCAGAAAGGTGAAGCTTATTGTATAATCATCGTCTTCCTTCTTACATTAGTAAGCATTAAGTCAATCCCTTACCTGATACACATTGACTGTATGCATCCTTGACTCATTTAGCATTATCTAATCTGATTAAAAATAACATATTTAGCATTACTCTTACGCATTAAGGATATTTTCTTGGTTCTCAACAATATTTGTAATGTTTTCTCTTTCAGCCTAAAGATCTTTGGTTAAAATGAAAGAATAATAGTGTTATATGCTAACATCCCATATATTAGAGGCTTTGCTTCTGTATAATAACACAGCTTTGAAGAAACGCCTTTATTTTAAATAGATATACATTCACGAGATACATATTCTCTAATCATTCTCCCTTGCCAAGTATGTTTTTAAAAATATTTTGGCATTTAACTAAAATACACATCTTCATCTTGTTAAACTGAAAGTAATAACTAAAACAGTGATTCCATTTCATTTGAAAACCAGGGTTGGTTTTTTTGTTTGTCTGTTTGAGTGCATTGTAAGCCTAATTTTGAAGTAAACTTTCATTGGCCTTTGGTTATAAAATTAAAATACTTCTTTCTGAAGTCTTAATTTAGAGTTTACTGCAGCAGAGTTGTTGAGAGACATAAGTACTGGTTTACTGGGAAGCCAGTGAGACCTGGCGAGGAAGCTTTCAAACTGAGTATCATCTTCTTTTTCCAGATATGTTTTAACAGCAGTGGATTAGTACCTTTTAATCTATTGCTTATGCTTGCAATCGCAAGCTAGAGTGCTGTGAAGTGTTGAAAGACTGGAGGAGCTTTTCTCCAAACAATATTTTTAGGCATTTTTGCAATAAGGACAGTAGAGTATTTTAGTGTTACAGCAAAACTGGTTTCCCTGCAACTTGCCATTTGTAGACAAAACTGTCTTTGAGATACCGGCATAAACTATTATGAAATCTAAGTAATTGAGTTTCATGGCGCAGCCATGTCCACCACTTGAATTGCCCCTCAAAAGCTATAAACTCTTTCTTCATTTAAAAAAGTAAAATCCAAAGCAACTTGTTTAGTAATGGGAAAATCTGCCTGTTAGGGCATTCCAGCTTTGACTGTGTGGTTTCTGTGATTTGAAGTTAGCTACCCAGATCTTGGGTCTCATTAGTATTGAGGGTAAAATAAATAAATATATCTTTCTCTGTGAGTAAGTATAATCAGTAAAACACTAAAATAGTCTAATGTGACTTTCTTATTAAGGATAACTGATGGTTTGGTTCTGCATAAGGTCTTTTGATTAGATGGTTTGCTCTGTTTGAAAACATGTACCTGTTTGTTCATCCTTTTCCAAGAACACAGCATATTTTAAAACAAAGTAGTAGAGTTGGCTTGGACCAAATACCAGGAAGAAAAAAGGAATTTTAGTCTTTAATAACATATCAAATCCTCCCCTTATCCTCTAAATGTGGAACACAGGGGAGTTCAGCTTTACATCATATTACTGTTTAAGCTGAAAACAGTGCTATTTTTCATTTTTAGTGGATTGAAAACCTGGGAAATAAATGCTTGTTTAAAAGTTACATATAGCCTATGTCACTTTGTTATATTCTGTTTTCCTGTTTCCTTAGTTCAGATTTTCTCAAGTAAAGCTAAAAATTAAAGCAAGTTCTGATAATCATATAGATTCTGTTGTCTCTAATAGAAATATATCGAGGTGTCATACCTATCAGCCATCTTTACATGAAATATTTAGTTTTTATTTAAGTTAAAAATTCTACCCTTGTATCTGCAGTTTCAGGAATGACTATGAGAATAAAATTGATGCATAAATGAGAGAGATTTCAAGAATATGCCATGGGATAACAAACCAATTCAATGTCATCAGTGCAGATGAAGAAAAAAAAAATAAACTTCTGAATATTGAGAAAAGAACACATTCATCATGGTCAGTTTTTAGAATGATACGTTAGGGCTTAAAGTCAACCATTACATAAAAGAATGAACTTCTTTTTTTAATTTATAAAGCAAGAATTGCAATACATACAACAAATGGTATGTGAGAGCGTGGAGAGAGTTTTGCCCTTTTTTTTTTTCATTCCTAGTCCCAAACCTCCAGCAATAGCATAACACGCAAATTCTAGCTGCTATTGACGGATTTTATGGCATTTTATTCATCTGTCAAATTTTACATTTAAATAGAGTATCAGGAAGCTGCTCCTCATTTATAGAGAAAACAGTCACCTTAAAAGTAAGCAAAGGTGTATGACAGCAGTTCTAACTGTGGGCTCTGATTTCTGGTAAGGTGTAAAACACTTATGGACATATTTACACACACATTCTGTTACGAAGAAACACTGCTTATGGAGAAGTCCCAGCAGATAAATGTAAAAGCTTTGGCTTTTTTTCTGTTCTAACATCTTGTTTAGGCCACTAGCCGACTGTATTATTTTTTTCCTGAAATTAAATGTATTTGATATAAAATTGGAAATGTATTCTGAACTGATGTTTAGTATTTCTTTAGCTTTGCCTGTTGACTACTGCAATAAGAGGATAAAAAGCTACAACAAAATGGTTAGCTGTTATGTTCAGAATGTAGCAGAACAATCTAAATGGAATAATGCAATTTAAAGACAAAACAATTGTTTGTAGTTCAACTATATAAAGAAAACAGTGGGTACCCTAATTAAATAAGAAATTATTTTCTATTTTACTTAAATAATGGTACTGCAGAATGTCAGAACTGTCACTGTAAAGACAGAAAATTAGCTTTTGTTAACCAGCAGAAAATCAGTTTACATTGTAAATATTTGTAAGAATACTGGAGAGAGGTAGGATGAGGCCTGTACAAATTAGTCCTCTTCTCCTTTCTTGACATTTTAGCCATCATTCTTCAGACTTTTTTTAGCCTAAAAATTGATTTATATCAAGGAGTTTATCCTTCACTGTCACAGAAGATGATACCATGGAATTCAGCTAAAGAAATTGATTTAATGGTTTGACAAAGGAGAAAAATTAGATTGGCATTACAGAGAGACATTTAATAAGGATAAGAAATAAAGTCAAAGCACTTGTAATGCATGTCTCTTACTGTTGTTCAAGTGTATCATTTAAAATACTGTTGGTAACTGCGGAGTGGGGAAAGACTGGGGAAGTCAGCCATAAGCAAAGTGTTGATTGACATTTAAAAAAAATGCTACATTTCTTAGTTCTGAATGAAAATTATCAAGTCATACTTGACTTGTGATTGTAGTTCTGTACAGGTGTTTGCAAAGCCCAGCACAGGTGATGGAATATTTTAAATAAATACTTTAAAAAAGTATTTACAGGCAGAATCAGCTAGTTGGAGTGTAACATACAAAAACCTGAAATTGGAATTATTATAAAATTCAGCTTATTATTTAACTGAAAGTAAAGATGAAGGAATGATAAATGCAGCTATTTTACGTGGTGTTTTGTTCATGTAGCTCCCCAGAGATGATTTTTGTTATCTTCAGTTTTTCTGCAGTTATGAGGCATTGACTGAATCATGGACAAACAGGACTTTTTTCCTTAGTCTGTTCTTAGCAATGGAAGGGGCGCTTGGTGTTGTCTGGTCACCTGCAGTCCTGCTGGAGGAGTCTGCTAGTAATTCCAAGCACGGCATTTTTATAGCACTTCACTTGAAAGCACACAAATAATTTTACATGCGAGTTAAGCATGTCTCCCTGTAAAGGTAAAGGCTTGTGTCCCTTGTTATATATTAAAGATCTGTGTCATGGAGACATATGATGACTTTGTCAAGGTTGCAAAAATGCTTTTAGGACAGAGCCAGGAATTATTCCAGGAAATGTAGCATCCTACACTTTCGTTTGTTCCCTAGATGAGAATTGTCCACCTTTCTGACTGCAGAAGACCTTTGCTTTGGTTATGTCTTTTTCTAAGGTCATGTTGTATGTTTTTGCACTTCTGAGCTGGTAACCTGCAAGACTGGAGTTCATTATTTTAGAGTTTCCAATAAAACAAATATTTCTGATCAGTGTTATTTATGGTTCCATTCAACTGGGTAACCAATGAGACCAGTGAGACCTGAGGAAGCAGCGTGAAAACTAAGCAACATTTTCTTTCTGGAGATATGTTTTAACAGCAGAGGGTTTATATATATATAAATATATATATACATGTACATACAATATATATACACATGTGTGTATATATATATATAATTTTTTTAATATGTATTTTATTGATACTTGCAATCGTAAATCAGAGCATTGTGAAAAGTCAAAGGACTGGAAGAGCTTCTCCAAAATGAATTTTCTGACACTTCAGCACCACTTCTTCAGGTATGGATGTGATTTTAGAAAGTTATGTTTGGTCAGAGAAGGTGGGTACAAAATTAAAGCAAGCCCAGGGTAAAGTAGAGGTCCCTATTGCTTGTGGGGTAGGATCCATGCACCTCCAGGCATTATACTACCATAGCCTGATAAAGAAGTCTTTACAGTAACTGCAAGTCTGGATAGAAAAGTTTTATTTATTTTTAACTTGGAGGAAAAGAATAATTGTGAGCCTCAAAGGAGAAAAAAGCCTACGATCGTTTAGGTTGAAGTGCTTCTTAATTCAAATGGTGTGCTGCTTAGAGAATTTGATAAGAAGGATTAGAACTGGAAAAGAAAGACATTTTTAAAAGCAAAGCTATTACAGGGTTCATTACTTTATTTATATGTTCTCCAAAATCACATGAATGAAGGAAAAAAATGAGAGAAAAAAATACTGGCTTCACTTCAGAATGTCAATTACTACTTTTTTAATCCTCTTTTCACAATTTATTTGACATCTTGAACAGTAGCCAGAAAAGCTATTATAACTATAAAACATATTCATTGGTATAAATCTCATTAAGTTGAGCAATTTAATTAAGGTATTGACATGCTTAATTGATACGTGCAGGGAGAGACCATTTTCATATCTAATTTCCATACGCTTTCTGCTTTTAAAAAAACTAGCTCCGTAAAAATGTTATAGATTCAGCTAAGCCCTGTCATCCCAAAGGAGCACTTGCTACCATTTACCTTGATTTAGAGCCAACTACTCCTCTAAGTGGAGCTCCATTAAATGGAACTGATGTATGCCTGACTCAAACATGCGTCAGCTTCTCTTATGATCAATAGTGGAATATTTATATTAATAAAGCACCAAGTTAATTAAATAAAATAGTCTTCTGGGTAAACTTAAGATACTAGGGGATGGGCAGAGAATCAATATATTCTGCCATTTGAACATTAACTATGTGCTCTGAAATTTTATGTTATCTTACCAAAGATGCTTGCAGTGTAGAAGTCTCAAATACACAGAAACTCCCAATGCAGAAAGCTCCGAAGCATCCTGTGCAGGATTTGCTTATTGAGTTAAAGAAAAACAAACAAGCAAAAAAAACTTTTATCTGCATGGCAAAACTACTAAACCGCCCTCTTTATTCCTACAAACCCATTGGATATCCTTTTGGGGGGGGGGGGTTGGACTGGACACAGTCACGTAGGTGTTTTCCCAGTTGCCTGAACTATTGCAGCCCTGCTGGAGAAGCAGCGTGCATGCGAAACTGCCACTTCAAGTTTGTTTTATCAGTGAGGGTCACAGGTTTTATCAGTGAGGGTCACAGGCCATCTGTTTCAGTTTTGAATGAAATTCCATAAGGAATCTTGAAAAAAATGCCTTTAAATTTGCTGGCCACTCGTGAGTACGTGTAGTGTAAGTGTGGAGCGGGGACTGTGCTCTTGTGCCTGTGCTGAAACCCTCTCAGATGCAGCTGGGGGAGAAATTTCTGCATGAGTGGGTCTCTCCTGAGCACAATGGAAATGTACCCCTGCTCAAAATGTAATCAGAAGCCTCAGTCCCAGATTCACATCATTATTTTGTTCTGAAAAGACAAACTCTGCTGTTCTTGTGGTATTGATGTAATTTCATGCAGGTGGCCTTTGAAGGAAGCAGGTCTCCTCAGGTACCATTGTAATGCTCTGATACTACTTCATCCTGCCTTTTATCTATACTTCAGGGTTTCAATTCAGTACAATAAAGTGAAAAATGTAACTAACACTGCTGCTTTAAAAGAATGTCTGAATTTGACAACCAAAAGAGATGTGTGAGTGGTAGGGAAGAATCTTAATTCCATGTTAATAGGTTAGTAATCAGCTTGGATTTTGTTCTGAGTAAAAATGTTAGCATCTTTTTGGTCAGGGGCACCATGGCATTGCCACAAGCAGTCACCCCTGGTCCAGAGGGGAGCAGCTGCATGCCCCAGCCCTCCATGAACTTGGCCAGCAGTGCGCGATCCTCGCCAGTGCTGGGCTCCTTCTCGCTCTCCTCATGCACCTCGGAAACATTTGGAAGGTAATGAGTTGAACTCAGGGAGTTAGAATATATCCCTACAAGTTCCTTCAGGCCTCCCTTCTCAATTTTAAAAACCTAGAGGAGCCAAACTGACAAGCAGTCCCTGCTGAGCAGGCAGCGTTTTCTGCACGTCGCACAGCTGTAACGTGGGGCCAGCATCTGACTGGAAGATGTCAGTGAGACACCTTGCCTTGACTTCTCTGAGAGATGCTGTCTGCTGTGTGAACTGTACAAAATCATCATGTAAACCCAGAGGGGGGTAACACGGATTAACGTACAGAAATTATTGAAATAATCAGTAAGAGTAGTTCTGGTAGAGCAGAAAATGGCACTGAAGATTTCCTGTCATGTATGATTTCTCACTTGGTCACAGTGGAAAAGCTGAAGGAATAGTCTCCTCTCTCTTACAGTGAATATTGTCTTCCAGTAGCTAATTTCAGCTTTTCCTGAAAATATTTGACTTTGTTTCTATTCTTATATTGATATGGAACCCTCAGAAGAAAACATATATATTTTGTGTGGTTAATACTTCAAACTGTGCTTCATATATGGAGAAAATTTCTGGCTCTTGTGTAATATTGCTAATCAAAGCATGCGTGTTACATGTGAAAATTCAAATTATTTAAAGGATGTAAAACTGTGCTTTTGCTATATTATCATTTTTGGTCAAGTGTTGGTAATACATCCCAACCCAACCATTTAATGTTGGTTTGTCTTTCTTTTTTCATATCATTCTTATGTTATATGATTTAGAAAGACTGAACAAAGAGTGCAAGCTAGAAACCATATTGGAACCATATGTACTATAGTTGGATATAATCTATATCATAATCATATAAATTTAACAGGGTGGGATAGGTTTAGGTAAAAAACCACTTTCTGGGTTAGACGTAGTTCCCTGGTATTTAGGGTTGTCTTTCCAGAAATCAGCTTTTCAAAGAAAGGGTGAGCGATTGCATCTGAGCTTGGGTAAAAACAGATTCTACTATGAACCAAACAGAAACCTTTGCATATGGAACTGCAATGCAGAAATGATTGTATTTTTTGTCCGACTTTTAGATTCTGCCTCTTGTTTTATTTATTTATTTATTTTATCTAGGTGTCTGAAAGTAATGATGCAAATAAAAAAATATCAGGATGTAAACTTTCTGAGCTTTATAATGTAGTGGTTTTTTTAATAAGATAGAACTATTAGTGTCATGTGAAAACGTTTCAAGTATTATAGTATCAAATACAAGACTTAAGGAGATATGAGTTCTTTAAAATATGTATATTTAATGTGGAACAAACATTTTGCAAGACAACATGCCTCCATGTTCAGTGTTAGATACAGCTGTGGTATTTAATTTTAGTGTTTCTTGGGTAATCAGTTTATTTCTGAGTTGTTAATTGATTTTCTTATTTTTGTTTTCATTTTGGCAGTATGCATTAATGTTATTCAGAATAATACTAATTGAGGATGCCCTCCTCCTGGTCAGAAGCTTAGACGGATCCCTTCAAGAAATAATAAAAAGAAAAGTAAAAATAACGTAAAAATGCCCCAAGCTCTCATTATCACTTGCATTGATTGTCTTTTGGCAACAATCAATGCGTCATCTAAAGCAGCAAGTAAAGGGGCTTCCGCTGTCTAGGCGATGTGAGTTCTGTCTGTGTTTGAGTGTGATTTTTTCCAAGTGCAAAGCTCTGCTTTGAAAGTAAAGTAAAACACCTTTACCATCAAAAACATTCCTGGCAATCACTTTGTACTTAGTGTTAGCGTATACGTGATGCCCTTTAGCTAACTGTTTTTCCAAAAGCTTTTTGAAGTAGTTTATAGCACAACAGCTGTGTCGCAAATTGAAGAAACTTTAGTTTGGGTTAATTAAAAGCCAAGTGTTATTGTCAGGTAGAGTTTCTTCTGCAGACTCACGTAGCTGCAGTGGACTTTAGAGAAAGTTGTCATACTTCCCAGCAGGGATGAAGTCAAATCACTCTTGAATTTGATGTTCTTTGATTTGAGAGTACTTCAAAGGTAGAACAGTGATGTGTAGACTTCTTGTTGCTTCTCTTTGGAGTCTGTTATGCAGGAGGCCCTCCTCCCTCTCCCCAGTCTATCAGCTTTTTTTTTCCCCATTTAATTTAATTTTCTGAGCTGACATTGTCAATCTGAAATTCAGTAACATGCTTGACAGTGACTCAGAGGAAAGCCAAGTTCATTTTTGGAAGTGGCTTTATGCAAATAAATCCTTTTGCAGATCACTGAAGCAAGGCATTTGCTGATCAATCAGAGTAGTGCCCTTGTTTCTTGTCTTCTTCAGGAATAAAGCTCACAATGTGCCACAAGGATCTTTCTGACTTATTTTAAAGAGTTCATGTGTGCTCACATCTCCTTATGAGTATTTTTGTGTCTTTGGGGGTATGAAGTGAATCTGTTTCCCAAGTAGAATCTGGAGGTTTTCAGAAAGCAGACTTGCAGAACTTACCTTGTAACTTATTCAGGCCAGACTTGCTTATAAGTGGCAACGAAGTTCTAGGGAGACTGTTAATTCTTGTGAATTGTCTTGGTTTTAACTTCATCTTTAAAAAAGCTTTAGCTCCTTGGTAGGTGTTCTACCAAAACTTTGAAGTGACAAAACATTCAATAGGATGAGTGACGTGATTAGAAGTTGAGTTTTCTTTTGGAGGAATTTATTCTTTTACATGTACATGTTAGCAGAAAAATAGTTTGTATTAATTTCTCTGTTATGTTAATTAGCATGTTCATTCTACTAGTAAACTTTGATTTTATTTTCTGTATTTAAAACACCTTTTATTTAGATTATTATTTTTTTTAAACCTAGCAGTATTGAATGATACAATTTCTGTGCACGGAGTTTAGCTTCTTAGATGGTCATTTAAGAAAATAAATGATTTGGTTATGCTTCAGTGAATCTTTTCTTGTATGTGTGGATCAAGTAGTGGAATGAGGTTTGGAGGTATCATTCAGCTGTAATGGTCGGGGCTGACCTGCTCTGAAATAATTGAATAGCTTGTGGGTTTGTGGAACTTACTGTAAAAGGGGATGATAGTATTACTTAAACAGTTGCGTCTTACATGAATATCCCCAATAGAGTTAACTACTTTATGGTATTACATATTGGTCTAATAAATCTAAATATCATACCCGCATAGAAAAATGAATTAAGGATACAGACCAGTCTGAAGAGTATCTTCTTACAACTGCAGTGTTTCACAGAGGCTTTCAGGGATTAAACTATTCATGGTAGGAAAGATATATAAATGTGAAGTCATAAAGTCAAAATAGAAGCTAAAATATTGTGAAAGAAGGGACAGGATGCATAAAACTGTTTTGTCCATTGTCTAGAGCTTCTGTAGTTGTTAATGGAGTACAGACCGCTGAGTGTTTCCACCACAGATTTTCCTGCTACAAAATTATAATTTATTTTTAAAAGCTCACTTACAGCTAAAGCATTAGTGTGTGCCTTCTACATTGTTATACTTTCTACCCCAAAATAATAACCTCATGATAACCAGGGCTTAGCTATAACCAAAATGTTGCTTTCCTTACTGAAGTGTGTTCAGATAGTTTGCAATTCATTTCTACCTCACCAATGTGAATGAAATGTCACTGTAGTTGGTTTTACTATCCATGGATTCTGTATAATTTCTATTACCTCTGTAGTCACAGAAATGCTTATGGTGATTGTGCAAACAAATTATTGGCCTCTTTCTGGAGAAGTTCATTAAAAATAAAGCCTAGACTTTTACATATGTAATTGCTCTCTACTCCTATTAAAATAGTCTATTTTTATAGCTGAAACACAGGATCACAGCCTGGATTAAACAAATACTATTATGACCGTGATTTTTATTCTGTGTGTTGTTTCAGTGAACCAGATTATAACTGGTCAGGGAGGTATTTTGCTCAAGGTATCAGTAAAGTGCAAAAAGTTATTTGCTATAAAAATGCTCATCATTTAACAAATATAGGACTAGGTCAAGAAAGACCATTGAAGAGCAAGTCTCCCTCCAGATGCTGATCAGTTATTCAGTGATGGCACAGCTTATTAGCTCATGTTTTATATTTATGATTTCATATACTTATCACCTAAAAGTAAAGACTCACCATATTTTTAAGAAGACGTGACCAATAAACTGCAGATACCTTTTTGCTAAGCAATCACACTGTGCTTAACCAAAGCTAAGGATCTAATCCGTGGAGATCAGAAGGTCATATTGCCTCTGATTTTTATTTACTATTTACAAATATACAGGATGTCTTTCCAGCACAGCATAACTAATGAAAGTGTAAAACACAACAGGTCAACAGTGCAAAAGCTATGTTTTGAACTAGCTTGAAAGAGAGAAGCCTCCATATTTCTGGATTTCTACTTTCAAAAGTAATAACATTAAAAAGCAGCAAAAGAAGTGTTTGCATTCATACTCTTTTAACAGCAAGTGAATATTTACAAAAATGGAGGATCACTTAGAATCATTGCCTTCTGCTGATGTCAGTGCTTGCTGCTAACTCTTTGAGGTGCATGATGTTCCTGCTAAATCATTTTAGTGTCTCCATGTTGTAATCTCACTGGGGTGGAGGGCGGTGTAATAGAAGTGCCTTGGTAGAATTTGGTATTGCGTAGGAACATCATCACAGTGGGTCACTGTAGTGTCTGGGATCCAGTTGCAAATGTGTAGTGGTACTGGATAATTCCACATTAAAAATAAAATTATCTTTCAAACAGAATCCTTCTTAAATTCATTGTCAGCCAACATTGCTGGTTTGCTGGCAGGCCAACCTTGCCACCTGTGATAAGCCTCAGGGTACAAATTGCATAGAATGGAATACCCAGTGTATCACCCAGTGACTTGCAACTTTTTTCCTGTCTCTTCCCACACCCTGCTAGAGTACCTTGCTCCAGTCACTGTCTCTGGGTCTTACTGTCTCATCTATTAAAATGAAGAATTAATTTTCTTGATAATGCTTGGTAAAGCACTAAAGACCTACATTAAATGCCACTAAAAAAGAAGTGTTATTGTCATTTATTTGTCAGAAGCTTTATCGTATTTCTAGAGGAGTGCTTCTCTTCCTCAAGTGTTTCCTCTGAGTCCGCTGGCTATCATTTGCCAGTTCCTGCTCCTGAGCATATTGAAAGTTGAATGTAAAGACACTGAGGTACAGTTTGATTTTTCTGCTTACGTTCGAAAGGATAAAATAGATGCTGCTTTCTAAAACAAAAATTTGATTTGTCTCAAGATGTGTGGTTTTAAAATAAAGGTCTCCTAAATACTGTCTGATCAGTATTTAGTCAGTATTTTGGAAATGGCAGGAGGAAGGAGAAAATATTTGCCCTTAAGAGATAACTGAGACATAGATTATTGTTCATTTAAAATTATAAAAGTATTTGCTAACTTTATAAGGAATAATCTGGTAGATTTAATTTTCTGGGTTTGTTTTGGGTGCGTTGACTGCCAAATGTAGCACTGTGTCTAATTTAGTGAAACTGAGGGCTTTTGTTCATCTGAAGTGACTGGGCTTTTTTTAAACCTCTTGCAAAGAGTACACAAATGTGTGTTCTCTGTTCTCATAAGCATTTAGAAAAAAAAAAAACACACTTTACTGAGAGACTCCTGTAACATCATTAGGACAGTAGTCATGAACCTGTCCAAGTCCATGCAGGTTGGAGCTGTTGGAGAGTTTTTATTAACAGATGGCTTTTAATTTGGTCTTGGAGAAGGAGGAAGGTTTTGCTAAAATAATTATCTACCACTGAGGTCTTTTTCTTCCTTGATTGCTTATCTAACACCTTTCCCTGTCTTCAGGCTCAGCCCATATTCAGTGTCCTGCTCTAAATGTCTGTGCACGTCTATGTGACGTGGGTTAATGAGACTTTGTGAAGCTCTGAGTGCACATTGCATTACCAAAGGGTAGAGTTACCATCTATCACCTCTCAGTAAAACCTGATCAACAAAGAAATCCTGGTGTTTGTCTTCTGCAAGCTTAGCAATAGTGCATGACTGTGTGAAAGCGCTGAGTACTGGTTTAACTGGAGTCTTTGAGCTAAAGTCCTTCTCTTAAAACAAACAAAACTAAGCCAGAAAGAGTTCCTCAACAGTTTCCCAGAGCATGAATTGATATTTAGCTGTATTGTGTAGCAAAAGCACAATCACCTTGTATTGCTCAGGCTGCAAAACATCTGTAGGACCCGCTCTTGTTTTGCAGAACTCGGATGCTGTCAACATCTACACTTTTACTGCAGTAGTAGCAGGAAGATATTTTTTTCCCTTTTGAAAATCAGCAGCGATGCCACGTTTCCAGCGAGTAATGCTGTACAATACTGCTGTACGATACTGCTGTTCTTAAGCTCTTGCCTTGTAGCCCATCGGCAACAAAGCTTATCCATTTTTCCTTTTAGACAGAGAGCTATAACTGCTACTTTATGATAGGTAAATACCATCTTTTACAGTGAACATCCTGAATGAGAGTTGTGGCTTCACGAAGTGCATGAGGCCCCTCCTGAGTATGGAGGTGCTGTTGTGAGTGTCAGGCTTGCTGCAGCTTGTTCCTGTTGCTGTTGGAAGGAGGCATTTTGTCTATGCTTTTCCCACCTGGAAGATGATAAATATCTTGAATATGTCTTGCATATTTACAAGGCTCAAAGTAACTCAATTGTCCTCAGCAATGGAGTCAGTTATTTGTTAATCCAGCTATAGAACAGGAAAAACCCTAATATTGAACAGCTTTGCAAATACTAGGACAATAGCTCCAAGACAGGAATAACAGTTAGCTGTTGAAAGTATTAGATAGTATCTTAACCATTAAAAAGCTGCCACACAACTTTGGCAGAGCAGAAAAAAATCTTTTTTTCACTGTAAGTAAAATACCGATTTAACGCGATACAGACAGAGGCTTATTAAAAGTTGTGGTTGAACAGATGTGCAGAGTCTGTGCTGATCTGATTTCCAAGTCTGCACCCTTGAGCTCGTGCATACTGGTACTTATACCTCTAAGCACATTTGCCACACAAGGAGTTCGCACCCATTTCTTGTGTACCTGGTGATCACTTTTGTGACTCTGTCTTCTTAACACACACTTTTAAAGCACAGCAGCCTTGCAAGTGCATGCTTATTACAAAGAAGACAAATCTGCATCCTTTTCCACTCTTTCCTGAGAATGAGTGACTGGAGCTGGGTAGGAGGATGTGACCAGATTAGCTGTAAGATTGCTCGCATCTTTGAAGGGACATTTTATCAATGGGCAAGAAGAAACTAGCAATTAGAAGGGCATCTGTACTACAGCCATTCTACTGCTGGTTTTATGGTGCTGGTCATGCTGAGCTAGAGGCTGAGCAGGGCTTGAGACATTGCAGGTTGTTGTGGATTGTAATAGAAACTTTGGGAGAAGACAAAGCTTCCCTGGGAATGGTGCACCTTTAGCCAAAAGAATAAGTCTCTGCCCATATTCATGTTCTGTGCTGGCGTTGTTACAGCAACGTTGTTTCCCCTATGGATTTCCCCTTTGATTTCATGTGTTACCCCGTTTTGTCTTGCAGACTCTTGCCTTAGTACGCATTGGTCCCTTTGCCCTCTCTTTTCACCCTCTGGAAGTTATCTTCCATCTGTCCATCTGTCTCTTGCTATATGAAAAAGCTGACTTGCTTATCTCTTATTATGTGTTATTGAAGAGATACCTATTCTCTTTAGATTATGATCTCTAATTTTTCCCTGTCTGTGGCTCTTTAACTCTGTAATTGGGTTATTTAAATCAGAAAAACGTAGGATAGAGTTGGTGTATAACATGCTGTATGAATTAAAATTATTTCTAACGAGACAAATTGCAGTCACCAGTTTGTATTAAGAATGTGTCCTTTTGCAGAGTAATTCTGCCTGCCTTTAGCCTGGTTGAAGGTAGGTTGAAGAATAGTCCCTAACCTTTAATACCGCAAAAAATCTCAAGAGCATCTATTTTATTTTATTTTGGTAAATGCATATGACTGAAATGCTTTTAGCCCAGAAATGCTGTTTGGTGGCAGGATGTGAGCAAGGTACCAGTATGAATTAACTAATTCTCATTCTTCTCAGCCGCGTGTGCTGTAACTGGAGTGAACCTAGTGTGCAAAGTATTTATTTCTTAGCACTGGTGGTCGCCATCGCACTTTCTTAAAACCAGCACCCAGACCTTTCCATTGTTTGCTTAGCAAAATAAAACTAAACAACATAAACTTCCCAGTAGTACCATGTCAGGAAGTGATTGAGGGAAGCAACCGGTTAATTTGCAGTCTCCGGCTGTATACAGTTGAATCAATCACTGCTTGTCATATGTTTTTCTATCAGCCACTGTAAGAGAGTTGTGTGAGAGTTCTCTGTGGTTATTCCAGAGGCACAGTAGAATTGTGGATAAGCTAGAAGGTATTTGAAGGAATCGTGTTAGTTAGACCAGATTTTCCCTTCTTTTTAGTGAACTTTGGTTCCACATGTAATGGTTAATTCTGTGAGTTTCCTGTTTTATTCTGCAATCAACATACAATGATATGCTGGGAAAGATACACACTAGGCTGTGAGCCATTTGCTCACAGGTTTTTTTACATCTTCTCATTCAACTCCTATGACATTCAAGGGAAGTTACGTTCTTGAATAGGTAACGGTGAACAATGATTTCTCTTTCAACCTGTTTGAGCAGGAGAAATAATAAGAGTGGTGTTCAAGCACAAGAAGTATTTCCCAGACAAGCTGCTTTTCAGGCTGTCCTTCATTTAAAAAAGTGTTTTGAACTTCAGAATCTGTACACCAAAAAAGATGTGGAAAATAACTGGTAAATACATGGACGGATATATATATATTTTTCCTCCTTGAAAAGGTAGACAACCTAAGCAAAATGCTATTGATTTTGATTTCCATATGCTACATCTAATTTTCACTACCATTGTAGCTTTGGAAGTTGTGTTGAAGTAGCTATTTTAATGTTTTAGATCAGTAGTCCCAGTGAAGACTCCATGTTCCAATTAACTGATTTAAGTTCTGTCACTGGCAAATTAAAAAGCAAAGGGGAGGGGAGTGTAATGTATGGTTGCGTTAAACAGTTGACGTTTCACTTAGGATGCAACAGCTAGCAGTAAAGCAGGAAGCTAAAAAACATCTGTAGCAAAGACTACAGAAGCACTTAGAAAACGTCAGCAGTTTGGGTGTTTTTCCTTTCCAATCCTTTTATCGATAAGGCTCTTGCAAGTCACATCTGAAGATCAGCAAAACAACATTATACTTGCAGAGGGAGTTAATCTCTGTCCAAAGCATTTTAGTTGAATTAAAATAAAAACTAAAAAATCCGTTGACTTGCGCCAACTCCTGCCTGAGTCTGGGTTAGACTAACATGTGGTGTGCCGTGCAGCGAGGGCAGGAGAGCAACAGCTGCTGTAGCTGTTAGCTCCCCACCTCTGGGCTATGGACTCTTGCAGTCAGATCATGAAAGTCTCCATGGCCCCATTTGCCCACCTGTGTGCTGCGAGCGCTGTTCGTTGGGAGCCATCCCGGCACCCTGCTGGCTGTGCAAGCTGTTGGCTGCACCAGACCAGCGTCGTCCCTGCTGGGTTCTCACCCAGTGGCTTCCTCCGTGATCTGTTACCGCGGCCTTGGCCAGCAGTGTCCATCGGACAGGACAGCTGTGGGAGGGAGCAGGGGCTGCTTCCCAAAAGAGCCCGGGCCTTAGTGAGGAGTGGCTGCTTCCAAAACCTCTCGGCCATCCACACCTCTTGACAGTTGTGTGGCAGGTTGAACTGGATGAAACTTGCCTCTGGTTATTAAAATCCCCAGAAGAATAATTAAATTTGAACACATTTGTTTGGCTCAACGTTGTCTATACTTACCAGGAAGCAAATGCAGGTGTTTCTGTTGTGGCTGAAGGGAAGTACCAATGCCCAAGGAGAGATTTTTATGAGTCAAGGGCAAGTTTTCTTTCCCAAACCACCTGATCATCGACACTTTTGGAGAACTGTGCACACTCAGACAAGTCTTTAGCTGAGGACAGTAACCATACATCACTAAATAGCTTTATCTTTTTTCCCCTTGGTTACCTACAAATGCATCACAAGGTGTTGGGCTTGCTGCTTCCTGTATAAGCAGGACCTTTACGAACAACGACATGCTAACACAGCTTGTGCTTAGGTCGACTGCTTTTGTTCAGTGCTCTCTCTATTATTGTCTATTAAAACAAGGATTTGGGGAATTGAATGTTTCTCTAAAGCTGGATTTTTTCAACACATTTCCTCCTCAAGGATCCTCATGCATCAGGGCATGGAATTCATCTTCTGTTATGAATACAAGTGGCTTAAAACCTTTGTCTAAGAAATACGAAATACATCAGCTATCATTTATTTTTCTTACAGATTCATTGTTTATTTTTTCTAGAATATCACAATTCTTTATTGTCTGTTTGTTTAGTGTTTTGTTTTGTTTTGCTTTGGGTTTTGTGGCCTCATGTTAGTTTATCTGTTTTTCTGCAGTTACTATTAATAACCAATGTTTATTTTACATACTGTCAGGGACAGCTTCCCATTATGTCTGTTATGAGAAGCAGGGAATGAAAACCTGGAGCTCTCTGATAACCTGTGTGGACAAGTTGCTCATTACAGCCCTCTACTCCCAGCAAATTTTGTGAAGTGCATGGGCTGAGCCTGGTGGAGTTTGCTTGCTTATGAAAAATGCTCAACAAGAGTTCGGCACATGGCTAGGAAGCGAGGAACGATTTTCCTAACTATCCCAAAAAGGCGTGATCGTAATGGTGAGAAGGCAGTTACGGAAAATGAAGCATGCAGCTGTGAATTTTATTCCGTGCTGCAGCACTAATACCATGCAGGTTGTCAGTTGTTCAGACCGCTAGAGATATTTATGAAATCGGTACACGATACTGGAGATTTAGAGAGGCAGTATTGTTAGCTAGAGAGTGCCTAAATGGAAAATAAAATTAATGCAATTTATGAGAAGATTGTCAGAGAAAATAAATCAATTTCCTACAATCTCCTGTTTTTGCCTTACTGCAGGGGAGATCGGAGCATAAGGAGAAAGCAGAAAGCAGTGATATAAATTGGCCCTTTCAGACCATAATAATATTAGAAAAAATACTTTACTTTTATTTTTTAAATTTATTTTTAAACCTGATTTGAAATAATGCACAATAAATACTGGACAAATGTAACTTGAGGTGTTGGTGGGTTTGATTTATTTTATTTCATCTTGCGCTTCTACTTTTTCAATCCCTTTCTCCTTGAGGTCGCTTGGCTTTTTTGCCATCAGTTCTTGCTAATTTTTTGCCCCCCTGAGCAATTTTGTCACACTTTCACCATTGGCTCAAGTTCTGCTGTGCCTCACTGTCGCACCTAAGTGACTCCTTGTCCCGAAATCCATCTTCAGCATAAGATTTCCTTCTTACAGGTCTGAAAGGCACTTTTCTTTCTACTCCTCTGCCTTTGGGTTGCCTGATCATTTGTCTGGGTTGAAGGTCTGTCTTTAAAGAACTAATATTTTGTTGCTGGCAAAAGAAAGGGGAGGTGAAGGAAGGGTCAGGGTGTGGATCAGTGTTAAACAAATTGTGAAGGTCACAAAGAATTTTAATCTGGCTTGAAAAAGAGACTTGTATCCAGCAGCACATTTTTGTTTGTGATAGTCTGAATGAACAATTGTGGCTACTTTGAGAATTTGGTGTAGACTGCATGACTGGTATAAATTGAATTAGTCTCATGACAAGGACATAGTCTCCTTTTTTTCTATCTGCCTGATGGAAAACAGAAGAAAGCCCTGCGTGACAGGTCTTGACCTGCAGTGTCAATGTGGGCTTTTGTGACAGGCTCTGATTTCTGGCCTTTCATTTGATCAAGCCAATTTGGTGGAGGCTAGAAAGGAGGCTTGCTGCAACACAAAATGTACTTACAGCAAAGAGTATCTGGTGGCCAGTACAGATGACTGCCTTTCAGTCTTAATAACCATTAGAAAGCCAGGCTTTCTTTCTGAAACAGGGGCAAAGTCTTGGGTTTGTATGACAAAGTGACACAATCACACCAATTAATGTGCTCTGTAACACCCTGTACTGGGGTATCACCTTTCTCTCTCCTTTCCTCCAGCCATCCCTGTGCCCTCCGTTTCCTCCTTTTGCTTATTTCTTCCATTTTTCTCTCCTCACCTTCTGCCTTCCTTTCATCTTTCTACCCTTAGTGCTTCCCCCCACTTCGTACCAAGAACCAAAGTGAACTCTCTCCTTGTCTTCCATGCCGATGGTGCTCCAGCAGAGAGATCACTGGGAGCACTCCTTTTCCTTAGCGTGATGACATCCCAGCTCTCTGTTTTTGTGCCTGGTTCCTTCCCACTCCCAGTGCCTGCTCCCCTCCCCCTGTTGTCTCTGGTAGGGGTTGTACGACGGGAAAATTGCGGATGAAATATTTATAGTGCATCAAAGAAAGGGAAAAGCAACTGAATGCAGCTTAAGTAACAGAACGCCACAACCTGCAGGGCTTCTTGCTCCACCTGCACTCACCGTGTGGATGTAATGGTTGAACCTGAAACGTTTTGTAGCATTTAAAGTACCACAAAGACATTCTGAATTGCTGTTTTTTAAACAAGGTTTAAAATTCTGCTTTTCCCACTGACACAATGCAGTGTTTGTTCGTTTTTAATGCATTGTACCTAGATCTTTTTTTTTCCCATAAATTTACAAAACAATCTGGGTAATAATTGTCATGGTTTTCTTGAATATAAATTTCAAATAAGAGGATATAATCTGAGAATGTGTAACCCAGTGTTTTTACAGCTCATAAACAGTAGTGTGGTGAGAAACATTTACATTTACACTATGGGGTTGCAGTTTTGAGGCATAACATTTATCTGCAGGTACTGTGACGGTGTGTCACGGCATTGTGCCTGTGTCATGCCCACATTTCAGTGATGTTTTCTGAAAGCTCTGGCATTTGTATCTCAGACTCTGGTAGTTTTGTTTGGACAGTCATTTCAGCTCATGCCACAGACCTCTAAGGAGACAACGAAAATTTAACGTACGTGTGGTGTAACAAATTCAGAAACATCTACTTTTCTAAGAATGTTTTGTTCCATTACATCATGTACATTTGAGAAATGTGTTCTTTTTGTTAACATAATTCATTTTTTTTCTCTTCCCTTATCCAGAGACCTCAGTGAAAACCAGATAAAAGGAATTCCTAGAAAGGCCTTTCGAGGAATCATAGATGTGAAGAACTTGTAAGTAACCACTTCATTAATATATGTGGTAAAGAAAATTATTCCGTTGTGGTGAAGAAAATCATCCCTTGGTTACCTCTGGCAGTTACTATTCAAGTACAATGTGGTCAACTCTGCAACACAAAAGGGAGCAGTGGACCCTGCTGTGAACAGCAGGCTGTCATCAAGGGCCCCATGCACTACTTTGGTCCACGTGTACACTGTGCAACACACCTGGAGAAGTTTTGAACAAATAAAAAGTACACTTAAAGGCTTTACCTCTCCCTGCAGTGTTGCTTCAAAATCCAGTGAAATCATGATCCAAACCTTGAAGCATAGCCTTTTGGGGGATGAAATTGAGATATTTCGCTTAGCTAAAATTTGACAGTCTTTTGAAAATTAATGTTTTTTAAAAGCAACTAAAGGAAGAAAAATGGGTTTTGCTGTTTGTGTTAATGAAGCTTGTCTGTCTTAGATTGGCCTTTGCCATTTTATAAAATCTAGTTATAAAAATGTGTATAAAAAGACACTTGGTTCTGTATTTCCAGGGCTGTTTATTTTATGTAACAGAAACGCATTTGTGCACATCCATGCACAAACACACCATTGCATTTCACCAGTGAATACAATGTGGATTGCAAAAGGAGATAACAGCCAGCAAGCTGGCAGAAAAAAAAACGGAATTTCCTGAGCAAGCTGTCAGCCACGCTCAGAGCCATTGGTATTAGCAGAGTTACCTCACCAATAGCTCAGGTGGAATCTCAAACATAAAATACAGTAAGGGTAGTGTAAATAGTGTGGATTTTTTTACTTAGCATAAAAATCAGCTGAAGGGGATGTAAAAAGAAACACGTCTATGAACAGCCTTGCAACATACTCCCTCTCCTCTCCTCTCCTCTCCTCTCCTCTCCTCTCCTCTCCTCTCCTCTCCTCTCCTCTCCTCTCCTCTCCTCTCCTCTCCTCTCCTCTCCTCTCCTCTCCTCTCCTCTCCTCTCCTCTCCTCTCCTCTCCTCTCCTCTCCTCTCCTCTCCTCTCCTCTCCTCTCCTCTCCTCTCCTCTCCTCTTTCTACAGGCAGGACGGAAACTGTTAAGGGTGGTCAGCATGAGTCAGAGCATCACCACATCTGCATCCCAGCACCAAGCACAATTCTTGCACTTTCTCTGTAATAATGCAACAATGCTTTATTGCAAGAGTTGTCACATCACTGAGTAGTGCAAGGGAAACGGTGCTACAAGACAAAAGATGCACCTTACCTCCCCCAGGCTGGGAAAAATAGGCACAGGAGCAATGCTGTGAGATGCTCCCTGCTTTCTCTGAGCCCTCTGCAAGGTTCCCTTGGACACTTTGGCATAAGGAGAATGTGAAGACTTCTACATGTCATGTAACATTAACAGCTGTTTCTGCAGGCATTTGGCACGCTAAGCTTGTGATTCTTCAATGGTTTGTTACTTCCTTCTATTCAACAGTGAGTTTAGCTTTTCAGGCATGGAGGCTTTTTTTCCTGAATGCCATACTGAGAAAGCACCTCTTAAGGAAGTACATTACATTCATCTAAACCTGGGCTTTTATGTTCCCCTTAAGTGGAAGACTGTTAGAGGACCTGTGTGAACAGGTCTAGTTCTTAAGACAGGAAAAAAGAGTGAAAACTCCGGAGAATATAGCTTATAGAGGGGAGAAGCTTGTGGATTTTAGACAAAAGCACAATGCTTTTGTCATGTTAGAGTGAACTTTACTTACTCTGTGTAATCTAGAGGAACAATAGATGGTGTTTTGTTTCAGAAAATCTAACTTTCCCAGCCATAATTCACTGTTAGTTTTCTAACTTCATTTAAAATAGCAAAGTTTGCATTCAGAGTTGATTTACGCCTCTCTGGTGAGCTGTCAGAAAAATCACAGGTGTTCTTTGATTTATGCAGCCAGCCTCAACACAGAAGGAATCGGGGTCTCACCTTTGCGTGAGCTGATATCAAGGGATGGCTGGCTGGAGTACTTACACAGACTCTATAAATGTCAGGATCTAAAGCTTTAATAAAAATTGTGACTGTCAAGTTAGGCAGTACCTATTATTTTGCTGTAAAAGGCACGGTATCAGAAGGGCTTCCTTGCAGTCACTCTTTCCACCTTTCAGGAATACCGATGTTATCCCAGAGACAAAATAATTCTGGCTAAAAGTCACCTCTGGAGGTCATCTAGTTCAACCTCAAGCTCCGTAGGAGCACAGAGCCCAGTGCTCTAATTAACAGATCTGCTTATTTCAGGCACGAGTCCTGATTATTGTTTAGGCACATAGCAGGAGAAGCAGACTTTTCACTAAGATCTGTGGTCACTCCTTGCTAATGAACGCATGAATTTTATGTCCAGGGTGGTTCATTATGATGACTGTTACTTCCAGTCAAAGACCAGTGGCCTACGAGTTGCTGAGAAAAAATGGGACAAAGTCTTGCTGTTGGAAACACATTAAAATTTCTACAGCGATAACTGAGGGTGTGATGCAAGTTGAACAAAGTTAGGATTTAAAGCCTTAAGCAGAAAGCTTAAACATGCCAGTTCCCATTCTCAGCCTGGCTTTGGCAGCCAACACGCTCCCTTCAGAGTCACAGAAATGACCATGCCAATGAGCACGAGTGTTTGAGCACCTAGAGGAAGAGAATGAGTCTCTGCTTTTCAGTGCCATTCAGCTGTTCGAACACCTGTACTGCTAATCTCCTGGTGGCTCTCTGTCTTACATGCACTAATGTGATAGCAGCAGGCTTGGCTGTTTCTGTGGTTATCAATTTGCAGATTTATTGTACTGGTTTAGAGTTCTTTCAGCCTATAAAGCACGTTTTTGAGGGATCTTTGAGACTTAGACACAAGAAACAGTTATATATTCCCCCATACTCCTCAACCTTTTCTAATTTATCTTTAGAACTCATGTAGGAAAAGGCTGGCATTGAATTATCTCTGTTTTCATGGCATAACATTTACAATGGCCTCAAATTCTTCCAGTTAAAAAAAAAAAACAACTCTAAGTTTCATGGAAAAAAATAATACCTCTGTAGGTTTTATGATAGGAACACGCAGTTGATAGATCACATTAAGGACTCCCAATTAACACTGTTTTTAACATCAGCTTGGAAAGGTTCCCTTCATGAAAAACTGTAGAACAGTTGATGCAGGAGACTAAGGCAGGGCACAAATTCCCTTTGGATACAGGCTCGGAAATACGCAGTGCAAGGGCTTAGTAAGAATTAGAGCAGGTGCTGTGGGCAAACTCAGTGAGAACAACCCTACCTCGGCATGGCCACAGCAGCAAGCACCACAAAAGGAGTATAGTGGTGTAAACTGACTGACTACGTGCTGCTGCATTGCTGGGGAAAGACAGCAAGATGTTGGGGATCACTGTCTAGCACCAGGACTGCAGAACTGGCCAATACAGTTTTGGCCATTTAGAAAAATTAAACATTAAGATGATAGGAAAGGAAAAAAGTAAGAGTTAGAGAAAGCAGTGTTTTGGGATATTTTTCACCACGCCTTTCTTTTTGAATGGTGAAAGCTTTTTATCTGTTACTCTCTTAGCAGAGCAGGGAGCTCAGGAAAATGGTCTCACATTAGGGCTATGCTAAAGAAGAGCTTTTAAATGTCATGGAGGCCAATGTTTTGCACAAGACAGAGACAAAGCTGAGGCTGGCGAAATGGGGATTTAAAACTCCCAAGGGGGAGACGTTTAGTTGTGTGAATTATTTTCATATGAAGTGTTTTCTGCTGTTTGACTGTGAAATGCAGAGAAATGCTCTTCTGCTCAGAGAAAGAAAAATCTAGTGAGTTTATTTCTAATTAAAATGTAGAAACAATTATATGGCTTTTAGAAAGTCTCAGGAAATGTCCATTATGAATAGTGCATTTATATAGGAATCTGGCATGAATTGACACTTTGCAAGTATTGTAGAATAGATGCCGAAATGCTGCTCACTGGTCGGATAAAGGGTTGAACAAGCAAGGGCAAGAGAGAGCCAGCTTGCAGTGCACACCTGTACTCAATTTCTCTTACAGAACAGGAAATGTTTCTTGCAGGAATCTAGCCCCAAGTAAAAACACTTATTTCAAGAATTAAAGAATATAGATTTGGGTCTTGTTGAGCTTTGGGCGAACTCAGCACTGTCAGCAGTGGTCTTCCATCATAAAAATACATAGAGTCGCTGCTTGGATTTCTGCACATTTCCCCTGCTTGTTTCACGTCTTGGCATCCAGCTGAGTGTTTCTCTGCTGAGGCATTCCTGAAATTTGTGTTGAATTTGGCCTGCCCAGTCCACTTTGCTGAGGGCAGGCCAATTCCTAGAATAGGGATATGCAGAGGGTGAGTCAAACAAAGATCCTGTACTAGCAGAAGCCATTCTGTGAAGATGCTTACTGCTTACTGGCAGTGAGCTCCCAGGTTTTCCTCTCACTGTGCTCTCTTCAGCGCTATGAAGCTGACCGTAAGCAGTCGAGCTGCATGGGGATCACAAAGCATTGCAGAAACATGGTTCTTGCAGCCATGATGATGTCGGGGCTTGTGGTATTGTAGGGATCACTCCTCCATAAGAAATGCACATGACAGATTTAAAAGATCTGGGCACCTTGCTGCCCTGTGTCCTTTTGCTGTCTCCTGGCAGAATTTTGGTCCTTTCTTCTGCAGCATTGCAGTAAGGAAAATCAATAGGTTTACCAGCAAGCAGAGAACTGTCTGAATTAAAATGGCAACACTCTGGCTGTGTTTCCCTAAGCCTTTGCTCCTTTGCCCCTCATTCTGATCTTGCACCTTTCAGACTGGAGGAAAAACTACTTCCATAAACAGTGCGAGTGCAGGCAAACATCTTGGACAGGCAGAGTGCCCTGACATGCTGTCAGCACCTCTGTCTGTGCAGCCTCCAAGAACCACACCAAGGAGCAAATGCTGATGGCAGGGTCGGGTGGTAAGAGCTGGCCCGTATCTGTACAGGTACAGGGCTCACCCTGTGTTGCGCAAGGTCCTCTCCTTCACATCAGTGTCTCCCTGCCACGGAAACGGAGTGATTGAGTGAAAGGAAAACACACATAGGTGTGCGGTGTGGTTGCTTGGAAGCTGGGTGAAGGGGGAGTCAGGCTGATGGTAAATGCCACACAGAACTAGAGCCACCTTCAGTTACACAGTTACTGATACATATGCGTTGGGGTTTGTTTGTGTCATTTCTTGTTCTTGAGACTCTAGAACTCAGTGCTGCGTATATATGTCTTCTGTCTTTTTCCTATTATAGGCTTTTACTGAAAGATAGAATTCTGTAGCATTAGGATGCAGAAAAACACAAGCTGACAGGTTTATCTGCCATGATAATACGGGCCCATTGCATGTGTCCAAATATTTTGCAGCCATACATAGGATAATAGCTCATATTACTGCACCCATATGCCACTTTCCACATATCCTGGGGCCACTTGGGAAATTGTGGGTAATGTTCTGCTCTATAGCCCTAAAGGTTCCCTTGGAGGAAGAAATTCAACATTTAGTGTGTTTAAAATATGCAGGTATATGTCAGTATATATGTAACATTTACCGCTTCTGTAAGTGGGTACATGTTTATCTTCTGAGTAGTTACATTGTCTGTCCAACATAAAAAAATTAGAGTTATATAAGTAGTACAAAGTATATTTGTGACTATTGGTTTCAGTTTCTTATTTGCTAAATGGCTTTTCTTGGAAGATACCCTCACTTTTTCTGCATGCACCTACTATTAGCATTGATCCACATGAGTTTTACAGAAATTAAACATCTAGATTGCACATTCAGGTTTTGGAAAAAGCTGATTTTGCTCTTTATATTGAAAGGTATTTTGCGTTCACCTACACAAAACAAAAATGTTCCTATGTCATTTTTTTATCCATTGCAACTCATCGCTGGAGAGCATATATTTAATATTCAACATTCAGCTATAGAATAGGAATAATAAAATATACCTGTCAAATTAATTAAAATGATGAATAAGCCCAAGGAAATGATGATTGATATGTGTGCAGCCATTTCACTAGCAGAAACAAAATGACTGTGAATTATTTACTGTATGCAAATATTTAGTATATCTCAGTGAAAGGTTGTACTAGAAACTTGTAATAGAAACTACTTAGGCTGGGTTCTCAAAGGAAACTATTATCCTGAGCCCTTTGAAATTCCTGGCTTAGATTTGTTGACATTTGCATACAGTCTTCAGTTTTACTGTTGCTTTTGCAATAACAAAAAAAAACAAAGTAGGAAGACAAAAAGTTGGTGAGATTTTCCACTCGTTTGGTGTAAAATCTGGAATAAATCTACTCAAGTCCATGCTTGACCTTAAATAAAAGCAATGAATGGCTGGAGGAAAATCAGTTAACTGCATGGTGGCTTGTGCATTTGCTTATGTATCTTTCAGTAGCCTGAACAATAGGTGTCAGTACCTGATGATGTGCATAAAAGGCATAGTATATTTTTAATATCAATAAATTCAAATTTTAAAAGCATAAATTTGTATTATGGAACAGATTTCACATTGCTTTGATCTCAGCTGGTGTTTTAAAGTGTTTTCAGAGCTGGCAAAAGAGTTCAGAGGTAATGACGCCAAGTCAGATGTTTGGAAATACTTGCTAGAGACAAACATCTTGCAGTCTTTAGCAGGTGAAAAGATGAAGAAAAAATATGTTAATAATTAAAAGTTTGTTAATAATTTTCCCCCTCCCTGTTTGTAAATTCACACTGTGCTCCTTCACGGTGTACTCCTTTCTATCTCCTGTAATTAGTATTCACTGTGATAGTAACTGTAAAGAATTCAAGAGATATCTCTGTGGCCTTCACGTTTGCTTTCCTGGAAATTCTATTGTAATGCAGTATTATTATAACTTTAACGTGTTACCAACTTTCCGCTTTCTATGGAGAAACATCACCTGTGGTGTAAGTTAATTTTATAAATTTATTAGTTTGAGCTTTTGCCATCTGTTCTACCTCATATAAACGCAAACTGCGTGTTTTCCACAATTACCTCATTAAAAAGATATGATTGATTGAAATGCACATGCATGTTCCTGACACAATGCAGAATGCATCTAAGGTGAGATATACAAAACCAAGCACAAAGTCTGAGTTATAAGTGGACAATTTGCAATAGTGGTGTTTATTTCCTTATATGTTCACTTGGTTTCATGCAGAGTGCCAGCACGCCAAGCACACAGAAGTTCGTTGCCTTATTGGCCTCTGAAGAGTCATGCCCTGCTGTTGCAGAGACTGACTATGGCTGCATGTCATAATTTTGCTTGGGGAACTGCTGCTAGCTATACAGCCTGAGGACAGTTTGGCACAGATGATGCTTTCTTTCCTCTTTTCTAGTTTATTCAGTTCTGAGTCATTAACCTTTAAAATCTACCTTTCTAAATAACCTCTCTTCTCCTATCTTTTAGTAAAAGTTGGAGGCAAAATGCAAGAAAATCTGAAGGCTGTGCAGCCCGACTTCTGGCAGGCAGGGAGATGTAGGGAGGAATTGCATTTTTTGCATTGGTCCCCAGCTGAAGGTGTATTACTGCTTGCCCTGTCTCTTTTACAGCCTGAGCATCATAGCTGCCTCGGAATAGTGCCTCCTGAACAGCCATGCTCTCTACCAGGTTATCATGATGGTCAAGCAATGTTACGTTTTCCAAGTGTCATTACAATCCTGACACTTCTGCATGCATCTCTTTTTGCATTGTAAGGAGCCATCGTTATTCAGATTTCCTCTTGGGAATACAGTTTTGTGGGATTTTTGCACTGTCTGCTGGTGCTAAAAGGTGCCAGTTCAGCAGTAATCTTGCTAGCTGGTGAGCTAATTTCAAACTTGATAGAACATTTTTATGAATGCTCTGCAGCACTGTTGTGTCAGCTCTTCACCTGGCGAGCTGCAGGGATTGGTCCCAACCTGCAGGATCGTCCTGTGTTTTATGAGAGGGGTTGCCAAAGAGAACACTGCTGGCTTTCTGTGTTCCCAAACAACCTGGGATGGTCCCAAGTGCATAAGGGCAAAATAGCAAAACTGTACACAGACTAATAAGCTGTAAATTCTGCAACACGTGATAAATACTGGAAAACTCCAGAACTATTTCATGAAGTATTTAAATGTTTGCTGTATTTGCTAGTACGATTAGACCATACTCACATTCTTTAAAACACATCTTAGTTTATGTAATCCCCTTTCCCATATCCCTAGCTAATAAATAAAACACCAGATGGACTAGCCAGCACAGAATGATCTTAAATCTGTTGAATGTGCTAAACTACCATTTGTACCTCACTTGAGATTGATTTCACAGATTTGAAAACACACCACTGATGTGTTTTAAATTAAAACACCTGCATTAAGTAGAGTGGCTGTCTGCTCTATTCTCCTGTCCCATTGCATTTCAGGGCGTATTTGTTTTGTGGATGCCCGTGGTTGTGGGCTCGGCCAGCCACGAGGGACCTGTCACCAACAACTCATTAAAAGCCAAACCATCACTCCTGAGAAACACATTTCCTCACTGTAGAGGTTGCTTTCCCCTGAGTAAAATGTCAGATAAATAAAAGCTGAAATAGCTCTTAAGTATGCTCTACCAATAAAATAGAAGTACATAATCCAACAGTATGTAGTAGTCTAGGATATGTGTGTTGGTAGCATTTAGTATGGTGACATTTAATATTTTTCAAATCTTTAATATTTTGATGAGAATCAGAGCTGAATACATCCACGATAAGGCTATACATAATTTTGATTCACTCAACTTTTGCATTCAGTATGTCCACTGTAATTTTCAGTATCAATTTTCAGAGAAATCATAGATTTAAAAATATTTATTGCAGACTTGAGACAAGCATAAATACCAATTTTATTTTATATTCTTATTTTCAGGAAATGCATTTTAAATGTCATTTGAAGGCTGCACTTTCCTTGTTCATATGATAAAAACCTAAGCTGCCCCTTCCATCTCCTTTGTATTCTGTTCTGATCTTTCCTATGCTTTTTATTTTGCATAATTTATTTCCTTCTCCTGCCTAAGAGGGCTTCTTCTGCAGATTAGTAATGCAGCTCAGGTGGCCATTGGTGGGGGCTTCAGAGGGATTCAGAGACCCGCCAGGAAACCCGCGCCTCTGCCCAGTGATGGGAGCAGATCGCACAGGAGGCTGGAAAGGTTTAGCACTTGTGTCTGAGAAGCCCAGGCTTGACGGTGACTTTTAAAATTTGTAGTGAGTTTTCTTTTTGATTAAGGGGAAAACAGTTTAAAAAAATATTTCAGGAATCTAGAGATTGAAATTGTATGCAATTATTTTGCTTAAATGTCACATCTGCGTGAATTTTTAAATGAGGCCACAAGCTCCATGTCCCCAGCTTGGAGAGGGAAGACCTCACCGCTGGGTTTGAGTGAGGTCCGTTATCTGGTGTTTGAGATCAACTATGAAAAGTTACTGTGACCGCTGATATTTCCAGGGATTACTTACCTGCTTACATATTTTGCTGAGCTCTGCTCAGTGCTTTCTGGGCTCATTATTTGTTATCCTAATGAAGCACAGATAAATTTTGATACAGCACCCATGCTGCAGCAATGCTTTTGTATGGAGAATAATGAATAGCATATTTGGCCCTTTTCTGATTTAATAGTCTTACAAAAGTCTCTTTGACAGAAACGTGTTCCAGAAAATACCATGATTTAAAAACGGGCTATGTGGTATTCTTACTGTCCTTTTGATAAAAAACTTGATTAAAATGGGATGTGACATCAGCTGAAAAAAGTATGAAAATCAAATTTTCTTTATTTTGTACTTTTTTAGGCGAACCTACGCCTACAGTTTATCTTTGGATAATTTATGCTGTCTTTGTGCCATACCTTAATTTTGAATACATTTGTTGAAAATTTCCTGTTGCATTCATCTAGGATTGTCAAAGGAGCTTTTATTCTGAAAAAAAAAATAGTACTGGTTTTAATTATAATTCTAAATAGCTTCATAACCACTGTGAACTCTGAATTTACATCATTTTTATGATAGCCACACCATTCCAGGTTTATTGATTTTGTCATTTGCTTCATTACATTTAATGCAAACCTTTTGTATGGAATTATTCTGGTGCTGAGCTGGGCACGGAGGGGTCAGCGTGTGTAGTCTCTAGCCAAAACAGCATAGCAATATCATTTCAGGGCAGACTCCACGAATAAATACAGGTTGTAAATACCAGCAGAATAAAGTTTGCCTTCTCCCCTCGACCTTTCCAGTTGGACAAAGTTAAACCAGAACGTGAGGCATCTTTCCCCTCCACACACCCCGCTGGGTTTCAGCAGGACTCTGCAGCAGCGCAGGGCATGTCCCCAGTGCTGAGGGTCCGGAGGGGGGCTTGTGGCAGGGTGCGGGCGCCACGCAGCCCCTACAGTGCCGCCGTCTGCTGGGACTTGTCTGGCACGAGCAGCCCTGTGCAAAATGGGGAATTTGCCTCCAGCAAAGGGGCCTACAGGGAGTGCTGACCTGCTGCCTCCAAGAAGTTTTGAAGAGCCAGTGTGCTTTTTGGGTTTCAAGGCTGAGATACCACAGGTTTCTGCCATCTCAAGCTGTTTTACCATTTCATTGGGATTAAGTTTTGATTTTTTCATCTTGTAAATAGGCAGCAGTGTTTTTGGATTGTTGTTGGATTTTATTCACCTTTTAGGGTGAATAAAACTCCTTTAATTGTTAATGCTGCATCACTTTTCTGGATAGCACAATTGTTATTTTTTAAATTTATTTCTTTAAAAAAAAAAAAGTGATGAATAAAACAGTCCAAAACAGGTAGGTAGATGAATTAGTAGGAGTTTTTTTCCATGAGGCGATGACTTAGGTGCAAAAGTTAATTTCAGTAATTGATTGGGGAACTAGATTTCTTGCCTTGTTCTTCCTTGACCACAGAATAAGATGGATGTTCCCCCCTTCCTGACCCCACCTTAGAAAGGCTGCTCCTTGCCTATTGTCAGCACTCAGTTCAGCCGCAGCTTTCTGTGTGAGAGCAGAACTGGACATTCAAAACAACAGCAAAGCCTGTCTAGTTTCTTGCCACGTTCAAAGCCCAGGAGGGAAAGATTATGTTTCTCATTCAGTGATTCCGTCTGTTGTATGGCTTCACTGTAGTGCAGTTGGATGGCTCCATGAGATAAAGTGACCACAGGAGAACAAACTACTTGCTATTCAGTTCAATCTGAAATTGTTATGTCCTGAAAACATTTTGGAGGAGAAAAAAAAATGTAATGGCATAATTGTATTTTACAGTCTTTTAATCATAAATGGGTTTTATATGAACATATGTTCACCATGTTTATACAGCAAGTGGTATTATACAGTTCTTTTATGCAACTAACTTGCTGCATCACTCAAAAATTTCCTCTAAAGAAGCCGAGAACATGTAAATCACACAAGGATATTAAGAAGATCCAGTGAAGGATTCTTCTTTTCTTTTATTTAAAAAAGTAATGTTTGTGTTTGGGATCTGCAATGTTTACTTCCAATGTAAAAGGAGGATCTAATTCTAAGTGAAGCACAGAGGAAATCCTCAGACACTCAAATATTTGTTATGAGATTAATAAAAATAATGTAATGGTGATGATCTAGGTGTAAATCTGATAGTAGCATTAACAAAATACATCTGAGGTTGGCAATGATAAAAATCCTTTTGTTTAAGACCAGATGACATAAGGTGAAAGCAAGATAGTGGCATTGGAAAGGGCTGTTAGATGAAGGTCTCATTTGTACAGCTGATTTCTGCTACAGAATATCATTTTCCTCCACTTTTTTTCCTACCAAAAGCCTGTGGGATCTAATTTTGCTTTTGTTTACCCTTTGGTAGTCCCATAAATGTCACAGAAACAAATGAGAGAATTCTATCTTCGTGTGGAAGTAAACTCTGCTCCAGTCCTTTGTATTTTTTTAAAGCTCTTTTTTGAGGTATTTTTTCCAAGTCATTGAACAAAGGTACAGTAACGCTGTGATAATATTCATGCACAACTTGTCCCAGGTGCTATTTTCACACTTAGAATTTTTCTTCCTTTCTCTTGTTTTACCAGAAAAGGCGAGGATTTCTTAATCCTTCTTTTGAAGGAACATGACTTTCACTAGTGGTCAAGATTATTTCACTGTATAATTTTGGCTCAATATCCTGTGAGTCAGAAGTTGCTTATAAGACAGTTGTGATATGATGATACTAGAATACGAAATTATTACTTTCCCCTAAAAAAGAAGCCATAAATTAATTCTCATTTAAACAGCTAACCTGACGTGCTTGGATAGAGCTGTGACGTGGTGCCCAAGACTTGCTTAAGCAAATGGTTTGCAGAGATTCCTGTAAGCAGTTCTTGGTGCATTTCCAGGTGTATGATACATCCAATCTACTGCTCAGCACAGCAAAACATTGCTTTTTGGTAACGTTAAAAACTGCTTGCCCTGACATGGGAAAGGGACCCTTCTGCTTTTGAACATTTGTATTTGAACAAAGTTGAATTCTTCTTTCTGCTTTCTTTTGTGGCCTCTTAGTAGCCCCGTACACAAGTTTTACCCTCAAACCTGCTTTACTTTGTATTTAATTGATATGGTTAAGCTCAGCTCTTATGCAGCAGCACCTATGGGTTACGTCCTGCTTTTAAAACTGGACTTGCAGGGAAGATGACTGCAGCGAGGAGGTTGAGTTGGTTGCCTGAAGAACAGGGCTAGCAGTTGTCCGAACTGTTTTGCTGGGGGTTTGCTGGTGGTGGGGTGTTGGGTTGGGTTGTTTGTTTGTTTTCTGTTTGCTTTTTAGCTCTTTGCTCTGAACTCTTGGCTTTTCAAAGATGTGGCTCTCATGCTTCTCGTGGAGCAGCTGGAAAGCATAATTAAGGGTTAATGCTCAGGCACGGGGAGGTGGGGGGGTGAGCAGCGAGCTCTTGTCAATGAGTTAGGCAAGCTGCACTCTCAGCAGAATGACTGAGAAGGATGGGAGAAATGTGCTGTGAAGCCAAGGTTGCACAGGTATCCTCTTTGCCTACTTACAAAAGACTTGTTGCTTTGATTGCAAGGGAGAAAACTTGGGCTTTTCTCTGCCCATTTTATTTAAGTGCTTTCACATTTCAATATGAGTTAGACATTTGAGATTTTGTTTAAAGGGTCAGCTAAGGTAACTGGTATGCTCTTTTCATCCAAAATTGCTGCCTAATCTTACTTGGGAGTAAAAGTTTTCTTGCACAAGACTTCCTTTTTGTTATGGCAATCCTGGCAGAGGAAGCAGCTGTCTATGCTATGAATAGATTTATGGATTAATGTCAGGAAAAAAATAATAATAGAAAACCACCACTTAGCAAGAAAGTTTCAAAGCCATATGGATTAAGTTGAGTTTTAAGTCTCTGTTAATTGCTTCAGTTTTGTTAGGATTGTAGAATCATTATTCAGAGGCTAATAAGTAAATGTGAATGAACAGTTTAGACATGTAGCCATTTATTTTTAAGAAATCACAATGTCTGAAATGACCTGGAGGTTGTTGTTATTATTTTTGAATAGACATATTTTTCTTCAGAAAATAAAAACTAAGATATCTGCAGACAAAAATATTGAAGTCTATATCTTCTAGGGATTCTATATAAAAGCCTGCATCTGCAATATTTCCTGTTGAAGTAAGGTATAAGTAAGCTATAAAAATTAGCTGACCATATTTCTAATAATACGCCATCTCTCTCTTTCTCTCTTTTTTTCCCTCTTAAATTAGGAATATAGTTAGTTATTTCATGATGCTGTTTTTACCAGTTTTGAATCGAATGGAATAATTCTTTCACATTTGTGCTCATTAAAAATCCTGCTTTTATATTTAAATGATAACTTTTAAGTTAACTTACTAGAGCCTCTGGCAAGTCAGAATAAAGCCCTTTGGAGGCAACCTATCGTCCTGTTTTGGCAGTGCATGCTGTCTTGGAGATTGTGGTTATCCCTTGGTACTGGGATTTCAAAACCACAAAGTTTCAGATCCAGGGTCAGGTTATTCCGACAGTTAATCTCACCTAGCTAATAATGATCCAGTAGGAAAGATAAAAGAAAGACTTCGTTACCCAGCTATTTTTAAGTTCCATCCAAGAACCAAGCTTACATGTTGATATTGGGTACCAATAGGGTTTTTGATGATATTTTTACTTCCAAGTAGTGCAATTCAGTAAAGCATTACTGCTGTTATACATTTTACCTATATGTTTATAAATTTACTGTGTGACAGTAGGCACGTTATCAATAATTATCCATTGCAGTAAGTGACATTCAGCATGTCTGGTATAAACTCACTCTATTCTATCCTTTGTGTTAGTACTTTACATGTCCTGAGGCCAGAGAGGCATATTTTAATTTAGAAATTATGTAGGTAAGTGGAACTGGAAGCAGCACATTCAGTTCCTGAAATTTTATAAAACCTCATTGTGCTGCTGACAGCTGTGCATCTGCAGGGCGGATGAATAAATGTATTAAAGAGTGAGGCACTCCAGTAACAGCGATCATATAAATGCCAAAAATAGATGAATACCATTTGCTTTTGTGAATTAAATAAAATAGTCCTACAGTTTCACATAGGAGGAAAGAAATGCTCCGTGGTGAATATGTGGAAGACTTGTCACATATGCTCTGTGCCCTGTTCCTGCAGGATATATGGTAGTTCCACACTGATTTGGTAAAACATTGTTCAGAAAGTTAAAGATCTGCTTACAAAAACTGCAAAACTGCACGTAGTGATCCAAACATATTGGATGCTTATGGTTTGTATGGATATTCAAATAGGAACATTTGTTCCAAAATGCTTGTAAACATAAATCTGCAGGATGGATTGCTGTCCTTACCCTGGGTGATACACATTTCAAAGATGACGTAAATTTGGCTGGCTTGAAAACAATAAAACAAAATGGCTTTATTTTTGGCAACTGTGATACAGTTTGCTGTGTATTTCTGTAGCACTTTTCAAAGTATTTCAAACTTGATGTGATTGCTAGGTCCCGAGATGAGCAAGAGCAACAATATTTTTGGTTTCCATTTAATATATCAGGTCCTTTATTTGTTTTCCTTTCCTAACATCTTCTCTGGGTTTCCTTTTGATTGACTTTTCTTTAAAATTCTTTTTTTTTCTTTCTAGAAATTAGTTATTTTTTCCGAACGCTTCTTGTTCTGTATATGCCCTGTTAACTCTTTGAGGCTATTGTAATGTGCAGGCAAAGGCATTGTGGTGACTGTGTAGGTGAGTTTCACAAGTGCTCCAAATTTGGTGTAGATTTAGGCAGAGGGGTGGGTGGCAGAAGAGGACACAAGCCACAGAGGAATAGGTTTTGTGACACCTTCTTAAAAAGTGTCATGGGATGATTAACTTGAGCCTGGATAAACTACCAGAGGAAGGTGGATGGATCTTCAAATGCACATGTAACTGCCCAATGAACATTTCATTTCTGTGGGTGAGCTTGGTCAGTGCTGTTAAGGAGGAGTCACCTTTAGGCTAGCCTGGTCAGGACTCATGCAGATAGAAATGAGGTTTCCTCCCCCACAGACTTCACCATGTAACAGACAGGGCAAGACAACACAATGCTCACATCTGAATCAAAAAGTTCTGCATTTGGAGAAGAAAGTTCAGCAGTTAAAGCTGAGTGAATTAGAATTTCTCACCTAAACTTGCCCATATGTTTATCCAGTATTGATTACAAGTCAGCCGCAGGTCTGACTTGCGAAATGAGGTACTTTGCTAAGAAATGACAGTGAGGAAGGCACTTAAAAACCAAGGATAAGGAAGTTGCATGTGCAGCAAAGCAAATGCCAGAGAAAAAATCTCAAATATTTTTATAGTATCCATTGCCAGCAGTGCTTTATACCTTAAGACTTAAGAGTACAGTTATATGATGTACTTGGATCTTCTTCCTCTTTTTCAGCAGGCATGAGATGTCCCAGAGTAAGCTGTAATCAGAGTAAGGAGTCAGAATTTGGAGCTCCATGTGGACCTCAGCCATTTAGGAGCATTTGCAAGTAGCAACCCAAATCTCTGACTTTGCTAATGCCCAGACAGGTAGGCAGTGAACAAGAGAAAGCTGTAGCTAAGCCAGGTGGCTGCTTGTCTTAATGTAATTGAAAACTTATTTTTCATTGGTTACTTTTAGTGGCCTACAACATTGGTTATTTTTAGTGGCCTTTATTTATTAGAATAAAGTTCATGTCTCAAAAGCAGACATGCTGCTGTCTGGTCAATATAAAAGGGAAGACTGGTGGAGGCATAAAAAAGGGGTAAAAAACAACCTGGAAGCAGACCACCCCACATGCTCTTCATCGTCTGAAGAACCACTTACTTATCCTAAAATCAAAGCCTACAACTGTATTAAAGGTGAAATGGCCTGCCCTTTGTAGCTCTGTAGGAAAGGTTCTGAGCCTATGCTAAGCAGGATCAGTACTGGAAGCCTCTACCAGAGTGTTTTAAAACTAATGCAGCATCTTGAAATATGTAGTGTTCATTGACCATGCTCCAGTGAGTATGAGGTTAGTTCTTATTCTGGCACTTCTTAAATGTTGAAGAACTGAGCGCAACCATGACTAAATTAATAAATAGATAAAAAGGCACCTAAAACTCGAAATAAGGCACTGAGACACTCAAAGCTGTTCATCCCCCTCCAGGATTAAATGGCCATTTTTGTTTTAAAGCATTGTGATGAACCAACATCTCTTACCAAAATATTTTGTAATAACAGTCTAGAGGTTTTATTACAAAAGATCTGATTTAAAGCTTTGTTGGTGTATTATTCTAAGGTACTACAGTTCATAAACGCAAGATGTTCATTGTTTGGGTATTCATCCAGCTGTTAATATTCATTTCCAAATTTAAATTAAAACACAAGAATCTCTACCGTTTTGCCCAAATTTAGCAGCCATGTGACAAGGTCAACACATTGCTGTGACTTCATTCACATCTCTTACTATTATTTACTCCTAATTTTTGTCTGAAGATCTGGAAAACATTTTTTAAGTTATTCTATGACCGCAGGTGATAGAATTAATCTAACGTAATATGTGATATTAAAGGGGCTGGTTGTCTGGAGATCAAATGTCAAGATTCCTTTTTGCTCTTACATCTCCCTAACTGTGTACAAGAGGTGCTTCTGGTGTCTGGCCCTTGAGTGACTTTACCTTCTCTTAATTGCTAAGGTCTATCGCATTTGCTCTCTGCCATAGCTTCTGTCTCATCATGTAATTTTCATGTTTGCTTAAAAAAAAAGTCCGAGCCTTTTAAAGACATGAGAGCCCTAGTTTTCCTCTCAAAGCTGCATTTAGTAAATTATTAACGATGAGGATGTGTAAACACTCAAACATCAGATTTAACAAGATTTTTGCTAAGCACTCCTTGCTGTTACACCCAGCCGTTATTCTAGCAATGTATGACATATGTGGGCATTTTTAGCCCCCCTCCCGGTGCTGCTGTAGCTCTCGCAGAAGGCAGCCGGGCAGGAGGCTGGGAAGCCCTCAGTGGTGTCTGGAGCACGGTGAGCAGCAGCCTTGTCCCTTGCATCCAGGACATCCCCTCTCCTGCACTGTGGAGAACCAGCAGGGCAGTGACCCTCCCTTGGTGCTTCACTTTCTAGAATTTCCTGCAGTCCTCTGAAGCTGAGTCCTGCTGAAGCTGAGTTTTTAGAAATATTGATAGCCCCAAACAAGTTTTGTGTCTCTGACAAATGACAGCTGATATCGCATTAAGGGATGATGCACCCTGTGTCTCTCATTTTTAAAAGTTTTGGTTCTGTAATGGATTTGTTGCTATATGGAACACACGCACAGAGTCTTTTTCAAGGAAATAAACCCCAAACCCCCGCTGCATGCTGCTATATTGATCTGCTCTAACAACTAGCCTGTGGAGGCTTATTTGTTTTTCCTTCGAAATGAGCATGACTTACGCAGTATTAGCTCCATAGAAGTAAAACCACGATGTACGTGAGCCTATGTAAAGCTCGGTCCTGTGTATAATGCCCATCGTGGCAGGTGCCCCAGGCAGCAGGGCCATCGGGGCTGCCCATGGTGGCACCGTGGTGGTGTCCCTGTCCTCCGGGAAGGAGGCACAGCAGCCTCTGTGTCCCCCCAGCACTGCCGGCTCACAGAAGGGAAGAGGTTTGAGGTCTGGTCGTGAGTGATGGCCACCATCAGAGGTAACTTCCAGCCCTTATTGCAGGCCAGGGACAGAAGGCAGCAGCTACTTATTGATCCTATTTCACCTGCAGCATTTAGGTGGATGCTCACCTTCTGCATCCCCTCTACGCCGTGCTCTTACGTTTCAAAGTTCTGATTATTTAAATAAAATTTCCCTGTATTTTTTTCTCTATAAATGCCTTGGTTTCAGATTTTCCACAGTTTCATATTAAAATTTTAATGGTGTGATTCCCTATTAATATTCCTAATACAATTCCCTAGTTTGGTTTGTTATCAATAGGGTGAATGATTAGTAACACCTTGGGATTAGAGCTTTTCTTTATGTGTGGTATTTGATCCTCGTGAACCTGAAAATAACAATGAATAGAACAAAGATGTAAGTAAGTGGAAACCTTTCAATAATGTAAAAACTACTACAGTTACTACAGTAAATAACTTTCATATTCTCTAACACCCATTTTATCTTCCTCATTTCTTCCCCTTTTCCCCTTTGGGGCGATGGCAGAGGAGAACAACAGATGGTTATCAGTCAAGAGTAACTAGGGAAACCACAAAACCTGCCCCAATTGCTATGGAGACAGCCATTTATGTGCTTGGTATGCACTATTTGTTACATCAGCAACCAGAAATAGGGTTTTTTGTTTTAATTGTTCTAAAGCCCCTGATATTGAAAGGAAATCTTGGTTCTGTGTGTATTTATACTTGCGGCAAGAGGCAGGACTCAACCTGTTCATTTGTTACCTCAATTTTACATTAATATCATCTCTGGTTTTTTGACAGCAACATTTTGAATTGAGTTAAATAATGAAACTTAGACCAAGTGCTTCATACTTTCAAACAGTCTGCAGAGTAAATGTTTATAAGGAATTCCCCTCCCCGATATTCCTCCCTCCTTATTTAACAGCCTGGCAGCATGGCTCTGGGTATGACCGAAGACTGGGAACATGACTGTGCCCGATTATTTCATGCAGACAAGTTGTTTTTGCCCAATGCTTCCACCACAGCTTTTGGTAAAACCACATCTCTTTTTTTTCTTTTTTTTCTTTCCTTTTTTTTTTTTTTAATGGAATTTTGGAACACTTATTAAAATCCCAGAGGGAGATTTCAGCTGGATCACTGCAGCTCTGTTATCTGTGTTTCACACCACCAATTTACTCCACTTGGGAATTATTTTAACACTGAATTTAATGTATCAATTCCTCAAATTTTATAATACAAGAAAGCTTTTATAAAATGTTTTTAGTAATGCTTCAGTAAAGAGTACAAATTGTAAATGGAAAACGCATTAAAAGCTACTTTGAAATAACTTTATATTATTTCAGTTTAATTGAATTTAGTATTAGTACAGACTACCATCTATTACCACTTACAGTGCATTCATTATCGACTTAAGGATAAGTTCTTTAGCTTGGTTTGTGAGAAATTCTACAGAGATGTATCAAGTGGCTTTTTTATTATTATTTTTATTTTTAACATTTTCAAAGGTATGTAAGGAATGGCTTGGAGACTGGATAATAAATGTTGTAGAGTGCCCATCTAATTCTTACAATTTATTGAACAGCCTCTTTAATACTAGGGTACAAATATTATGGGACAGTGATTGCACAGACCCAGCAGTTTCTATTGGAAAAAAAAATGGAGAAGGTTTAAGGAAAATGTTATTTCCAAAGGAAATTGAGGTTCCTTTGGATACTTAATTAAAAAAATCCATTTTCTTCTAACTACAGTTCAATAAGTATTTACCTTCCTTTGTATTGGCTATTGAAAAATCATCTGTTTTAAATATTTTTGTAAGGCAATGCATTTAACACGGACACTTAAATACGCGGTAGAAGATTTTATTAACCAGGAAATGCTCAGTCTCAGATCTATAACAGTAGTAATCTCTGATCTGTAACAGTGGAACTTTCTTAAATACGCAATTAGTCGATGAGCACTTATGTTAAACGTCTAAAATATGAGAAATCTGACAAGTATTTATCATACTACCTGTTAAGGCAGGCTTTTATTTAAATATTTAACTAGATTCTGAACAAAATATATAAAGAAGTTATACTAATTAAACTAATATCACTGTGTAATTAAAAACTAGCTTAACATTTGATCTCTGCAGTGGCCTCAGTATTGTTTGTAACTGAAAGCAAGAAAAACAAGAATACAACGCTCTCTGAAGCAAAGTACAAACCACTGATCATAAAGCTTGGTGTTGTGAAGTGCTCAGTGTTCGATACTTGGAGGACGTCTTCATGTATCTGTGTGTGGCAAATTGCAGAAAAGGCAGTGTAAGCTCTTACATATGGCATCAGGTTACTTAGTGTTATATGAATAACGATTGCCAGTAATATATAAATATAGGTTTCTAAACAGTTGCTAACTTTTAATGTTAGTAACAGATAATTTCAGGTTTGGAAATTCTCATTCTGAATGAATTCAATTTGTTCATTATAATATTTTATAACAGTTTTGGTTTTAATCTTAAGTCCAGTATCATGATAAAAGTTACATTAGTTTTATTATTGATTTTTCTCTCTCAAATGTAATTGAAAACAGAAGTATCGTTGTGAAAAAAAAAAATCCAAATCATTTTATTTAAAGGCTTATTTGAAATGGCAAACCCATATCAACATTTTAAAATCTTATTCCTTCCAAATGTTCTTTGAAATTTAACTCTCCAGTATGATAGATAACATAGAAATCTAAAAGGATAAGCCAGAGTTATAGTCTGTCAGAGGGAACTGTCTTTTAAACAGTTAACGTAGTGTCTTGACTAAGCCATAGAATTTCTTGTGATGTAAATCGGTTACAATGCAGCATTAGTTTTCATTTCATAGAAAGGTGATGTCTCCATTTTTAGCTTTATTTTTTTTTCTTTATAACATAAATTTTAAAGACAGATGATGATCTGTTGCATGCAATTTAGTCACATAATCTTCATGTTTTTAATAAAAACTGAGACTGGCAATGGAGTCACGGGGCCATACATATGGCATTATGTATTATAACTATCATATAAAAGATGCCTTTTTCTCCAAACAGTTTGGTACATTCTAACATTATTTGCAAGCATTTGTCACACTTCACCTAAATCCCATATACCCACTAAATATTTTCCTTGCTCATGTGTTTTGCTCTGCTCTCCGAGGTTTTCTGGTGTTGCTCTTTGTAGCTGTTAGCATTGTCTAGTTGCTAATTGCCTGTCACGGAGATCTCGGATCCTTGGAGCCTCCTGGGTGAGGTCAGAGGAGGTAATTCAATCACGCGTGTGCTGCTGGCTTTCCCAAGCGGGGATCTCAGCTCACTGACGTTGGAGCAAGAGCCCTTTTGACAACGTCACTGAGCCCAAGTCTGGTGCTTTGTGTCTAACACATGAGGGATTCAGCATTGAAATCCAAACATGTGCTGTCACCCAAATAAAAGCCAGTGTCCATCTAACCTGGCAAAAACTTTGAAATTCAAAGTTTGGCGGCATTTTCTTGTTCACACCTTTCTTATAGCTCTTATAATATGTCATTCCTACTCTGTGGCTATCACACAGCTCCATCTTTGCAGTTTCATTCATTGTAGAAGCCTCTTCAAACTTTTTCAGCATGAGAACATGTATTTTCTTCAGAGGCAATCGAATCATTTGATAGTTATAGATAAAGCCTGAGATCAGTGCTTTATTCTTGCAAAAGGCAGGAGCAAGCAGAGGAATAAAAGGTGACTTTGTCCATTGCAAAATTGTGTCTAAAATCCGAGCAAGTGTCATCTTAACTTTTTTTTTTTTCTTTTTAACAATTGCATTACACCATTAAATGCATAACAGATTGTAATGTTGAGGAGAAAAAGATCTTTTAGAAAAAGGATGAACACTGAGAAATAGAGGTGATGTTTAAATCTGAATAAATGCTTCTGTTGGCTGAGGCCAGTTTTGAAATCAACCTGAGACCGGCATAGCGTTCCTGATTTCAGGTAATGGTGCTAACGGGGTGTGGATGCCCCGTGCAGAAGGCAGCAAGGAAAAGAAACCAGAGGAGTGTAACATGTTCTTCAAGGAAATGTACGTGCTAGCTGTTCTTGAATACCGATTTTTTAATTTTTCTAAAGTTGAATTTTTATACTCTCTGCATATGATTAGTGTTACTCAGATAAGATGTTCTCCGAGGGGTGGTGGGCATGTCTGTTCTGTATTGAAGAGCTGCACGCAGAGCATGCCTGCTTTGAGTATATGGTCTGTCTGCTAGCCCACGTCATGGGCTTTTTATTTTGTCTTCAGAGATACAAAAGGATCTGTTCAACACCTATCTATGGCTTTCTGTAAGGCTGTACCTGAAGTTTCCCAACTTTAAACTAATACATTGTCTTGCAAGGAAGACATTGTTTAGACTTTGAATTCTCAAATCCCCAGTCTCTGCTTAACCACTCACTGGGCTGCTATGTGAATGCAAAGAAATAGAATTTCCATTTTTGCACATAGAGAAATAATGGGGAGGTGAAGGGTCTTAAATACTGTCATGCTTAATTTTAAGACAGCTAATAGTTGCGTTCCTTTTGGGAAGAAATTCTCATGCTTAGAGTTAAACACAGATGTGAATGTCAGGGCGTGATAGATATCAGGAGACAGAAGCTGTCTGCTATCAAGAAGTGCTAAGCATGTGGAGGCCTCCCAGAGACTGTGCAGATTTAGTTTATGGGGCACACAGAATTAGACTGCGTTGAATGTAAAGTGACGTCTCTAATGAATATTTTCCAAATTTACTGAACATCCTAAGTGCATGTCTTCTGTCGTGTCTAGAGGTTTCCCTTACAGTGGTCCTGTGCATTAATCACATGGGCTAAACTTCGTTGTTAGTGTTAGCATGACGGGACCTATAGAAATATGATTAAGATTGTCATTATGCATTTTCAACAAAAATCAATCTATAAGAGTAGCATTTTTTTAAAGAAAGCAACACACCACATATGAAGCTTTTTAATAGAAGGCTTTGTGACTAGCATGCTGGGTTTATTTGCTTGCTTTAGTGTATCTGGCAGAAAAATCAATATTACAGTGTAACTCAGATAAAAATAGGCAATATATAGTACTTCCCATAGAAGAAAAGAGAGAGGTGGTTCTCAAGTTGCTCCTGCTTTCTCTTCATCTTGCTAGTATGTGCCAACTTTATGCTTAATAAAGTATGCTTAATAAAGCCAACTGAAGTGTACAGTACTTAGTCATGCAACCAGCATTATATTTAACTCATTTGAAGCTTATTCCTGAATCCACCATCTTTTCCATTTGAGCAACAAATTTTTAACAACCCACACAATTAAACATTGATTGCATAAAAAGTCACTCTACAGCCACTTTGTTTTGCCAGCAGTCAAAATTATATAGATAGTACGATCTTTGCAGGGTGGTGGGAGAGGCAGAGAGGACATAAAGAAATAAGTGTTTATATAGTTGTATAGATACATATATACAATACACATGAGCTGTCACGCTAAAAAATATCCCTTTGGGGGATTTTAAATTCTGGTATTGGTCAGTGTAGGCGACATTGCTGAAAGTTTTGCTAAATTCAGCATGTTCTCTGAAGTTATGAGAGCTATGAGAAACCTTAGCTGCCTTTATGCTTGCTAAGCTTTTTAGTAGACCTTGTAGTCTGTATGGTATTTCATGTACTTAAAATGATAAAGAAAATGATGTTCATTGACAGCAAACCAAGGATAACTTTCCTATAGTCTTCAGACACAACCATATCCTATATACTCAGTGTTAGTGGATTAAATTCAGTCTGTATAGGGATGTGTAAAGATTATATCCAACGTGGCTATTTTTAAACCTTTGGATTGCCTTGTGCTTTTTACCCCAAAAGAGATTTCTGTTTGTTTTCATTGTTTTGTAATTATACTGTAGTGCTCTGCCTGTGCTTTGCTGTTGTGCAGCAAGAAAGTTGTTGTGACGAATGTTTATTTAGTCCAAAGTTAAGGTACAGCAAATTGGAAGAAGTTGGCAAAACTATGGAAATATATTATGTATACGTGTAATATATTTGCTACCTGCGTATGTATAGTTATTGTTTTGTAACAGCAACTAGAAACTGCAGTGCAATCTCTGTATCTTTGTTCATGATACTTTACACAAACAGGACAAATGATCCCAGCCTCACCAATCTGAAGTTTATACTAAGCAAATCACAGCTACAGAATCAGGAGCTTGCATTATATATATATATATATATTTATTTATTTATTTTAAATTTATTTTATGAAGTGCGGACATTGTACTTACACATGAGTAGGTACATAATTGTATTTCTTTAAGCGTAAAATTTAAGGGATCAGATGTTAAAAAATGTAATCACTGAATTTTAAATTACAACTTACAATTTTAATTTTCTAAGCAAGAAAGGCAGATGTAGCTGTACTGCTGTATCCACGTATATTGTAAAATATATTTAAATTGTGCGTATGTAGGGAAACAAATGAGAGAACTCCACATTCCAAATATTAAATTACACATTTTGAAGCAGAATAGTGTTTTAAGTGTATGTGCGTATAATGCTTCCTGTCGCTGGGCTGCTCTCCCTGATGGAGTTAGACAGACCCTGCATTTAGTCAGAAATCTTTCAATAGAATGGGCTACCAGATGGGACCAGTAACAATGCAGAGAGGCATCGAACCACCACAGACATTTGGTGCTTAGAATAATAAAAAGACTATAAAATTAGATTAGTTGAGTCTAATTTGGAATTGGTATATTCCCTATGCACTCTCACAGCTCTCAGGCAGATAAAGCCTGGAGATTTAGTACTGTCAGGACAGAGGACTCCAACTTCCAGTAAAAGAAGAAAAGGCATTCTGGGAGGTCACGGAGGGCAACACAGTGACCTCCAATGATTTACAGGCCTTTAGCTTAATGAAATTGTTTCAGTGACATGACGGTAAAAGCTCATAATGGATTGGATGCCCTAATGTAATGAAATTACTCCCTTCTGCCTTTAAAAAAAAAAAAAAAAAAAAAGGCGCAATTAATATTTACTGAGACCTGACAGGCTTCAGTGTGCGGTAGCGTGCAGCGCTGTCAGCCAGCAGTGCCAGAGCCGGAGCAGCGTGGCAGGCTGAGCAGCCCTGCGCCGGGGCGGCGAGCAGGCGCTGTGAGGAGGTGGAGGGACCCCTCGGGGCCGGGGAAGCCCCCCACCCGGCTCTCCAAGGCAGCTCTGCCCACACCGGCCAGCCTTCATCCTCTCCCTTCCTTTCTGCAGGCAACTGGACAACAACCAGATCAGCTGCATCGAAGATGGAGCCTTCCGAGCCCTGCGCGACCTGGAGATCCTGTGAGTTGACTTGGCGCTTTGCTGGGGCGGCGGGGGGTGCCTCTCCCCGGGCTGCGGTGCCAGGGGGAATCCAGGGGCTTAATCCACTGCCCTCCCACCGGTGGGATAGGTAGCGGAGTGAAATGTCACGCTAATTAAACCACAGTAGATGACTTGTCTGTTACCGCTCCCAAGGAGCGGGGAAATTGCTGCTCTCGCTGCTGCATGGAGCAGATGGGGTTCAGCAGTATGCAAAGTGCGTGCGATGTGCACTCTGCAGCCAACACCAGCCCAGGTCTGCGTAATGTTGCGTAGCAGACGGGTAGCAGGTTCGGAGGGAGCAATGTTATGAGGTATCTGACAACTGACCTAGACAAAAAGCTGTTTAAAAGGTGTTTGGTATGTAAGAGGGAGGAGAGACTGGGGCTTGGCAGGATTGTTCAGTGCAGTCATTGGCTTTTGGGGAGGATCCTGCTCCGAGGGCTGAAATAACACCACGTTGTACTCTTCCAGTGCCACAAACTTTACACATTGGCTGTTAAAGCTGCAGCACAGTTGATTAAAAAAAAAAAAAAAAAAGACAGTGGAATCTGACTGTAACCGAGAAAAACTGCTTTAGATATAGAGCACTGCTGTTGTAATGTAAAATCCAATATTACCCAGAACTCAGTATCAGAGCAGATAATTTCCTTATTACTAACAGGTACTTGTTCACATAAAGAGACCTCTTCTGGGACATAGTTGGACCATATGAACTGATATAAAGCTTTTCCTGTTACCTGAAAGTTAACACTGCAGAGCTGCAAGCATTAATACATCTGAAAGCACTCAGTCCTATGCCAGAAAGGAATGGTGGCAGTGGGTCTAGGGGACAGGAACACTCCTGAGGAACACTCTTCACATCTGGAGTGAAGTTAATGCTGGTGCAGCACTGAAATGGCCTACACTTAAATACAGTAGGCAAGGCCCGCTCAGACTGCTGACAAGGTTGCCCTCAAGTTCAGTGGTATGAAACAGCAAATGGTAGGTGGTTAAAGGCTGCACCTGCTTCGTGCAGCCCTGGCAGCTGCAGATTCATCAGACTCAATGCATCGCCTTTGGCGTCTGAGAACAGGCGATACAACAGGCTTTACGAGTGGCAATGTGCCATAAACCAAAGTTGTGTTTTTTTTAACATGCATGTGATAATACTGTGAAGTCTTCCCCAAGGGCTGTAGCCACCTTGGACTGATGCTCAAAGGATTTTTGCCATCGGCAGCAGCAGAAGCAAGTTCAGTTTGCTGAGAGACCTAGGAGTGGTGTCTGTGCCTGTCTGTCTGTCGTAATCATCCGAGACAGCCGTGGTCCCTCTCCCTCCCAAGCTGGGACGTTGTTATTGATCATATACTGTGTGTTGCTCACATTGAGCTAACAGAGGTATCTGAAGAGTTTCTTACATGGGAGCTTACATTATCGAGTATTGTTTGAATTCTATATTAATAGCCCTTTCAAGGAAAAGCAGTGAGTTGCCATTATAAAGTTTTACTTGTCTGTGTGGTAAAAGAGTCCACTGTGTGGTGGAAAAAAAGGAAGAAAGGAGAAAAAAAAAACCCTATATGTTCTCTGCAGTGGGAGAATCAGTCCTCCACTGACACTAGACTGTGCTATAACTTCTGCTACAGTAGACTGGACATAAATGGAATCTTTTTTTTTTTTTTTTGTAGTATACCAAGTTCTGCAGGCTCTGAAAAAGCTGCTGAAAATGCATTGCTTTTCCCCAGGATGTTGAATTAGTTTAGTGGTTAATTCTACACCAGGTATTTGTGGGTGGGAGAAGAGGAAGATTTCTTTCCACTGTATAAAGTACATCATATTCAATTCTTTAATGCATTTTTAATTTTCATCACAGGCATACTGCTACAAGACAGATCAATCCTAATTCTAAAAAATTAGAAAATAGGATTGATAATATCTATTTCTAAAGTTAGTTTTCTCTCAGTCACGTAATTTGAGTTGTATACTTCAAACTTCATTTGATTTTTTTTTTCTTCAAATAAAGTTTTAGCATTTAAATATCTAACAAAATACATTTGCTTAATGCCTCCTGGGATATCATATCTTTAGTTATAAAACAGTCATAAATGTAAAAAAAAAAAAAAAAAAAAAAAAAAAAAAAGGAAAAGAAAAAAGTTAAATCATTTTTAACCATCAAAGAATATTATCAAGTGAAACCAAAGGACTTCAAGATAACATTTCAGAGCAGAGTTTGCCACTGTATATTTTATGCAAATATATTTATATATTTTAACTCATAATGCAATATGTAGAAAATATTTAATTATTCTGAAAAAAAAGTAATTATCTGTTTGAACAGCTTGCAAAGGTACCAAATTATTTACTTCTTTAACTTACTGAAATCTTGTGACCTTTTTGATATCAAACATTTACATTTCTGCATCTTTTCTCTACCTACCCGTCTGTCTACAGAATTCTAAATTTCTGTAGATTACTTGGGGCAGAGACAAAATGCTTAGTGGTACCCAGAAATTAAATTAACACTTAACCTTAAAAACATTTTGGTTTCTGGATTGCATTCTTCATTCAACTTGAATTCATCAAAAAATATGACTGTAAGGAGTTTGGTGATTTGGTAGATGTAGGAATGGAAAGAAATTGTGCAATTATCCTCCAAATCACAGAGCACTCCATGGTCCGTGTTATTTATTTCTGCTTGTCAAGCAAGCTGTCTTCATGTACTGCTTTTATTTTCTTTTTAAAAGTGATAAGTTTCTATCCCAACAAACAGCACTGAGGCAGAGATGAAAACATTACTGAAATTCATTACTAATGCCAGTCCTTTAAACAGCGCACTGTGCTGCTGACTTCATATGGAGCTTGGATCAGACCCCGGCACTGACTGTGGCTCCCAGTACCAGCAGTCTTTTGATCACGTCTCTGTGTATGAGCTTCAGTGTTTCAGGGGCCCCAAAAAGTGCCCCTGATCCTGTGATCTGACATCTTTAGACCATAATACAGATGCACAGTGCTGCTGGTGACTGCGAGTTTGGATTAAAAAGCTGTGAAAATGTTGCGAACTCAGTGCTTTGGTGCCTTCTGTTGATTGTCTTTGCCCCTGCAGCAAGGTGAAGATAATGTCTGAGAAATGACACACAACTGACAGCTTACTTAAGCATTGTTTCTTTGTAGCTTTGGATTGAGGCTGCTTTTGTTCATTTTTGCATCAGACTTTCTGTACTGCTTCCCCTAAAGATTTGTTTCTGTTGACAAGGTAGGGTTTTTCTTGTTGACATCCCTCCTTTCTCCCTTTTTGTAAGATGGTAAAACATACTTCCTTGGGTTTGTTCTTGCATTTCAAGAGATAGGAAGGTGTGTGCAACCGCTAATATAGCAATAACATATGGCAGTGTCATGTATTTTTAAAGGAGTGATGCAAGTTATTGATTAACTTATGACCTGTTGGAATAGCAATGTGCACAAAAGTTGAAGAAAATTGGTGAGAAACTTTCACTAACCGTTGTTTTTAGTAGAAGGTTTTCTGCTCTGTTTAATTTTTAGTTGTGTCCTCTGGCAATACCTGGCAATAACAGTGTTATTGAGAAATATTTATTACTGTAGCTGTAAGCGAGTTACGATTATTTACCAAAAAAAAAAAAGAAAAAACCTTCAAAATAATTGTCCACTATTCCCTATGGGGTGTGGCAATAAGACATACCCTTTATAGATTACAAATGTGTTACACCATAGCTTCATATCCAAATGTTCAACCATACAATGCATAGGAGATAAAACTATTTCAGAGTTCAGAATTTCACCTTCAGTCTCATTGGATATATAAATAAAAGGAATTAATTTCAAGATGATTTGAAAAGCCCAGTCAAACGGGATAAACCATTATGATGGAGCAAATGATCATGCTGCTGTCGTTAGTCTGTAAGTGCTGAACAATACTTCATTCTTAGGATCCATTTCTCAGCAAGATACAGAACTCAATGTAGCAAAAAAAACCTTTTTATTTATTTATTTATTTCTAATGGAATAGGTTGGAAACTGTGTGGTGACATGGTAGTAGTGCCATGTGGACAGGATAGAAAGAATTATGAGTCATTGTTGGCAACTTACCTGGAGCATTTTCCTTGTTTTACATTGTAAAAGCTGCTTTTCCTCCTACTTTAAGATGATAGCTAATAGAGACGGAAGCTTGAACATGTTTTATTCATTGCATTTTTTTCTGGGGAAAAAAAATAAATAAATAATCCTAAACCAAAAGATGTTATCGAATCGAGCTAATATGAAGAGGATTGTTGATATAATTTTGTTAAAGAAGGTAAATGTGTTCTGACTTTACAGATCTAGCATTGAATAACTTAGGGTTTTGCTTGTTGTTAGTTGTGTTAGTTGTAGGTCTTACACATCTCACAGCCTTAAAAAATCCTCTTTCCTGAGCTTCACCTGCTTTTTGATATGAATGAGCACTGACTGCCATTAAGAGTCTAGCAACAAAATATGCATGCAAGAATCCACCATTCAACTCTGAGCAGTCTAGTGTGAAAAATCGTGATAATTCATGCACAAGTAATACTGAAGAAGTACAAGCACAGTCACCCAAATATCCACGACAGTTTGAAACCATAACTTTAATTCCAAATGAGCCCTAAATATTTTATCTTAAAAAAAAAAAAAAAGGTAAGAATAAATGAAAACACTCCACCCACCCTTCCATCTCTGAAATCTTAACATAAAACTAATAATAGTTGAACCTAGAAACTGCAGTTGCTATATCAGCATTTGAGTATATCCTTTTTTCCACAAAGTGCTTCTGTCTTGCTTGTTGAATGCCTCCGCGATAAATGCCCAGGAGCACGCAGTGCTACATGCTGTTTTCTTTCAAACTCTAATTCAGCACCGAGTTGTGTTGCGTGGGACACATCCGTTCTGCCATCCAGACTGGTGGTCTGCATCCCCCAGTTCTTCTGTATGTTGGGTAAAGCATCCATTCCTAGCAAGTATTTTACAAATGCACTATGGTTACTCATGCTTTCATTTTTCAATCCCATGCATTCCTGTTATAAAGGATTGAGTTTCATAAAAAATTTAGTAATATTTGAAATTTCACATAGAGTTGCTATGGATGCATGAGCTTATAAAACACCGCTTTTTTGTCCTAACAAACTTTTAAGAACTTTTATGAAAATTAATTGTTATTTTCTGTTACAGCCAGGATTTAATTGTTTCCTATGGCTGTCATCTGTACACTGAACATCCAGTTATACGATCAGTTTTGCTTATTTGCAAAATGTTATTCTGGGCATGTCTTCACTAGATAGAAGATTTTCATTTGCCTTCCCAACCTGGAGAGTCAGGGAGCTAAAGTCATGACATAATTCTAAATATATGAGATGTCATTGCTTAATGAAAGCCTGAAAATGCCACACAAATGTGATTTCCTCCTCTATTTTGCTGGAAATTATGATAGGTTGAGGCAATCAGGATCAAATCTGAACTCTGTAAATTCCTATAACTGATACCAAAATACCTAAATACAATAACGAAAATGATATTTCTACTAAAAAAGTTGTGCATAGCTGCTTTACATATTAATACTTGAGTACATTAAAATTGGAATGATTAGCCTTTTTTTTTAAACTTGAGGATATATGTTATTTTAAATGTATGTAAATTAATAAAAATTAATTAAAAATCTTTAGTTATTTCATCAGTCAGCATGTGCATAGTGTGTGTGTGATAAAAACAAAACTGGAGTAGTTATTGGCAGCGTATGAGTAATTGAATTGTCTACCCATTAGTTGAAATTCCCAAAACACAGAACAGAGCTTGGATTTTCTAAGATTATCCCCATTTTCTGTGCACAGGTTGTATTGCAGAATGTCAGGTTATGTCAGAGGAAGAATAAGTCAGTTTGGCAATTGAGAAAGGGTGCACCCCGAGCATAGAGGTATCAGTGGACAAATGATAATTTTCTTTTTTTCTTTACTCCATTCCTCATTCAACTGTCCAGTAGTTTACATCCTTCCCATTTTTCCTGGCTCCTGTATCATTAATAATCTTTAAGGGAATGAGAAATGCTCCCGAATACTGCTGTTACTCTTTTAAGTTTTCTGTTATATAAATCAGTTGGCAATGAGATTAACTACAGAAAGGCTTTTTTCTGGAGAACTTTTTAGAGAGCTACTGAACCCCAATGGACCCTGGTGAAATGAGATAAATAGTTAGCATGAATAGACAGAGGAAAGATGGGGTACTCACACAGTTGCTTGATAAGGAATGTTTTTATTTGCTGATATATTTCTGTGGGAGATCTGGCATCACTGCTCAAGATATGGAAATGAAATCCGAGATAACCTCTGTTCTACAACTTATTACAAAATGTGAGGTTGGAAGTAGAGCATGGTGAAAGGAACACTATCCAGATGGCACCATGGTGACAGGCTTTATATCAAAGACCAGCTGAGATAAAATAAGAGCAGGCAATTGAGGCCCTCTGAAAATCAGTGATGCCTGTTACAGATGTAATGTAACTCTCTCTTTATGGGGGGAATATATTTGCATAAATTCATTGATCAGTGATTTTTCTAATCCTGTAGTGTTCCAGACATGTCTCAGCAAATTGATGAACATTTTTATCAGTCCTCAGTGTGGGTGCCATATTATATTATATATTGAGAAAATATGTTTTTCTCTCCTGGAACATATGCAGTATTTGAATGCTGTGCTCATTTTCCTTTCCTGCTCCCATTAGGTTGGAGGTTGTTTTTTTTTTTTTCCTTTAAGAATAGCCTGGAGCCCTGCAGGCTGCAGAACTTATCAAGATAAGAGCAGCGCCAGGTTAGAATTATTAGTTTCATGAATCACTGACCAATGTGCTTTTTGAGAAAGCCCAGGTTTATAGCTCGCATAGTGTAAATCCTTTACTGGCACTGCAATCACTGCGCTGAGAGACTCCGAAGTCAAAAATCCCTGAGACACAGGGATTTCTGGCAAACCTTTTTTCCATGGTATTAATTGTTTCATTTGTATGCTCTGCTCATCTTGTGACCTGCCCTACCTCCCCTTTGACTAATATAGTTTCTTCGTCAGTAATATAGAAGATGTAGAACAAGTATTTTGCCTGTTGAAAGTCAAATGAATGTGAATGACTTGATCCTGGGGACACTCAACTGTATATTTAATGCAGACATACAGCTGAACACCTTATCCAAAAGCTAAGCTGAAGGCTGAGATGGGAATAAAGCTCCTTGCAGATGAAGTTGAGCTGATGATGGAGTTATGAGGGGAAGTAATACGTTCAAAGTAGATGAGTAGTCACTTTATGCCATGATTCACAATTCACTGTTTGTGACTCCCCAAACAAGCTGGATGTAATCCGACTGGCATTAATAAGGTCTTTTTTGGTTGGGAGAGGAGGCTGCATGCCCGTGTGGCCGAGGCTTTGGTGTTATCAACACCCAATACACCAGGATGTCCTCAGCCCTTCTGTGACACCAAGTCCAAAGCTGGTGGTGAATGCAGCAACTGCTGCTGACTCTGGGGTCAATCACCACAATGCCAATTTAAAACAAAAATTCAAAGCATATAAAGGTTGTCGCTTTTTCTCTGCATGCAGTTAAAGGTATTGTTTGTGGTCTATAGGTGTATCAATAGTCTGCCTTTTTCAGAGGCTGCATTCGCTTCTCCGTTGTGCTGGTAGAACAACAGAGAGGCTCAGAGCTGTAGTCAATCCTTACAGAAGAGAGAGCTCAAACGCCTGGTTTCTTTGGAAATAGAGGTTACAATTGCCATGAGAGCTCTGTGTACGAGAATTGTTGGTGTGCCACATCAAGCATTGTGTCAGATATTTAACCTTGATCTGTAGTTGCTGGGATCAGGGTACTATTATTAGTATTTTCCAACATTTTTAGCTTGGACAATAATATTGTATCTGTGATAAATTTGAAATCAAAACAGTATGATGTAGATATTTGGCTTGAAAATGAAGTAGATAATTACATTTACACCTAAGCAAATGCATACGTAGAAGCTTCTTATCTAAAATCCAATAGTGTATTTTTTCTGCTATTCACAAGGTTATGCATAAAATACAAGAATATATTTTGGGTGCCTAACATAGACATGTTAAAAGAATATATGTTTTAATTAGACCTTTATGTTATGATGAAATACATGAAAAATAATTATGAAGAGTTTAAAAAGAAAGGCATATGATTAATGTAAATTACACTTTCTTTACATAGCATATCCAGTTCTGTTTAACAAACAAGAAAATTTAAGAGCTGCATTAAGGATAGAAATGTGAAATGATTTCAAAGTAATTTGAAGTCAAATAATCACAATTTCTATGTTAATTTTGTTATCATAAGTGAAGCAATTTCATGTTAACTGGTCTGATGCTTTTAAAGCTGAATTGTATTTCTTGAGTTTCTGTTTTGGGGTGAATAGGCTGAAGGCTTTGTTTCAGTATGCACGGATGATGGCTGGCCATGCTGTGGTCATCTGCAGATCCTTAGTAGCAAGATATTTTAAAACGTTCTATGTTTGGTTATCCAGAAACCTTTGTTGTAATATAGCATGTTGCTCTTGAGTATGTTAGAGATATCACAGAAAATAGCTTGAAAGAGCATCAAATGAAGTGGGCAAATAAAGCCACTGAAGGAAATAAAGAACACTACTGCCAGTAATTTTTAAAAAATTGCACATATACCTCATCTTCATGGTGCTAGCGGGTGGGAGATATCTGAGGTTTGCAAATGCCAGGCAGGCGTAGATGGGGATTTGCTTGAGGGTAAAACAAAAGAGAACGTTGTGGAAGACAGGTCGATGGCTGCGATGACGGGATATAAGAGCACGCACTGAACAAGGTCTTTGTTCACCAGATTGGTAATTTAGATTTGTTTTCGCCTCTTTTGCCATTAGAATCTTAGATTGTGTGTGTCACCAAGAGTACTTTTTTGGTGGTGGTCTAGGGAAAAAGGAGGGTGGGAAGGCTGATCTTGTTTGTGGCTTTCAGCTTTGGACTTGGCTACTGCGATCGATAAATTGCCGCATTGCAGCATCTCTGCGACGACGCCTGAAGGCCGTTGAGAAGCCCCCGTTGGTGCAAGAGGAGGCTGTAGGCTGGGCGGGCTCTGGGAGGGGGTAGTCCACTCCGCACACCCGAGCTTCTGACTGGCTCCTTGGGCAATTTCAGCAATGTCTTAAAAGGGTTGGGTCCATTTCATCTGCAAGACACCCTGTCTTCCCATCCACGGCTAGGGCGTTAGAAAGCAGGTGAGGTGCTTCAGCTAATACTTAGGCTGAAGCAGTTAGGACAGACCATCCGCAATGGCAGTTATATTTTATTTGCTAGGGGTACAGATATTACAGGTGAACAGTCAAATATGGAGAACAATTGACTCCTTTTATGTAGCTGCTTCTTGCGCTTGTAGAATATTCCTGAACAAATCGTGAGCACTTCAAATTTTTCTTCGTGTATATTTTATCTGGCACGTTTTCACTCTGGACTGAACACAAATGAAACACTGTGAGTATTTGATATTCAAATGGTTATGATTTTTTAGCTTTATTGCATACGCATGCATGAATATAAGTAGGTATCGCTGCTTCTCATGGGCAGGTGGTGTTTGGGAGAAAATTAAAAATGGGAAAGGCAGGTGTTTTTAAAAATATTGACTATTTTCTTGTGCAATCCACGCAAGCGCTGTCTAATGTATTACTAAAAGAAAACTTGATGTTTAATTCCTGATGGAAAGCAGATCCCTTTCCAGCTTCAGCAAGAAACACGTAATTGCCCTTGTCTAGGAACTATGTGTTGGCTTTATTTTTTTCAAAATATTTCTTTTTTCTATAAAAGGTAATTTTTCCTGAAAAATGTTCATACATGCCGGTCTAAGTTAACAGAATGTGTATATCACACGTTCCCTATCATTCATGCAGATTTATATTAGACTGTGCATTAACCTTAACTTAGAACATGTATGAATTGCAAGTAGGGGCATCACGTACTGTTAGGATCTGAAATTATTTTGCAAATATTTGTCCGCATCTCTTGTGTTTTGGGGAGGGGTTTTTGGTAACAGAAGTGCAACTTCCCTCTTTACAAGGTTTGCTTCTTTTCTTCCTCTGTCTGCTGTCCGAAGTGGAGATTGCCTTTGCAGATCCTTGCTGTGCCATGCCCTTTGCCACGTTACCAGTGCTATTAAAAATCTCCTCCTGCTGCACTCCCAGTGGGAATCCCAGTGGTATTGGGAACTGAGGGGCAGCCAAGGTGCTGGGCTCCTGAAATTAAGGGGGCTGCTCTGGCAAGGGGAATGATGGGTGTAATTTTGCCTGCAGGATCTGTTAGGTTTGCCATTGGAGGGAAACAAAAACAAGGGGTTCTGGCAGCCCACACTCCACGTATTCCATCCAGTCGCCTGCTTTCTAAAAGGCTTCTGTAAAGCCTTTTGCACTGACACCCAGACACTGGCTAAACTGCTGCCGTTTCTGATTATTGTTATGTGTCTGCCTCCCGAGCAGCTGCCATGCTGCACACCTGAGTTTGCCAGCTCGTCCCTCCTTTGGTCCTAGCGGTCACCACGGGACTTGCAGGAATCCGCAGTCCTGCAGGCAGTGTCGCATTGCGGCAGTCGATGAAGTGACACCGGGCTGGCACAGGGTGAGTGCCACTTCATTCAATGTTGTAACATAGCCCCTTTCAATGAATATAGAAGTCCCTTTTTATTTTGTTATTCTTATTTTTTGTCATTTTCTCTACATCTGAAAAGACAGCCAACTTAGGTGCATCACTTGGAATGTGTTTTCGGGTCTGGGTATGCCATAAAGCATGAAAATGATATGTTAATTATAGTAGTTCAAAAGTTCTTTATTTAATTTCAGTTAAAACACAGTTTTGAAGAATGATACTGTTCCCTTCCAATTCAAATTTAATAAGTTTATTTAGAATTTATTTTGGTGGAGGTCCTGAAAGGAAACCACAGCACTCAGCTGACTCAATGCTGAAACCTTTTACTTTGGTCTTGGAAATCTGCATCATGAAAGGCACTTCATCTTGAGCAAATGGCAGAAGTTGCTTGCTCCTTTCAAATTAAGGGTTGAACAGTGTTAGTTTGAATTAGACTATGTCTAGAAGGCTGCTCTAGCATCAGAAAGGACTAAACAGAAGCAACTGTTCAGGCAGGAAGCTACAAAATCCATTTTATTTTGCTAAAGTGCTGATGCATCAAATTCTGCCTTGTTGATTCTTTTTCATCCTTTCATTAAATACACTCCAGTGGGCTTTCAAACCTCTGTATGCATAGAAAACCCAATCCAGTTTCCATCGATTTTGACACAGAATCTACGAACTATAGTATCTGAGAAGCAGCCAGTTGTGTAGCAGCGAGATCCATATTTACTAAAAGAGATCTCTATATAACCCAAAAAAGTGTATCTATATAACAAATGAATTATATTAAAGACATATATTTCTAATATTATTTTAAGTATACTAATTCATCACAGAAGGGACTTTCAAATGAATCTGCAAATTCTCAGTTGTAAAATTGAGTTGAAATTGAACACAATTATATTTTTGATCCCTCTGCCTCCACTGAAAATCTGCGCCTAAACAAGCAGACTGCAGGAACTATATTCACTGCCTGTTAAAATCAGCAGCGGTATTTGCACTGACTTCAGTGGTCACTGATCTCGGTATTATGATAGTTGTACTTGTTTCCCATGGTTCTAGGCTGTAACATCAGTTGTGGAAATCAAAACCACCCTGATGCTGTAGAACATTTACTCAGTGTTTGCGTAAGTATTTTTTTATTCTCTGAGTCCAAATACTTATAAAAAAAATTGTAGATGTAATTGGGGCTTAGAGCCACAGCAGTCATTCCCAATATGGTGTAGCAAAAAATGTGTAGGCTTTGGGCAAACACTTGAGAAAATGTTTTTGGTTTGAAAATAAGTAAAGGCAGTACTTCTTATGCCATTTTTGACTTTAGAAAAACAGCCCATTTGAGTATCCTTAATTTTAAAATAAAACAGTGGCAGAGGAATTTTGACCCATGTTCTTTTGATTTTGTCTTGATGTTTTTATAACTAAATTTCCATTCAGACCCTATTGAATATGTATTTTCTGCCTAGAATTATAAGATCTTGTAAAAGATTGAAAAGCTGATTGAAATTTCTTTGAAAAGCTTTTTTAACCCTCACCAGGCATGGAAATTAGATGGAAACAGAAGATTCAACTGGTATCTGCATTTCGTACAGCTAATAGAGGTGATTTGATTATTTGGGAAAATGGATTTGTCCTATGTATAGAAAGAGAGACCTCATTAAGGGGAAGTGGGAAGATGTCTCATGTAAGACCATGTGAGTGACAGTTCTTGACTTGACATCTAGCAAAGTCCACAATCAAATGAACAGTGTACAGTTATCCTCTATATAACCTTTGTTATATTTCACTTTAACTTATTGTGGTTTAGCTCAGCTTATTTTACCGTATTCTATTCTATTATTGTATTTTCTACTTTATCTTGTTTTAGCACATTTTATTAATTTGCTTGTTGGTGTAAGCGAGTAAATTCCAGCATAATGATGTGTGCACATGCAACACAAATGCAGAACTTAAAGTAATATGAGAAAGGTTTCAGCATTAGTGACCAGACATCAGTTACGAGAATCCTCAATTTTGCTCCCAGTTGTGTTTGTACAGCAATAGGATCTTTAATTGTACAGACCCAGACGATTTGTTTCTCGCTTCTTTTATCCGTTCACACTGATTCCTGGTCCCAGGCTCCTTACCCAGACAGTTTGCCCACCGGTTGTTCAGCTGCAGCTTCTCCTCTGCTTCTCCTCTCCTTCTCCTCTGCTCGTAACCGTGGTTCCTGACATTGCCAGTCGCAGAGACTCCAGCCAAGGCACAGCCAAGTCTCTGGGGAGGACAGAGGGACGTTCATTGCTTGGGGTGCAACAGGATTTAAAAAAAAAAAAAAAAAGGAAAGAAAAAGAACCTCCTATTACAACAACCCAATTGCCCCAAAGCCTGATGTGTTTAGAAGTAATATCATTCCTTCAAGGGAAAAAAAAAATCGATATGCCTCAAACATCTGGCCTTTATAATAAGCTCAAATAGCTAAAATCTGAAAGTTAAATGCAAATTAAAATCAGTCATAGAATGGGAAGAATCAGGGAGTTGTAGCAGTAAATGTTTCTGGCTGTTTTGTCTGTAATTCCGTACTAAGCTTATTTATTTTATTTTTTCATACATTTCTAAAGAGAACATTTTATTTTCTCTGTATCCTCAAGACTCGTCAGATGTCTTACAGCTTCCCAAGCTAATGATGCTAGAGCCTCTCATGTTGCGGTGATGAAAACATTTGTGAGCATATCAGCAAAGACTAATACTCGAACAGAAACCACAAATTGGCAACTAGTTATTTTTATTTATTTCTGTGGATCTTACATGTCACCTGGAGACTATTTAGAAGATTATTTGCCTGGGATAACATTGTGTTTAAAAATAACACTTGCATAGCACCAACTCATTTTAGAGCTGGGTACAAATATTGAGACAAAATCCCAGCTGTTATTGCTTTTGCTGCTAATTTGAGGTGTCAGATCAGAGCTCTACTGCTGTATGTCAGTGAATAAGGCCCCTTGTGAGATCATTATGTTTTCTAACAGTAGAGAGTAATGGATTCATCAGTGCAGCATCAGTTGCTTTCGTTACATGCCCGCACAGTAGTTGTGGGCTTTAATTTAAACAGGCCATGGGGAGATCAGAGGATTGAGTAAAAGAGGGACTCAGGACTCACCAGAATTCAGAGATCTGGTCAGGTTTTGCACCTTGCCTAAAAAGAGCAAATCTTGGATGCCTTGAAAGTCAAGGGTGAGGACAACTGCTCGGTGCTGAGGGATCGAGTGAGTGCCAAAGCCATTTTGCTTTTTCATCAGAGGCCATGTGAAGTAGTAAATATTTAATTTAATGCAAATTCTCTCTGACCTGTGTGAAAAATAGCACTTTACAGCTGTTGAAAATACAGCTCCTTTCTCTCTACAATCTCTAAGTTAAGTACAAACATTAATCAAGTCTTGGTTTTATTACTAAAAATAGCTTTAGAATCAGTCTTTGGAACTGGTACACTGCCCTTGATGTTAGTTATATTAGGTGGTGCTTCAGGGCTGGAAGGGGTCTACAGTTGTCATCTCCTGTCCCACCCCTGGCGGGAGCATCTAACTCCATGCCGGTCCAGCTCCCCCCCCGCCCCCCCCCCCCCCCCCAAGGCTCTGGGCTCTGAGAAGTTGTCCTTTTGTCACAGCCAGGCTGCTGGGCTCCCTTCTAGCTCCACTGGCCATCTGGGGTGAGCTGCTCAGAGGGGATTTTTGCATCAATTCACCCACTTTCAAACAGAAATAACATTCTCAAGAAAACTATTTACATGAGAGGTTTAATTATGCTTGGAGATGCCTTGGTTAAGTCCTAATAAATTTTCCAGTCTCATTTACTGAATGTATAGTTGCACTGGGGATAGGAAGCAGGGAAACCATGGCAGTTAGGGGAGAAGCAGTAATCGGAGATTATAACAGCAATTCACTCTTGGGAATGTTACCAGCCTGCAGATACACCATTTGTAGCTATCCATTGCATGCACATAGATAATAATCTTGCATTACGCCCAATTACATGGTGTTATGGACACACAACACATGGATTACATACACAGCCAATGAGCATACTGTGATAAAGCAGCAGTGTAATTGAAGGAGACAGAAGGAAATGTTAGACTTGTTAGCGCTACCGGCGCTGCAGGGCCTGAGATGGCTGTTCCCAAGCAGCCGCGCTGCTTTGCTTCTCTGCTGCACGCTAAGGCCACGCATTTCAAAGTCTCACTTTCAAAATACGGGTTTATCACACCATGAGGGAACTCAGCACCTTGTTCTTTCTGCAGCGCGTTGAGAGAGTTTTGAGCAGGAAAAAAACAAACAAACAAACAAAAAAAAAACATAAACGTTGTTAACTTAGAGTGAAGTCCAAAGACACACTGAAGTATGTGCTGCCAAATGAAATGTTTGCAGGATTCCCGATATTAAATGATGTATTTTAGATGCCGCTAAAGAATCTCCAGTTTCTAAGGGTAGAAGACACTCAAAACCAAAAATATATCTGGCTCTTTTTCAGATCTCTTTCCTTTTACTTATCAGTAGTTGACAGTATATAGCCCAATGTTAAACTTGTTTGTATGCTTATTTTTTTGTGTACATTCAGATTTTCTTTCTCTGATGGGTATGAATGTGTGTGGGTCTCAATATTTGTGGCTGAAAATTTTGCAAATGCTGCAAAATGTGACGCAAAAGAAGCCTGGTGCATATCAAAAACCTGCATGGCCAGTACAGCAGACCTCTGGTAATGGTGGAAGATGCCTATTAAGGCTTGGACGAAAGTGTTAATCAGAAATTTAATCTACCATATAATTTCTCAATTTAATTAGCTGTTTGTGCTAATCAGCTGCAGAAATGGAATGTGAAAGAAATTCAGTCCCTGTTATAGTCAAAAAATATAGGATGTCTTTAGCTGTGCCCTAAAATGACAGGTTTTCCCCATCTCTTTTAACCTGAATCCATTCAGACTGTAAACAAGAATCATCACTGTAGGTATTGTACTGATGTACAGCTCATGATGTATGTCCATTACAAATATGTCTTCTACTTAGGAAAATGGATATTCATATAGTGGTTTCACCTTTTTCCAGTGATAAAATTTATTTATTTTTTTAGTTTGGGATGTAGTAGGTATTTTTACTGTCATCAGTGTTACATACTTAACAAAAACAAACAACCCTCCTACGTGTTTTCCCACATGAAATATGACTGGAAAACGTTAAGACGGTTGCTAACTTACATTGTACTTACCGAAGTACTAATTGAAGAAATCAAATAGTTAATATTTTAGATAATTCTGTTATGTTGTTTAACTTTTTTCTGACATCATTGCCAGAAGATCCTTTTCTAGTATTTAACTGGAACAGAGAGGGTAGATGTATTGTAATGAAAGTATTATTATTCCAGATGAATAAGTCAGAAGTCATTCTGATATTCATTATATGCTCTTAATTATATCACTAATTTAATTCCAAGTAAGAGAAACAAAATCTCCGTGTACTCTGTAATTTAAAGAATTGAGAGTGTTTAACTATTGATCTGACAGCTTCTTTGAATTACTCCAAGGAACATGAAGGGATGCTTACACTTCCTGAACTTTTTAAATATAGTACTCGTATAATTAGTGGGATTCAAAATTTAAATCCATTCCTTTTTTTTTTTTCCCCAAAGTATCTTCCATAAAAACTGTGTGATTTCTTCTAGTATTAGGATTACATTTTTTTCTCTAATGTAGACCTGAACACCTGTATTTCTGTTCAAGAGTGTGGAGTAAAAACTAATGCATAAATATTATTTAAAAGCAAAAAAATAAAAATAAAAATAAACCATACACGAGAGTGATTTCTGCAGGTTAATGATTTTAATTTAATTACATTTAGTGTAGAATTAACAACTCTCTCAGTGAACTGCAGTGGTGAATTTGGAGCAAGGCAGAAGAGAACAAATGCAACTGTATGCAGTTAAATTTGCACAACAACTTTGAGGAAGGACGCAAATAATTGTTTCCAAGTAGTGGCAGGATTGCAGAGTGAACATTTTTTCCTTTACAAAAATCTGATAAGTCGGGGCTATAAATCAGCATTTTTCTTCAAATGGAAGAATGAAGCACCATGCGTGCTTCTAGCCAGTTTGGGCTACTGGCAGAGAGGTAGAGCAGTTCCTCTGGGGTTGTAGGGGTTGTAAATTGAAGTCAGTAGGACCGTGACAGTTCATACTGGTGGAGGATGTACCACCTTGAAGGTTGCTGATCCCACGTTATGCTTCTTCCAAGTAGTCCTTTGAGGATCCTTAGGACTGCTGCAGTCTGCTTCTGCTTAGCTTGCAAGATCTTACAAGGATCATGGCCCAAGGTGGGAAGTTTGCTGGCATAAATAATATTGTCTATAACCTCAATTTCCTGATTCAACATTTTGGATGTGAATAGTTTACAGGGAGAGGACTTCTAAATGTAGTGCTTTTTCAAGGGACAGGGCTCTGGAAGAGTTGGAAGGCGTAAGGCTGGGGAGAAAGCAGCAGCAGACAAGTTTCCCCCATACGACATTGAAGGAGTCTGGAGATTCTGCAAGTTTTCTGTTTCTCACAGCTTCCTGATGTTTGTACATCTTTTTCAATGGATTTGAATCGTAGAGGGATAGAAATGAGAATGGCACTGCAGCTGCCAGGGAGTGACTGGAGCACAATTTATTCTTACTTTCACATGTAAAAAATGCTATTGTGTTGTGTGCCTTCCCCCGTCAGGACTCACACCCTTAAAAATCATTGCTGGGATCGCTTCATGTGCGTAACAGAAAGCTTTGCAAAGTGCTTCTAGGGCGGTCCCCTACCTGAAATGTCACTATTCAAAAACTAAAGATTTCTCCCTGCACTGGAGCTGTGCGTGCTGCACACAGAGCATCAGGGTTAAATTGCTTCAGCTACAATCAGGCTGTATGCAGGCAGCTCACTGCCAATTAGTGCCCTTTGCAGCATTTGGCCTTCTTTGTCCTGAAATAATTGCTGTTATCATAGATGTTTTATTGCCTTCATTATGGTTAACATTTAAATATCGATGAAATAATATATTACTAAGTCACCTGTGTCATAGTTACCTGTTAGAGTTATCCCTGAAATTTTTGTTTAAGTAATGTATTAATTCAGCTTGGACATAGGATTCTCAGAGGGTTATTTATTTGTTAATGAATTACAGGAAGCTTTTGTTTGCTGGGAGCAAAAGCTAAGCTGCCATCATCTCATATTTTGCAAGTAGAAATACTGTGTGTGATTAGAATAACATTTTGTCTATTAAACAGAAATATTTTAAGAAATGTAAAAATATTTTTAATTCATCAAAACACAGTAAAGGCTGACCTTTCCACATACAGATGAAGAAGTGCACTGGAGGACAGGGATATGTTCTCTACCCTCAGCGCAGAGGGAAGCTTGCTGCCATATCCTGTTCTGCCTGAATCCAACCCGCACCCTTCTGAAATTAATAGAAAGTCTCCTTTGAATTCCTTTGGCTTCCATTGAATCCTGTAGTGCCCTGTGTGACCTATTCAGACATCAGCTATGTGTATGTGATTTAATTTTTGTGAGCTGACTTTACACGCAGCTGCTGTTTATCAGTGTACCTAAAATCTTCTGACCAGGTGCATAGCTCCTATTTATGTAGCAGGCAACTGAGGCAGGGGGTGAATTACATTTGTATGTTTGCAGAAAAAAATACTGGTGCAATTAGAAAATCAATTTCTGAGTCCCATTTGAACTTCCAAACATGCATGCATGTGATACAAATAGCAAATAAATATACCTACTGAGCTGTGGGTGTGTTGATGTGTACAGAAACGTGCCCTTATAAGAGGTTTTGTTCACTTTTTAAAATTCTGTTGTACGTGGTTGTTTTGGCTGACTGTTGACAGAAGACTTTGGTCTTGCATCATTAAGGTAATCAGGTAGTAGCAAAGGTAGTATGATATAATCTAATTTAACTTTAATCCGCTACTGTTGTAGATGATGGTTTTGCCAAGTGATTTTTAGGCAGAACTGTAAAATGTTTTTAGATTCGTAGATGACCAGAAAGCCTAGTTACCTTCTGTAAAACATTTCAAGTGTTTTCGACTAAATGTCCTTTGAAAATGTGTAACATCAAAACAACTAAATAGTTCAGGGAAGGGTAATGTGCCTTCAGCAGATACTTTCTTCACCTCATACACAGACACGGAAGGACTGTCTTCTACCAAAGTGGTCCTGTAGAGTGCTGTGCCCCTTCTGTAAAGCAGGGTTTGCTCAGTGCAGCGGTGCTATGGGCACCACACATTTTAAATAGGCAGCTGCAGTCAGCAGCAGGAGCTGCCATGCCAGGACAGGGAGGGAGTCCACCATCAGCCCGATCAGTTCTCATGACAAATTGGGCTACTGTATTTACAGATTTGGAGCACTCTGAGCATGGCAATTACGCCCTGTTGGAGTGCTTTCCATTTCCTGTGCCATCTTGATCAACTTTATAGCTCCTAATTTGCTAGAGAGTCATTGATATAATTAGGAGCTACATAAATGGGAGCAGCACACACAGCTGATGATAATCTAGTCAGTTCATTTTTCATAAGAAGCATTAAGAGGAGGGGGGGCTACCCCTACCAGCAGCTGAGATCACTTTTTTTTAAGCTCTTTCTCCTTAAGCTCTGCTTTGATAGAGTAGCAGAAATCCTTACATGCCTGGGTCATGACATACTTTATTATGGTCCATCAAACTACCCAGATATTTTTTTTCATAAGGAAACCAAAGAAATAGAATACATCCGTCTGTGTGTTTTCAAAAAGTCTGTTTGAGCTGGCTGTGTTAACAAGCCTGTGGGAGTCAACAGCTCTCATGTGGAGTCAGAGAGTACTTTGAGTCCAAAGCTTTCATTTTGTAGTATACAAGTCTAATGTTTCTCCACTCAAGTTGCACCACGTTTTCAAGCAAAGTGGCAGCTTAACCAATAAGTCTGGATCTTTTTTCATAGTGGGTAAAAATTCATTTCTCGCGCTCCTTGGTAGTTGGACATGGTAAACAGTAACTCTCCTCTGTTTTTATGCAGCTATTTGTTATTTGCCCTGAAAATATCTTTCCTGACATGTCACAAATTGTCTTAGATACTGGTCAGCATGTGTTACTGCTGGCAGCCTGGCAGATTTATTATAAGAGTTGAAGCAGCTTGTTTCTGTAAATGTTGTGTTGGTGAAGAAATGTAAATAATTGATTGCTGTTATTCTTTTCTCTCTTTTTTTTTTTCCTAACAGTACTCTCAACAATAACAACATCACCCGCATTCCTGTTACCAGTTTCAATCATATGCCAAAGATCAGGACTCTGTGAGTATTATCTTTGAATATAGTAATAATGGGGGTATGCCAACTCTTTGAATTTTTGTCTCCTTGTGATAATCTTATTTCAGTCCCTTCTAGATTTGAGCAATTCAGTGTACTTTTGAGGAGCAAGTTCGCTGAACAAACCTGACCCTGTGAGAGCTGGGGTAGGCCGGGCAGGCTGGGCCATCCCAAGGGGACGCCTCAGTGGGGCAGCCTCAACCACCTCAGGGACAGGGCCGGGCTGAGGCTAGGCCAGGCCAGGCCATCACCCTGTGGCTGGGGACAAGCTCAAACCAGGCCCATGGCTGGGCAGGGTGGGCTGAGGCAAGGGCCCTGGTGCAGCCCCAGGCTGGCCAAAATGGGGCCCTAGGCCGTGGCATGGCTGGGGAGGGCATGAGAGGATCCCCAGTGTGGCCAGGCAGGGCTTTGTGGGCCTCTTAATGCCCTCAGGGCCCTGATGGCAAGTTCGCCAATCTACTCAGGGTTAAGTAAGATTTGTTTTTTATCAATATTTTGAATTCACCGGGAAATGAAACTGGATTTTTTTTTCTTTTCCCAAGGGAAAATCTGTAGTGTAAAAATGTGTTCCAAGCTGGAACACTATCAAAACTGTGAAAACTGATCAGATGGATCAAATTGCTTAATTGTGTTAATATCCTGTGTTTAAATCCTATTTCTTCTTTTCAAATTTAAATAGTAATTTCTGAAACAAGAAAATTTTTGAAAGAACTTGAAAAAAGTTTCTTTTCAGATGCATTCTGAAACAAAATGTCACTGTTTCTGATACTTTTTTTTTGTTTTTAATAAAAACTTCTCTTATATCAAATCAATTTTTCTACAGCTGGACATCATTCCATTGGAAAAGCTCTGATTGGCTTTAATAGAACAAAATACAAAGACCATGAAATTAGACTGTGCATCTGTGGAGTTTAGCCATAGCCTACCAAAAGGATTTTCTTTACATAAAATATTCCCATCATTTCCTTTAGGATATATACAGCTTCAGAACAAGTCATGTGTAAAGAAAGTCTCTGTTTTGTCTTCCAAAATCTGAAACCAACCAAGATATATTTACTCTTACAAGCAAAGAAAGGGAAATAGTAACCAGCCTGCTTTATTTTTTTTTTCATGCCAAAATATAAAATGAGGCAGGGATACTGCATATGTACATGTAAAATCATATTAGGTAAATTAGCTGAACTGAAGAAAATGCCTCTTACTCGTGTCAGTCTATGTAAGATAACCACTGATTTATATTTACTTTCTTGATTAAATGGTGACATTCATAAATCTCAATGTAACAAATTAAATGAAAACTAGATGTTTTTCTTTTAAAAGAGAATGGATAAAGGAGCTAAAGGTAGGGTTACGGTTCCTGGAGTTTTGCTTTTTCTCATTCAGCCACAGTAGTCCAGAAAATTTGCTTGGCCTCCTCAGATCAATCAGTCGTGTCTGTTACCAGAGCTCAATGCGTTCTGCCATTTTCCTTTCAGTTTAATTTCGGAGATGGCTTTGTATATAGCTCCCTAGAGGCTTACACTGACTAATCCCCCTCTGCTGTAATTAAGGGAAGAAAATTTAAAAAATAATAATAAAAAATAAAAATAAAAAATAAAAAGGAAGGAAGTCATAAATAGGATTTATAAAGGGAAGCTTTTATATCGAATTCTGAGAGCCACATTTTATAGGACATGAATGCTGACTGACTCTAAAAGGATTTGCTGAAAATTTAATTTAGGGTCTGTGGCTAAAAGGGCACCTTTACAAACTTGCATTTGTATTCATTCACCTTATGTTCTGTAAAGGTAGTTTCATCAATATTAAGTGGCATGTTTTCGTCTCCAAAGATTCCCAAATAACATGCAGTACCCTCTTTAGCAGTGCAATATAAGGATTAAAAAACCTACATAGGCAGGTGGAAATGCAGTAAAATGTTTTATTTCCCTCCTTTCTGTATTTTCTTCCATCTGCTTCAATAGAGGCAGAAAAGTCATCAAAATAGCAATTAATATAAGATAAACAACGGAGTCAAATAGTATTTCCTAATTTCTTCAGCTTCTTCATATTTAAAATTCTTTCTCTCTCCCTGAATCATCTTATCATTTCTCACAAATAATAATTTATTAATTATAATTATTAATAAAGCAAGTTTGGATAGCTACATATTAGTACTTTCTGAATATCTTCTGTTCAGAGTTATGCTAATAATGTTTAGATTTAGCCATGTTTTGTTGAAATGGATAGTAATACCAGAACAGCTAGCATAGGTCTGAGCAGACGTAAAACTGATGAGCTTTTGTTTACCCATGTAAAATACTTATATGAAGATATTTTTGGGGTGATACTGTAATACTTTCTCTAGTATTCTAGAGAATTCTGTTTCCTCTCTGGGCTTTATTTCACATGTTAACCTGTTACACTTGAATTAATACCCAACCTCAGTGAAAAGTTTTCATGAAAGGAGAAAGCTCTCTGAGGCACAGTGGCTGAATAACATCTACTATTTAATTTATTGGTTGTTGATGCAAATTCAGGTCAAACTGATAATCAGTAACGTTCATTACAGTTTGGTGACTCCACAATTTTCGTTAAAAATGATCATCAGTTTGTCTACCTTCTCAGAAAGCTTCACGTTTAGACGTGCTTTTAGAAGGTATTGTAGGGAATCCCTAGTCTGAATGTTACTCAAGCAGGGTTGAGTTTTCACATCTAGCTGAGGCTCAGCACTGTGTGGACAGTGTTTTCCCTCTTTACACACTATCAAGATCCATTAGCGGGACATTTGGGGCTGCCTGTGCTGCAGCTGCCTCTGCTGTGTTGGCTCTGTGGATAAATAGCTTTTTCCGTCATGGCTCTCAAAACAATCTGCTTGTTTAAGAAGAACAGAAAAGGAAAAATAAAAAGCACATTCAACTTGAACATGACCTCTTGCGGGTGGAAGTGCTAGTAAGATTTGAAGCACTTTAAGAATTCTTTAAAAGAATCAGCCCTTCTGTGGTAACCTTCTTTATTTAACTGTCTTTTCTGGTGCTGAGTTTCATTGATCTTTTAACCTTGATTGGAAGTGACAGGAATTAGTTTTCATTGATCTGCTTTCCTTTCTTGAAACAGCTTTATTTATGTTAAAACATGTCCCTCATACTTATTTGCTTAATGGTAAGAGTCCTGTTGTCTCTGCACTTGTGAGTGACTGCTGAGATAAGTAATTGCATAATTTATTTTATTATTATTATTATTTTTATTTAAGGGTAAACTGAAAATATAGTGAATCACTTAAGTGCTTTTCATGCTCATAGAGAGCTGGCGTATCATGCTTTCAAAGTACTGTGAAAAGTGTTTTTGTGGCAGTATTCATTAATATAATTATCAGAAACAAATTCTAGTAAGCTGCCTTGTTAAGCTGGACAGGCTAAATGGTCTCCTCTCTAAAGCAGACTAGAATACCAGCACAAAAAAAATTGAACGAATGAAAAGGTAGGGGTCTGCTGAGGCAGATGAGCTGGCGAAGAGGTAACAGTTCACACTACTAAAATGGGAAAAAAACAGAATCTAGTTATATGAATTTAATGAAGGGGGGAAGCCTCACAGAACTGGAAAAATTCCCCTTTTGCAAAATTGCAATTTTATTACTGCTGCCTGCCTATATCCATGCCTGGGATGCAGGGAGCGGCATGGGATGAGCACTGTTTCAGTTCCGGAAGGAAGATGACTCTGAATGTCATTGTTGACTGCTGGGATGGGATGGGATAATAATTTGAGGATTTAAATGAATTGCTTACGAGCAAGTTAGAACAACATCACTGCCTGGATGATCTCTGGCTAGATGATACTTGTCCTTTCTTTGTAAATGTATTTATTTGCTTTCATTTGACACAAAGTGTTCCAGGCAGCTTAATGAGTCATAATAACAAAGCATTTCGCTAGAAATCTAACTTACTGCAGTGTCAATTAAATAGCTATAGAATCTCTTAAAAAAAAAAAAAAAAAAAAATTAGCCATCCTTCTAAAACAATTACATTTCACAGTGCTCCCAGGAGTCTAGAGCTTTCCATCTCCACAGAATAAGCTCAGTTCTAGATTTGCGGCCTTCTGCGGCAGCTGCCACCCCAGCCACACAAATCTGAGGCCTGTCAGCCCGGACGCCATGTCAACCTGTGCTGAGGCCTTGCCATATGAAGATATCACAGATAGACAGCAAATTTCTTTGGTGGATGGACAAGGCTCAATCCTGTGCACATCAATTGTGTATTGTTTTTAATGTAATGCCTGTAATATGAGTGAATAGTGCTTTGTCTAACCATTTCTGACAGGATTTTCAATCTGTTTTATCATTTCAGCTTTGCTATAACAGTACAAATGCATGACTCATTACAAGCAATGAAATAATTAATGTCCTGGGCTTTTGTTTTGACCTAAAGTTTGGTAGCTATTAAAAATACCAGATTCACTCATGATTTTGCAGATTTTTTTTTATTTTTTTTTTTCAAATGTGACAAGGCTTCTGGAAGTCTCCAGTGCCAGGTGTGAGGCTGGGAAGGGAACCGCAGGGCCATGCACATCCGTGTGCCGTGACCCTGTCATGGGCCCCTTCTTCATCAGGAATTGAAAGTTCCTGTCTGGAACCTGAATACCTGACTTAAATTGCCACACTAAAAGGGGCATCGGTGAATTTCTACAGGCAACACAAGATCATGCAATGTCACAATAGCCTCTGGGGACTTTTTGGTTTGTTTTTGATTAATTATTATTTCTTATTTATTTTAAAAGGAGGGAGAAGACAGAAGAATTACCTATCATCCTGTTTTTCAGCCTGGCCTTCTTGTTTATTCAAGTCATCTTTTTAATTCACCCAGATCTATCTCATTCATACAGTTATTTCAGATACGAAATCACAGGCAAAGTGATTACTTGTAAGCTTACTAAACTCAGTTTGTTCTTTTCTCCAGAATGGTCATGATTATATGATTATAAAAAATAGTTCCAATTTTTATGTGGGCATTTTCTTTTATATTATATGGCAAAGTCGACATTGGACACCTGACTGAGCTGGAACCAGTAACCTGCAATGATCTTTCTTACACTGTAGAGAAGAGCAGACAGATTTCTACTTGTTTCTTGTGTTTTGTACCTTCTGTTAAAGCACTGCTGGTAACTTTGGGGTGCTTCCTTCTGTTGCAGGCGGCTCCATTCCAACTTCCTGCACTGCGATTGCCACCTGGCTTGGCTGTCCGACTGGCTGCGGCAGCGGCGCACCATCGGGCAGTTCACATTCTGCTTGGCGCCTGTCAACCTGCGGGGTTTTCTTGTGGCGGAAGTTCAGAAAAAGGAATTTGTCTGCTCTGGTAATGATACCAATTATTCATTTATCTATCAGCTGATGCTTTTATATTCATATTCACATAAAAACAGTGAATGGAAAATTATTATGTTGCATTTGAATGCCATTCTGTAGTAATGCTGTTTTGTTTTTATCATAGCTAAACTGTATGATAATAGATCAAGTTGTTATTTTTTTCAGCTTTATGTGAATTATTGGATTCCAGTTAATAATTCGTTTCTCAAATTATTTTTTACTTCTGTATTGGCAATAATATCAACATAAGAAATCAGTTAAGTGGAGATATTTTGGTATTTCTCAAGGGAAGAGCTCTACAGCTGAATCAAAAAGGAAAGGAAATAGAAAATTCTAATCTGAGTCTGTTGATGTATGATTGCATTGTGGAGTAGCAGGGGCAGATTTTATACCAGGGGCTGAAGGAGGGTTCTTCAGCAACCAAAGCATTTCACTGTCCTACAAGTTTCCTTGTAGATAAACGACGCTTGAGGATACATGGCCAACTCACAAACCATGTGTCTATATATTGGGCCTATTCATCAAGCCTCCGGATCTGCACTTGGCTTTTGTGATAGAAATGCATTTTCTTAAATAAGGAAAAGAAAATATAAAACTGGAAAAAGAAATACTGAAATTTGGCTGAAAGGAAGAGATCTGGCAGAGGAAAGGCATGGCAGTATATATGCTGCGAAAAAGAAGGGAAGATATTGGACACAAGCTTAGAGACAGTTTTGCAGGCAAAAGGGTAAAATTTGCAGGCCTACAGCCTGTGAGTGAGATAGAGACATTACAAGATGCACAGAAGCATACACCATTTGTATGCTGTCCAGAGCTACTGGTGGTGACAGCAGTCAGGCTAGCCAAGCACTTTGTGGGCTTAAGAGATAAGCCTAATGCACAAAAGCAGTATGAAATAGGGAAGAAAGAGATACAGTTATGGTCACTTCTGTCACTAAAAATTACAACTGCAAACACTGACCTGGATCAAACAGAAGATGAGCATGGAGGTTTACCACATGAACACTCAGCAGCTGTATTGGTGCCAAGCCTGTGTAAGCGTCTGTAGAGGATAGGTACCTCCTAAGGTATATTTTAAATTAATTCCCTATAGATTAGTCAATCAAAATAAATAAAAGCAACTTAGCAAGTTGTAAGCCTTGGCATAATAAGCCTGAAAACCCCTCAGCTCATCTTAGATACTTGAGTTAAAGACAAAAAAATTTAGTTTGTAGGGAAGTTTTTTTGTACTTAAATGTACTATACCTGACATTAAAGAACCTACAAAAATATATACTGACTGACTTGACTTACCAATTTTTTAGGTATATCTGTAAACATGTAACTCTTTCAAAAGTTAATAAATATAAGAACTATGTGACAGGTTTCTTAATTTGTTTTGCTCTTGTATGCTTGTTTTTGTTTACTTGTCTGTCGACATCTAAGTGTCTGCTCCCTGAAGCAGTATCCTCTTGATGCATAGGTTGGCTGTCTTTTGTGAATAGTTTCACTTATGTGTGACAAAGAAAGAGAGAATTGGTGGCACTTTGAGAAGTGTTTGATCTCAAGCTTAATTATATCATAGATGCTAAATTAATATCCAGCCCTGGACATTTGCAGGAAGTGTTATGGGCATGTGGAAAATTAAGTTGTGCACCAGTGATTTTTGTGGCATGATTTTCAAGAGTGCTGAGCAACTTCTGTGTATTTGTGGACATTTGAAGATGCCCAGAATATCTGAAAAATATATTAAAAACCAAAACCAACCAAACAAACAAAAAAAAAAAACACATTGAGAACTGAACTAAAAGAAAAGTTTAGAAAGTTAGCAATCTGGGGAGAGGAAGGATAAAAATAAATGGATAAATGAATTGAGCTATTAGTAGAATCTCATTTTACCAAAGAGGTAACCACAGCATGTCTGTCTTATGAAATGAAGTTTCAGATGGGGCATGCGTTCAGTTATTTGGATTTATGATATAGTGATCTGAAAGAAAAAAAGTGGTTTAAATCAGGAGGAGATAATAACTGCTGAATGAGAAATTTAACATGGACAGAACTGATCTAATGGACTTTTCTATGCAGACTATGACTTCCAAAAGAGAAGAGGTTGTTTAACAGTTGCCTGTTCAACCAGGAATGTAAAAAAGAACTCTCAAAATTGCCCTGCTTTTTTATTAAAACATAAATTAATAAAAATTAAAAGAAAGAAGCTTCCAGTGAGACAGTTCATCAGCTGTATCCCTTAGCCTTCATCTGGGAAATTACATATACTGAAAAAGCAATGCATTTGAAGAGCTCATTTCAATGTAGGATTTAGGAGGGAACTCAGCTTAGTAACTGCTACTTGCACAAAATCCTACATGGATAACCAGTTTAAAGAGGATATAAATCTTTCCTGCTCCTTATTATGGGTCTTATTCCTGATTTTACAGCTTAATTTGTTCGTGTTTGACTATGAAGTCAGACTAGGACAGGAGGTGAATGGTGAACTGAACTTGTCCTTTGCAAAGGATTTTTATACAATTTAAGATGATATGAATCACCATAACTAGCCTCAAGCTGGCAGTGAAAGCTTCTTTGCATCATACTTATGAAGTGCTGAAATACAGTGTAGTGAACTACTCTGTTTTAGTACAGGCTCAGCATTTCAAGTGCCTGTATTTTTTATGGCAGTGGAAATATCATCACAGGAAAAGAAAAATCTCAATTTTTCCTCCATTGTAAAATGGGGTTCATCAGAGTATTCCAGTTCAAAGCTTGTACTGTTGCAAACTTCAAAGAAGAAAGAGGAGAATGAAATAATGTAGGGAAGGAAATTATATATATATATATATATATATATATACACACATATATATATATAAAGGATATATATATATATCCTTTAAAAACTGATTTGTGATTGTTCTTTGAACACTATGTAAAAATACTTTTTTTATATACCTTTACAACAAATGTTGCTTCAAAAAAAAAAAGTTTGAATGCTACATACCAAAGAATAATTTAAGTTGGAAAAGAAAATGTGAAACACTGATAGAGTTGTGCTACAACTAGAAACCAAGTTTTTTGATTCCTTCTGGACACAGTGCTACTGGTCCTGTATGGAGATATTTATAAGCACTAGGTACAATGTCTCTCAGGAGAACATTGCTGAAATCAGGGTTATGTGCCAATACACTGTGTGAATTCAAAGTCTTATCTTTTTTTTTTTTTTTTCAAATAATATTCTTCAGCTTCTGCACATAAATTATAGAAATGTTAATTCAAATGGCACTTGTAGGCAAATTGTGAGCAGTGGAAAAGCTATTCCCTTGGTCATGCCTGTGAGCATTTGGCTCAGAACTGTAGGTAAATGTGTAGGATTAAATAGTGTGCAGTTGCCTGGAGAAAGGTTTGCAAATATGGCTAATTGGATTTGTGTTGCATAGGAGGCAGGGAAAAGGTCATTAACAGAACTGAGCAGGGTTGGGACTGGGTGGCCCCTCACCACTGGGGAGAGCACTGGGTGCTTCTGGCAGTGCCAAAGCCGCTGGCTGGCTTTTTCAGCAAGCTGCCCCTCCTCATAGGAGTCTCTGTCCTCCAGAGCCACCCCAGACTGAGCAGCCTTCCTGGGCCTTTGCCTTAAAGCCATCTGCTCCCAAAGAAATCTCCACACATATGCTTCCCCCCGCGCAGGTGGTTATTGAACTCTGGGAAGTGTTGGTGAGCCAGTCTCCTACAAGTGGCAATTTGTGATGCATGTGGCACCATATGATGAATGCCCCAGCTGATGAGCTGCAGATAGCATGGTATATTTCTGTTCTCTTTCGCTGCCCTAACATTGCAATTGCATCATTGCTGTTGCAACAAAAATGCTAGGCAAAGATTGATGCCAGTCAGAATACTTACTACATTGTGATGCCTGAGAACTGTTTGCTTTTATATTCCCTTAATTAGCAGAGAAGCATCCGAGCATGCTGGCTTATTCTTAGTACCTCTTAGAGCCTTCCAGTTTTTTGCTCAGATGAAAACCATGGTTCCTTACCACGTTCAGATGTTTCACTGCTGAACTGGCCTCTCTGTCTATTTGTTCTATTCTGCTTCCTCTCTCCCAGCCCCCTTAGGATAGTCATTTTATTTCACTTTCCTTTCTCATGAGTTTGGCACAATCAAGGAGCCAAGCAAATTATGGCTCCCTGATTTTTCTTTCACCTGCTCTTTACTTATTGATGTTGAAATTAATCTACATATTGATCAGTTATGTCAAGTGATGAAGTGTTTTCTCACTTGCATTTGTGCATCTGTAAAGCTTTGCAAACTGAAGTGGTGGGTTCATGAAGTTACAACATCAGCAGCACCTTGATCTTTTCAGTGCTCTGTGCAGGACCAACTGATTGACCCATCTGTATTTTCTTACAGTGTTCAATCACTTTGGTTTTCTTGAGTATATGCATGAGAAAATAAATATGCACCCGAACTGCATATCCAAGAATAAAGCAGATGTATTCAAAAAGCATTATAACTCACCCTGTAGATGGGTAGCATGTTTCAACCACTGCTCTCCTCGGCTAGATGCGTCCAGAATAGCTCATTTGAATGGAGTCAGTACTCAACTGGTTGCTTGCAGGAGGGATTATCTGGTAGATAAGCAGGAAGATTGTGGGTTGATTCGGTGGCTGTTGGGAAGCTGATTTTCCCACCATACTGTTACTGCCAGTTCTGAGGCAGTGTGTTGGTGTTGGTGTCGGCCCTGAAAGAGCATGTTGGTACAGATTTGTTTTACTTCTGCCAGTACCTTGAGGTATTTTACAGTGGGCAGCATTACAATGAAGACTGGAGAAGATTTCTTAGAACAGACCAGAAATGTTTATTTCCAACAATTAATGAATTCATGCTTTTCTGGTATAGAAATCACCAGGTTATCATCAGGTTCTAAAATTTTGAAATTAATGGGGAAGTGATTTGTCCTATATATCTTGCAGTATGGAATTTAGCAAAAAATTATGTTTAAAATATATAATTTCAAGTATTTTTCTAATATAGTTTTCTTTATTAATGAAGCAAACATTGCAGAGAAGGAAATGGAATCCGTACACCATTCTCTTTTTCATTGTAAATCATTTTATGTGGTTCTTGAACCTTAGTTCCCATTCAGAGAATCTAAAATAACCTGACGAAAATCAAGATTCTTAATTCTGAATTAAATCAGTTCAAGTTCATTAAGAATTACAGTCTGAAGCTGGTGCAAGAGAGAAATAATTACCAGAGCCAAGTGTATGGTGATTTCTGATACTGAATTTAAGAAAATCCTGGATTGATTGAAATCTCAGTTGAAGATCTGGTGTTTCTGATTCGTACAGTGGAACTGCAGCTAAGGTATAAAAAAGAGGAAAATATGTTAGCTTCCTGCTGCTTAATGCAGACTGGAAGCTGTAATGAGGAAGCAGATTTATTTGTTTAGGTGAGGTCAAAAAGTCTTAAAATATAGCTGTTACTCTCTGGCCCAAACAATAGAACCCAGTAGCTTGTATTGCTCCGGTTTTCTCTTAATAACTTCATAGCAGATTGTTGAGGAGAAAAACCAACAATGAGCAACTAGTAAAGTAGCACTCCCCAAGCTTAGTATCTTAATGAGAACATTCAGAAAATGCCAAAGGAAAAGTGTGTGGAGAGGGGAACTCTCCTCCATCTGTTCCTATTTAAAAGACTGTGCATTGGTGTATCTGCATAATTAGCAGCGGGTCTGCTCCTTTCAACATGGGACACAGAGGCACTGCCGGCTGGTGTGCCTCTGGAAGACTGGTGCTCCCTGGAAACTAAAAAAGGGGGAGGAATACTTCCTAATGATGCAGATTTTGCAAGTGCTGGCCAGAGGTGATTGCCCCGGAGGGAACGGGGTGGTTTCTCTCCGTGCAGCCTGCCTCAGCTCATGCAGAGACGGGCTGCTAATGGCCCTTAGTCGTGGTGGTCACAGGAGGCTGGATAAGCAAAGTGGGAAGAGGAGGCCTTTTCTCTCTGTGTGCGCGAACGGTCACCTTTGCCGTGTGGGACATCCTCATTGTACAGTTTATTTTATTGCTTTTAGAAACGAGCTTAAGCATTTTGTCTAGCTTTGACCTCATTCCCAAAGAGTGACCCATGAGTCATAATAGCCAACTGACATCTTTTTTCTCGCTGTTATTTCATGCTTTTTGTGACCATCAGAAGATCCAATAAGGGCTTTTACAGTGCAGTCTATGCAGGACTTTCAGTATTGTTTGACTTTTAAAGACTTCGGGGGGGGGGGGGGGAAGTGCTTTGAATCTGTTCATAGAACCTTTTTGTGGAACTCTGACAGAATTTTTATCTGCTCTTATAATTTTGTACCACAAACTAACATTGAGACCTAATCTAAGGAAACATTTCAATACTGTGCATTTGTTACCTGCTCCTGAAATGAAGTATTCTAGGGGTTTTGCTGATATACTCATTGCTATTTACCTGAATTTGATGTCTTGTTTCTATTAAGTTTCTTATTACCGATTTAAATTTACTGTAGCATTAGCAGTTAAATGGTCTTGTACTTTAGAAATCTACTTGGATTGTTTCATATGCAAGATGCTACATATGGTATTATTTACTTGGGGGACCATCCTGCAAATCTAAGGGTTAAAAAAACATTTATTCAGGCACTTAAAATTGCTTTGAAGAGCCAAGCTGAGAATTGGCTTTATGTTTACAGTAAATTTAGTTTTACTGCCACACAATTGTGTGTCCATCTTGTAAGTATGATGACCTTTGATCTGGAATTCTCTTTCCCCAGAGCAGTACGTGTAGTTCTTAGATACTTGTTTAAAGATAGCAGATTTGGGTGTAGTTACTCATTCATTTGGCTTTTGCACTGTTGCTCTAAAAATAAAAATGTGAATGTTAATGTCCAAAACCAGTGGCTTGATTTATTACCAGTGTGATAATAGTATTTTGCTATACAGTGGAAATGCATCATGTGCTGAGCGATGTACCCACGGATGGGTACCGCTGGACTGCTCAGATGTCATTTTTAGGAGCAGTGTCACATTCAGCCTGATGTCCCCAGTGTAGCTGTGTCAGTCTGTCATGCTCGTGATGAAAGTGAATCCCATCTTTCTCCTGTTCCTGAAGAGAACAGTTTTAGTGTGGAGGCAGGGGAAGTGCAGTATTACCTGTGGCAGGACACTGGGGCCCAGGAAGCAAAGACAAATACATGATCAAACAAAATCAAGTCTTGTTTTAAACTCCTTTTCAAATACCAGCAAATCAAGCCACAGGGCCTCAAAATGCAGTCTTAAACTCTTCCTATCCCCTCAATAACTTTGTCAAACTTCATCACGAAGTAGTTCAGGTTCTCTAATGCTGATAACCTATCAGCATTTGAAGGCTATTCGAGAACAGTATTCCCTTTATAGACTTACATTTGATCATGACCATTATTTATCATTTGACCTTGCTATTATCCTTTTGCTTAAATAATTTCTCGTCCTCTTCCTTTTTATGCCTGAATATATTTATAAGGTCACTGTATCATTTCCGGACCTATTTTTAAAAGTCACTTTGTATGCACCTTCCAGACTGCTGACACAAGTTGTGGAATTTGTTTAAATGAGATTACTGTGCATGTATGCCTTTTGGACTGCAGAAGCACTACATCTTTTAAGACTTTGTAGTACCAGTATTTCTTTTGCCTTTAGTTTACTTTGGAAGACCAAATAGTATGTATATAAACCCAGAGAGCCAAATACATGCTAGCAGCTTTCTTCAGGGTGCAAGAGTCAGAAAGTTGAGTAATGGCTGCTTTTAGGAAAAAATACCTGCGTTACCTGACTGGAGAAGGATATTCAAAGAAAGGCTCAGAGGGGCTCAGTGCATAGGAGACATTTAGGACTTCAACTTTTGAGGCTCCCCTGTAGAAAACTTAAACAGAATAAACTTCCCTGGGAAAAAAATAACTTTTGTCATAGTTAGGAAATTACTTAGGTTGTCTCACAGATTCTGTTGCAGTTTTACTAATTCTTCAGAAGAACAAATCCCATTTTAGACCTCAGTTGTTACAGGTCAGGCTACTTCTTTGTCCTACATTTTTCCATTTCATTTAGAAATAATTGATGCAATCCTGGGGCCATCAATGTTAATGAAATAATTGCAAATAT